>NW_027461815.1:460015-802515 GCF_050947455.1 Rhinoderma darwinii | reverse complement strand
TCTGGTGGAGCTTCCTCTGGATGGAGGGGTGATGTCCCGGAGTGATTGATGAGGAGTGGCGAGAGGTGGAACCTGGTCTCTGGTGGATCTTCCTCTGGATGGAGGGGTGATGTCCCGGAGTGATGGAATGAGGAGTGGTGAGAGGTGGGACCTGGTCTCTAGTGGAGCTTCCTCTGGATGGAGGGGTGATGTCCCGGAGTGATTGATGAGGAGTGGCGAGAGGTGGAACCTGGTCTCTGGTGGAGCTTCCTCCCCCCCCCCCCCCCCCACCAAAAATTTGATATTTATAGGAACTTACAATGGATGGAGGGGTGATGTCCCGGAGTGATTGATGAGGAGTGGCGAGAGGTGGGACCTGGTCTCTGGTGGATCTTCCTCTGGATGGAGGGGTGATGTCCCGGAGTGGTGAGTGGTGGGACCTGGTCTCTGGTGGAGCTTCCTCTGGATGGAGGGGTGATGTCCCGGAGTGATTGATGAGGAGTGGTAAGACGTGTGACCTGGTCTCTGGTGGAGCTTCCTCTGGATGGAGGGGTGATGTCCCGGAGTGATGCAATGGTGAGTGGTGGGACCTGGTCTCTGGTGGAGCTTTCTCTGGATGGAGGGGTGATGTCCCGGAGTGATGCAATGGTGAGTGGTGGGACCTGGTCTCTGGTGGATCTTCCTCTGGATGGAGGGGTGATGTCCCGGAGTGATTGATGAGGAGTGGCGAGAGGTGGGACGTGGTCTCTGGTGGAGCTTCCTCTGGATGGAGGGGTGATGTCCCGGAGTGATTGATGGTGAGTGGTGGGACCTGGTCTCTGGTGGAGCTTCCTCTGGATGGAGGGGTGATGTCCTGGAGTGATTGATGAGGAGTGGTAAGACGTGGGACCTGGTCTCTGGTGGAGCTTCCTCTGGATGGAGGGGTGATGTCCCGGAGTGATGGAATGAGGAGTGGTGAGTGGTGGGACCTGGTCTCTGGTGGAGCTTCCTCTGGATGGAGGGGGGATGTCCCGGAGTGGTGAGTGGTGGGACCTGGTCTCTGGTGGAGCTTCCTCTGGATGGAGGGGGGATGTCCCGGAGTGGTGAGTGGTGGGACCTGGTCTCTGGTGGAGCTTCCTCTGGATGGAGGGGGGATGTCCCGGAGTGGTGAGTGGTGGGACCTGGTCTCTGGTGGAGCTTCCTCTGGATGGAGGGGGGATGTCCCGGAGTGGTGAGTGGCGGGACCTGGTCTCTGGTGGAGCTTCCTCTGGATGGAGGGGGGATGTCCCGGAGTGGTGAGTGGTGGGACCTGGTCTCTGGTGGAGCTTCCTCTGGATGGAGGGGGGATGTCCCGGAGTGATTGATGAGGAGTGGCGAGAGGTGGGACCTGGTCTCTGGTGGAGCTTCCTCTGGATGGAGGGGTGATGTCCCGGAGTGATTGATGAGCAGTGGTGAGACGTGGGACCTGGTCTCTGGTGGATCTTTCTCAGGATGGAGGGGTGATGTCCCGGAGTGATTGATGAGGAGTGGTGAGTGGTGGGACCTGGTCTCTGGTGGATCTTTCTCAGGATGGAGGGGTGATGTCCCGGAGTGATTGATGAGGAGTGGTGAGTGGTGGGACCTGGTCTCTGGTGGATCTTTCTCAGGATGGAGGGGTGATGTCCCGGAGTGATTGATGAGGAGTGGTGAGTGGTGGGACCTGGTCTCTGGTGGATCTTTCTCAGGATGGAGGGGTGATGTCCCGGAGTGATTGATGAGGAGTGGTGAGAGGTGGAACCTGGTCTCTGGTGGATCTTCCTCTGGATAGAGGGGTGATGTCCCGGAGTGATTGATGAGGAGTGGTGAAAGGTGGGACCTGGTCTCTGGTGGAGCTTCCTCTGGATGGAGGGGTGATGTCCCGGAGTGATTGGTGGGACCTGGTCTCTGGTGGAGCTTCCTCTGGATGGAGGGGGGATGTCCCGGAGTGGTGAGTGGTGGGACCTGGTCTCTGGTGGATCTTCCTCTGGATGGAGGGGTGATGTCCCGGAGTGATTGATGAGGAGTGGCGAGAGGTGGGACCTGGTCTCTGGTGGAGCTTCCTCTGGATGGAGGGGTGATGTCCCGGAGTGATTGATGAGCAGTGGTAAGACGTGGGACCTGGTCTCTGGTGGATCTTTCTCAGGATGGAGGGGTGATGTCCCGGAGTGATTGATGAGGAGCGGCGAGAGGTGGAACTTTCCTTCTTCGATACTTCTGTGAGTGCTCGGGATTTCCTCATTCAGTCCAGATTTCTACATCAGAATCCTTTATACCCCGGGACGTCTGATGGGAACTGCTGTTTCTGACTCTGATGAAAGCTTTAGGTGCCAATCTGATGTTGTCCCGTATCTTCACTGTATATGGCTCTGCCCTAAGATCTTGCCCTTTTGGCCAGCGGTTGTTGAGTTTCTTCACGATCACTTTCAGTTTCTTAGGGTTCTAGTCCCTCAAGTTTGTCTGCCAGGGATCATAAATGAGGTGGGGGCAGGATACTATGATAAGATTTTCTTTTGATTTTGCCTCGTTTTGTGCCAGAAAAGTCATTATCATGTCGTGGAAGGCAACCGGGTTCCAAATATTGCACATGGACTTCAGCTTATTAATAAATATGTCGTCCCCCGCCCCCCCACCAAAAATTGGATATTTATAGGAACTTACAAGTTTGAGAAAATCTGGTTCAGATGGCTGAATACATGAATACACCCGGAACAGCGGTCACATCCGCACCTCACTAGGAGTAGGTGTCCTGGATTGGGATGAGTCGTGTGTGTGTGTGTGCGCCTTTTGACCTGATTGTGTGTTTATATCAACATGCCCCTTCTGTGCCCGCTCTCCTCACGTGGAAGGTAACGATCATATAACCACATAATATTCTTCCTTCGAAAGAAGGGAATTTTGTTGATAGCCAAACAATGCGGTTGATTATCGCAATCTACACTTCTAATGTATTGTAATGTTTGTCGTATTGTAAAAGTTTAAATAAAGCCTTTTAAAAAAAAGTTTGTGGACACTATCAGAATGACAGGGGGACACATCAGATGAAGGGGTCACTATCAGAATGACAGGGGGACACATCAGATGGAGGGGTCACTATCAGATGGAGGGGTCACTATCAGATGGAGGGGTCACTATCAGAATGACAGGGGGACACATCAGATGGAGGGGTCACTATCAGATGGAGGGGTCACTATCAGATGGAGGGGTCACTATCAGAATGACAGGGGGACACATCAGATGGAGGGGTCACTATCAGAATGACAGGGGGACACATCAGATGAAGGGGTCACTATCAGAATGACAGGGGGACACATCAGATGGAGGGGTCACTATCAGATGGAGGGGTCACTATCAGATGGAGGGGGTCACTATCAGAATGACAGGGGGACACATCAGATGGAGGGGTCACTATCAGATGGAGGTGTCACTATCAGATGGAGGGGTCACTATCAGAATGACAGGGGGACACATCAGATGGAGGGGTCACTATCAGATGGAGGGGTCACTATCAGATGGAGGGGTCACTATCAGAATGACAGGGGGACACATCAGATGGAGGGGTCACTATCAGAATGACAGGGGGACACATCAGATGGAGGGGTCACTATCAGAATGACAGGGGGATACATCAGATGGAGGGGTCACTATCAGAATGACGGGGATACATCAGATGGAGGGGTCACTATCAGATGGAGGGGTCACTATCAGATGGAGGGGTCACTATCAGATGGAGGGGTCACTATCAGAATGACGGGGGACACATCAGATGGAGGGGTCACTATCAGAATGACGGGGGGACACATCAGATGGAGGGGTCACTATCAGAATGACGGGGGACACATCAGATGGAGGGGTCACTATCAGAATGACGGGGGACACATCAGATGGAGGGGTCACTATCAGAATGACGGGGACACATCAGATGGAGGGGTCACTATCAGAATAACGGAGGGGTCACTATCAGATGGAGGGGTCACTATCAGAATGACGGGGGGACACATCAGATGGAGGGGTCACTATCAGAATGACGGGGGACACATCAGATGGAGGGGTCACTATCAGAATGACGGGGGACACATCAGATGGAGGGGTCACTATCAGAATGACGGGGACACATCAGATGGAGGGGTCACTATCAGAATAACGGAGGGGTCACTATCAGATGGAGGGGTCACTATCAGATGGAGGGGTCACTATCAGAATGACGGGGGACACATCAGATGGAGGGGTCACTATCAGAATGACGGGGGACACATCAGATGGAGGGGTCACTATCAGAATGACGGGGGACACATCAGATGGAGGGGTCACTATCAGAATGACGGGGGACACATCAGATGGAGGGGTCACTATCAGAATGACGGGGACACCATCAGATGGAGGGGTCACTATCAGAATGACGGGGACACATCAGATGGAGGGGTCACTATCAGAATGACAGGGGGACACATCAGATGGAGGGGTCACTATCAGAATGAGGGCGACACATCAGATGGAGGGGTCACTATCAGAATGACTGGGACACCATCAGATGGAGGGGTCACTATCAGAATGACAGGGGGACACATCAGATGGAGGGGTCACTATCAGAATGACGGGGACACCATCAGATGGAGGGGTCACTATCAGAATGACAGGGGGACACATCAGATGGAGGGGTCACTATCAGAATGACGGGGGACACATCAGATGGAGGGGTCACTATCAGAATGACGGGGACACCATCAGATGGAGGGGTCACTATCAGAATGACAGGGGGACACATCAGATGGAGGGGTCACTATCAGAATGACGGGGGACACATCAGATGGAGGGGTCACTATCAGAATGACGGGGGACACATCAGATGGAGGGGTCACTATCAGAATGACAGGGGACACATCAGATGGAGGGGGTCACTATCAGAATGACGGGGGACACATCAGATGGAGGGGTCACTATCAGAATGACGGGGGACACATCAGATGGAGGGGTCACTATCAGAATGACGGGGGACACATCAGATGGAGGGGTCACTATCAGAATGACGGGGGACACAGATGGAGGGGTCACTATCAGAATGACGGGGGACACATCAGATGGAGGGGTCACTATCAGAATGACAGGGGGACACATCAGATGGAGGGGTCACTATCAGAATGACGGGGGACACATCAGATGGAGGGGTCACTATCAGAATGACGGGGGACACATCAGATGGAGGGGTCACTATCAGAATGACAGGGGGACACATCAGATGGAGGGGTCACTATCAGAATGACGGGGGACACATCAGATGGAGGGGTCACTATCAGAATGACGGGGGACACATCAGATGGAGGGGTCACTATCAGAATGACGGGGGACACATGAGATGGAGGGGTCACTATCAGAATGACAGGGGGACACATCAGATGGAGGGGTCACTATCAGAATGACAGGGGGACACATCAGATGGAGGGGTCACTATCAGAATGACGGGGACACATCAGATGGAGGGGTCACTATCAGAATGACATGGGGACACATCAGATGGAGGGGTCACTATCAGAATGACGGGGGACACATCAGATGGAGGGGTCACTATCAGAATGACGGGGGACACATCAGATGGAGGGGTCACTATCAGAATGACGGGGACATCATCAGAGTAAGGGGCCACTGTCACAGTGAGAGGGGCAGTATATCAGAATGACGGGGACACCATCAGAGTGAGGAGGACCACCAGTGGGCGTAGACCTGTAACATTACGTGGTCTGCACATCGTGGCTGAGTTGCGCCGGTTCCCTCCACTTTTCAATAATATCAGTGACCGGTGATGGGGGAATATCTAGGAGGGAGGACATTTCCAGAGCTGACGTGTTACACCGGTGACGTCGCATTACAGGACCGCGCTGGAGGCCACTGATCTCTTTACCACGACCCGTCCTACCACTGACTGCAGGGCGAGTGCCGGATGTTCTGGAGGAAACACTGGAATACAATGATTAATAGGGGGCACATACTTTTCTCCATATAGTGTGTACGGGCTAGTGAGGTCCCTCTGGAGATTCCTGTGTTTTATGATCACTGATATTGTACTTCCAGTAGCCACAGAAAATACTGTGCAGCCACATACTGCCCCCTGTTGGCAGAGATTTGTTACTGCAGGACGCCTGTGATTAGGATAATCCATAACTGCACAGTGACTGTAAGGCCGGATTTACACGAGCGTGTGCGTTTTGCGCGCACAAAAGGTCCATAACCGCTCCGTGTGTCAGCAGCGTATGATGCGCGGCTGCGTGATCCGTTATTATGACACTCTGTATGTTTGTAGCACGTGGTGCTTTTCTGTTTTCAATCATAGTTTTTACAGCTGTTGCACGAATCACGCGCGTCACACGGAAGTGCTTCCGTGTGCTGCGCGTGATTTTCACGCACCCATTGACTTCAATGTGTGCGTGTTGCGCGACAAACGCACAAATATCGGACATGTCATGAGGACTGCGTAAAAATCACTGACTGTCTGAACGGCCCCATTGACGAACATAGGTTCGTGCGAGGCGCGTTGCACGGACGTATATCACGTTTGTCTGAATAAGCCCTAATACTAAGAGACCTGGCTCGCAGCATCGGACAAGCGAGGTGGACTCGTTACCCAACCCGGCATTGGATGATGTTAGAAGCCAAAATTCCACTGGATTACGTGTCTACTTGGAGCTTAGAGGGTTTATCGAGTCCCTGCATTGCTGACTCCACTCCAAGCCAAAAAAACAGGTGTGACTGGAGTTCACCTCAATATCCTCCTCCCTGATGTCAGTCACATGAGGAAGCTGAGATAGAAGGAGCTGTTTGCAGGGTCCTCACACTGTAGAGCTGCTGTCCTTGTGCTGCCTGTGACATAAAGGGGACGCTGTGGTCACACGCCAATATTATGTAAAGTCAGTAAGGAGATGGTAGAGGGTGTAGTGTCAGTAAGGAGGTGGTAGTGGGTGTAGTGTCAGTAAGGGGTTGGTGGTAGATGGCGTAGTGTCAGTAAGGAGATGGTAGTGGGTGTAGTGTCAGTAAGGAGGTGGTAGTGGGTGTAGTGTCAGTAAGGGGTTGGTGGTAGAGGGTGTAGTGTCAGTGAGGAGGTGGTAGATGGCGTAGTGTCAGTAAGGAGATGGTAGTGGGTGTAGTGTCAGTAAGGAGGTGGTAGAGGGTGTAGTGTCAGTAAGGGGGTGTAGTGTCAGTAAGGAGGTGGTAGAGGGTGTAGTGTCAGTAAGGGGTTGGTGGTAGAGGGTGTAGTGTCAGTAAGGGGGTGGTGGTAGAGGGTGTAGTGTCAGTAAGGAGGTGGTAGAGGGTGTAGTGTCAGTAAGGGGGTGGTAGGGGGTGTAGAGTCAGTAAGGGGGTGTAGAGTCAGTAAGGGGGTGGTAGAGGGCGTAGTGTCAGTAAGGGGGTGGTAGAGGGCGTAGTGTCAGTAAGGGGGTGGTAGAGGGCGTAGTGTCAGTAAGGAGGTGGTAGAGGGCGTAGTGTCAGTAAGGAGATGGTAAAGGGTGTATTGTCAGTGAGGAGGTGGTAGTGGGTGTAGTGTCAGTAAGGGGTTGGTAGGGGGTGTAGAGTCAGTAAGGGGGTGGTAGGGGGTGTAGAGTCAGTAAGGGGTTGGTGGTAGAGGGTGTAGTGTCAGTAAGGGGGTGGTGGTAGAGGGTGTAGTGTCTGTAAGGGGTTGGTGGTAGAGGGTGTAGTGTCAGTAAGGGGGTGGTAGAGGGTGTAGTGTCAGTAAGGGGGTGGTAGGGGGCGTAGAGTCAGTAAGGGGGTGGTAGAGGGTGTAGTGTCAGTAAGGGGGTGGTAGAGGGCGTAGTGTCAGTAAGGGGGTGGTAGAGGGCGTACTGTCAGTAAGGGGGTGGTAGAGGGCGTAGTGTCAGTAAGGAGGTGGTAGAGGGAGTAGTGTCAGTAAGGAGATGGTAGTGGGTGTAGTGTCAGTAAGGAGGTGGTAGAGGGCGTAGTGTCAGTAAGGAGGTGGTAGAGGGCGTAGCGTCAGTAAGGTGGTGGTAGTGGGCGTAGCGTCCGTATGGAGGTGGTAGAGGGCGTAACGTCAGTAAGGAGGGGGTAGAGGGCGTAGCGTCAGTAAGGAGATGGTAGAGGGCGTAGCGTCAGTAAGGAGGTGGTAGAGGGCGTAGCGTCAGTAAGGAGGTGGTAGAGGGCGTAGCGTCAGTAAGGGGGTGGTAGGGGGCGTAGCGTCAGTAAGGGGGTGGTAGGGGGCGTAGCGTCAGTAAGGCGGTGGTAGAGGGCGTAGCGTCAGTAAGGGGGTGGTAGATGGCGTAGTGTCAGTAAGGAGGTGGTAGAGGGCGTAGTGTCAGTAAGGAGGTGGTGGTAGAGGGTGTAGTGTCAGTAACAAGGTGGTGGTAGAGGGTGTAGTGTCAGTAAGGAGGTGGTAGAGTCAGTAAGGGGGTGGTAGAGGGCGTAGTGTCAGTAAGGGGGTGGTAGAGGGCGTAGTGTCAGTAAGGGGGTGGTAGAGGGCATAGTGTCAGTAAGGAGGGGGTAGAGGGTGTAGTGTCAGTAAGGGGGTGGTAGGGGGTGTAGAGTCAGTAAGGAGGTGGTAGAGTCAGTAAGGAGGTGGTAGAGTCAGTAAGGAGGTGGTAGTGTCAGTAAGGAGGTGGTAGTGGGTGTAGAGTCAGTAAGGAGGTGGTAGAGTCAGTAAGGAGGTGGTAGAGTCAGTAAGGAGGTGGTAGAGTCAGTAAGGAGGTGGTAGTGGGTGTAGAGTCAGTAAGGAGGTGGTAGAGTCAGTAAGGAGGTGGTAGAGTCAGTAAGGAGGTGGTAGTGGGTGTAGAGTCAGTAAGGAGGTGGTAGAGTCAGTAAGGAGGTGGTAGAGTCAGTAAGGAGGTGGTAGAGTCAGTAAGGAGGTGGTAGAGTCAGTAAGGAGTTGGTAGAGTCAGTAAGGAGGTGGTAGAGTCAGTAAGGAGGTAGTAGTGGGTGTAGAGTCAGTAAGGAGGTGGTAGAGTCAGTAAGGAGGTGGTAGAGTCAGTAAGGAGGTGGTAGTTTGCGCTTTTTACCTGTGAATTTTCTGCGTATTGCTGCGGTTTTAGTACGTATTTTGCGCAGCGCGTGCATGGAGCCTGAGGGCTTGTCCACACGTAACAGAATTGCGGACGAAAAATAAGCAGAATACAGAAGCAGCAAAGTGGGTGACGTTTAACAAATCTCATCCACACGATGCGTAAAATTTCTGAGCAGAAATTGACCGGCGCTGCGTATTTTTCGGACTGCATGCCAATTCCTGCTGCGGAAAGTGACTGAATTGCTGCGTGTTTTAGAGGAGACGTCACCAAAATCTGCACCACTTTCTGCAGAAATTCCGTTACATGTGGACAAATCCTAAGAGCTGGAGTCCTTCTTTGTTGTCCTTTATTCCTCCCGTCTGGTCCTGGTGGGCTTGTGACTGGCATCCATAGAAATCCTATTTACCGGGCGTCACTGGGGAAGCCTCCAGACTCGAGCGGGTGTGGAATCTGTTTACTCCATGGACATGTCTGCGCCGCGATGCCACCTGCAGCGTTATATAATCAGGTCACTTCCTTGGAAAGAATTATGTAGATATCCTCTAATTACAGCAAAAAAACGCACCAAAGCCACAGCAATACGCAGGAAATACGCAAGTAAAACCGCCCTCTACCTCCTCCGTACTTAGCAGGGACAGGCAGTGACTGTACTACAGATCACCAGGACCAGGCACTGACTCTAATACTGACCACCAGGACCAGGCACTGACTGTACTACTGACCACCAGGACCAGGCACTGACTGTACTATGGAACACCAGGGACAGGCACTGACTGTACTTCTGACCACCAGGGACAGGCACTGACTGTACTACTGACCACCAGAGACAGGCACTGACTGTACTTCTGACCACCAGGACCAGGCCCTTACTACACTACTGACCACCAGAGACAGGCACTGACTGTACTACTGACCACCAGGACCAGGCACTGACTGTACTACTGACCACCAGGGACAGGCACTGACTGTACTACTGACCACCAGGACCAGGCACTGACTGTACTACTGACCACCAGGACCAGGCACTGACTGTACTATGGAACACCAGGGACAGGCACTGACTCTAATACTGACCACCTGGACCAGGCACTGACTGTACTATGGAACACCAGGACCAGGCACTGACTGTACTACTGACCACCAGGACCAGGCACTGACTGTACTATGGAACACCAGGGACAGGCACTGACTGTACTTCTGACCACCAGGGACAGGCACTGACTGTACTACTGACCACCAGAGACAGGCACTGACTGTACTTCTGACCACCAGGACCAGGCCCTTACTACACTACTGACCACCAGAGACAGGCACTGACTGTACTACTGACCACCAGGACCAGGCACTGACTGTACTACTGACCACCAGGGACAGGCACTGACTGTACTACTGACCACCAGGACCAGGCACTGACTGTACTACTGACCACCAGGACCAGGCACTGACTGTACTATGGAACACCAGGACCAGACACTGACTGTACAACTGACCACCTGGACCAGGCACTGACTGTACTACTGACCACCAGAGACAGGCACTGACTATACTACTGACCACCAGGACCAGGCACTGACTGTACTACTGACCACCAGGATCAGGCACTGACTGTACTACTGACCACCAGGACCAGGCACTGACTGTACTATGGAACACCAGGACCAGGCACTGACTGTACAACTGACCACCTGGACCAGGCACTGACTGTACTACTGACCACCAGAGACAGGCACTGACTATACTACTGACCACCAGGACCAGGCACTGACTGTACTACTGACCACCAGGATCAGGCACTGACTGTACTACTGACCAACAGGACCAGGCACTGACTGTACTACTGACCAACAGAACCAGGCACTGACTGTACTACTGACCACCAGGGACAGGCACTGACTGTACTACTGACCACCAGGACCAGACACTGACTGTACTACTGACCACCAGGGACAGGCACTGACTGTACTACTGACCACCAGGACCAGGCACTGACTGTACTACTGACCACCAGGACCAGGCACTGACTGTAACTACTGACCACCAGGGACAGGCACTGACTGTATTACTGACCACCAGGACCAGGCACAGACTGTACTACTGACCACAGGACCAGGCACTGACTGTACTACCGACCACCAGGACCAGGCACTGACTGTACTACTAACCACCAGGACCAGGCACTGACTGTACTACTGACCACAGGACAAGGTGTGGACATGTTTCTAGCTTCCAGTAGAGCTTGTCTCCAGTGATGTCGGCGCTTTAGGCCGGATTCACACGAGCGTGTGCATTTTGCGCACGCAAAAAACGCTGCGTTTTGCGTGCGCAAAAGGCACTTAACAGCTCCGTGTGTCAGCCCCGTATGATGCGCGGCTGCGTGCTTTTCTGTTTACATTCATAGTTTTACTGCTGTTGCGCGAATCACGCGCGTCCCACGGAAGTGCTTCCGTGTGCTGTGCATGATTTTCACGCACCCCTTGACTTCAATGGGTGCGTGATGCGCGAAATACGCACAAAGAACGGACATGTCGTGAGTTTTACGAAGCGGACTCACGCTACGCAAAAATCACTGACAGTCTGAACTGCCCCATAGACTCATTTAGGTCCGTGCGACGCGCGTGAAAATCAAGCGCATTGCACAGACGTATATCCCGTTCGTCTGAATAAGCCCTCAGTCTCACAAGTCGTTAGTTGCTGTAATTAGAGGATATTTACATAATTCTTTCCAAGGAAGTGACCTGATTATATAACGCTGCAGGTGGCATCGCGGCGCAGACATGTCCATGGAGTAAACAGATTCCACACCCGCTCATGTCTGGAGGCTTCCCCAGTGACGCCTGGTAAGTATGATTTCTATGGATGCCAGTCACAAGCCCACCAGGATCAGACGGGAGGAATAAAGGACAACAAAGAAGGACTCCAGCTCTTAGGCTCCAGCACACGAGCGTGACAGATTTACGTGCGTACAAAATGCGTTATTGCATCAGTGTGCTGTGCGTGTGGCATGTGTTTTTCAATGGAAATGATGCGCAAATCTCGCACAGCACACGTATGTGCCTCTGTGTGCTGCGCATGCTTTTCACAAACCCATTGACTTCAATGGGCGACTAGGTGCGTGAAAAGGCACCAATAGAGGACCTGCAGTGAGTTTCACGCTGCGGACTCTCGCTGCATGTGTGAACTGCCTAATTGAAATCAATGGGTCTGTGTGCTGTGCGTGATTTCCATGCACAGCACACGGACGAGATTCACGTTCGTGTGAATGGGCCCTTAGGACTTGTCCACATGTAACGGAATTGCAGCAGAAAATGGTGCGGATTTTGCCGCGTTTTTCTCAGTGTTGGGGGATGGTGACGTCTCCTCTAAAACACGCAGCAATTCAGTCACTTTCCGCGGCAGGAATTTACATGCCCGAAAAATACGCAGCGCAGGTCAATTTCTGATGGTAATATTTACGCAGCGTGTGGATGGGATTTGTTAAATCTCACCCACTTTGCTGCTACTGTATTCTGCTGCGGATTTTACAACCGCGATACTGGACGGAAAATATGCAGCAATTCCGATACGTGTGGACAAGCCATTGGGCTACATGCACACGTTGCGTATTTTGCTGCAAAGAATATGCCACAGCCACAGCAATACGCAGGAAATTCACAAGTACAAAACGCCCTCTACCTCGTCCGTACTGACCAGGACCAGGCACTGACTGCACTACCGACCACCAGGACCAGGCACTGACTGCACTACCGACCACCAGGACCAGGCACTGACTGTACTACCGACCACCAGGACCAGGCACTGACTGTACTACTGACCACCAGGGACAGGCACTGACTGTACTACTGACCACCAGGGACAGGCACTGACTGTACTACTGACCACCAGGGACAGGCACTGACTGTACTACTGACCACCAGGGACAGGCACTGACTGTACTACTGATCACCAGGGACAGGCACTGACTATACTACTGACCACCAGGACCAGGCACTGACAGTGCCTGGTTATGGTTGTCATTAGTACAGTCAGTGCCTGGTCCTGGTGGTCAGTAGTATAGTCAGTGCCTGTCCCTGGTGATCAGTAGTACAGTCAGTGCCTGTCCCTGGTGGTCAGTAGTACAGTCAGTGCCTGTCCCTGGTGGTCAGTAGTACAGTCAGTGCCTGGTCCTGGTGGTCAGTAGTACAGACAGTGCCTGGTTATGGTTGTCATTAGTACAGTCTGTACTACTGACCACCAGGACCAGGCACTGACTGTACTACTGACCACCAGGGACAGGCACTGACTGTACTACCGACCACCAGGACCAGGCACTGACTGTACTACTGACCACCAGGGACAGGCACTGACTGTACTACTGACCACCAGGGACAGGCACTGACTGTACTACTGACCACCAGGGACAGGCACTGACTGTACTACTGACCACCAGGGACAGGCACTGACTGTACTACTGATCACCAGGGACAGGCACTGACTATACTACTGACCACCAGGACCAGGCACTGACTGTACTAATGACAACCATAACCAGGCACTGTCTGTACTACTGACCACCAGGGACAGGCACTGACTGTACTACTGAGCACCAGGGACAGGCACTGACTGTACTACTGACCACCAGGGACAGGCACTGACTGTACTTCTGACCACCAGGACCAGGCACTGACTGTATTACTGACCACCAGGACCAGGCACTGACTGCACTACCGACCACCAGGACCAGGCACTGACTGCACTACCGACCACCAGGACCAGGCACTGACTGTACTACTGACCACCAGGGACAGGCACTGACTGTACTACCGACCACCAGGACCAGGCACTGACTGTACTACTGACCACCAGGGACAGGCACTGACTGTACTACTGACCACCAGGGACAGGCACTGACTGTACTACTGACCACCAGGGACAGGCACTGACTGTACTACTGACCTCCAGGGACAGGCACTGACTGTACTACTGATCACCAGGGACAGGCACTGACTATACTACTGACCACCAGGACCAGGCACTGACTGTACTAATGACAACCATAACCAGGCACTGTCTGTACTACTGACCACCAGGGACAGGCACTGACTGTACTACTGAGCACCAGGGACAGGCACTGACTGTACTACTGACCACCAGGGACAGGCACTGACTGTACTTCTGACCACCAGGACCAGGCACTGACTGTATTACTGACCACCAGGACCAGACACTGACTGTACTGCTGACCACCAGGACCAGGCACTGACTGTACTACTGACCACCAGGACCAGGCACTGACTGTACTACCGACCACCAGGACCAGGCACTGACTGTACTACTGACCACCAGGGACAGGCACTGACTGTACTACTGACCACCAGGACCAGGCACTGACTGTACTACTGACCATCAGGACCAGGCACTGACTGTACTACTGACCACCAGGACCAGGCACTGACTGTACTACTGACCACCAGGGACAGGCACTGGCTGTACTACTGACCACCAGGGACAGGCACTGACTGTACTACTGACCACCAGAGACAGGCACTGACTGTATTACTGACCACCAGGACCAGGCACTGACTGTACTACTGACCACCAGGACCATGCACTGACTGTACTACTGACCATCAGGACCAGGCACTGACTGTACTACTGACCACCAGGACCAGGCACTGACTGTACTACTGACCACCAGGGACAGGCACTGGCTGTACTACTGACCACCAGGGACAGGCACTGACTGTACTACTGACCACCAGAGACAGGCACTGACTGTATTACTGACCACCAGGACCAGGCACTGACTGTACTACTGACCACCAGGACCATGCACTGACTGTACTACTGACCACCAGGACCAGGCACTGACTGAACTACTGACCACCAGGACCAGGCACTGACTGTATTACTGACCACCAGTGACAGGCACTGACTGTACTACTGAGCACCAGGACCAGGCACTGACTGTACTACTGACCACCAGGGAAAGGCATTGACTGTACTACTGACCACCAGGACCAGGCACTGACTGTACTACTGACCCCCAGGGACAGGCACTGACTGTACTACTGACCACCAGGGAAAGGCACTGACTGTACTCCTGACCACCAGGGAAAGGCACTGATTGTACTACTGACCACCAGGACCAGGCAATGACTGCACTACTGACAACTGGGACCAGTCCATTACTGCACTACTGACCACCAGGACCAGGCCCTTACTACACTACTGACCACCAGAGACATGCACTGACTGTACTACTGACCACCAGGACCAGGCACAGACTGTACTACTGACCACCATGGACAGTCACGGACTGTACTACTGACCACCAGGACCAGGCACTGACTGTATTACTGACCACCAGGGACAGACACTGACTGTACTACTGACCATCAGGACTAGGTACTGACTGTACTACTGACCACCATGGACAGTCACGGACTGTACCACTGACCACCAGGACCAGGCATTGACTGTACTACTAACCACCAGGGACAGGCACTGACTGTACTACTGACCACTAGGGACAGGATCTGACTGTACTACTGACCACCAGGACCCGGTACTGACTGTACTACTGACCACCAGGACCAGACACTGACTGTACTACTGACCACCAGGACCCGGTACTGACTGTATTACTGACCACCAGAGACAGGCACTGACTATACTACTGACCACCAGGACAAGGCACTGACTGTACTACTGACCACCGGAGACAGGCACTGACTGTACTACTGAACACAAGGACCAGGCACTGACTGTACTACTGACCACCAGGACCAGTCACTGACTATACTACTGACTGCCAGGACCAGGCACTGACTGTACTTCCGACCACCAGAGACAGGTACTGACTGTACTACTGACCACCAGGACCAGGCACTGACTGTACTATTGACCACCAGGACCAGGCACGGATGGTAATACTGACCACCAGGGACAGGCACTGACTGTACTACTGACTACCAGGACCAGGCACTGACTGTACTACTGACCTCCAGAACCAAGCACTGACTGTACTACTGACCACCATGGATAGTCACTGACTGTACTACTGACCACCAGGGACATGCACTGACTGTACTACTGACCACCAGGACCAGGCACTGACTGAACTACTGACCACCAGGACCAGGCACTGACTGTATTACTGACCACCAGTGACAGGCACTGACTGTACTACTGAGCACCAGGACCAGGCACTGACTGTACTACTGACCACCAGGGAAAGGCATTGACTGTACTACTGACCAACAGGACCAGGCACTGACTGTATTACTGACCACCAGGGACAGGCACTGACTGTACTACTGACCACCGGGACCAGGCACTGACTTTAATACTGACCACCAGGACCAGGCACTGACTGTACTACTGACCACTAGGGACAGGCACTGACTGTACTACTGACCACCAGGGACAGGCACTGACTGTACTACAGACCACCAGGACCAGGCACTGACTGTATTACTGACCACCAGGGACAGGCACTGACTGTACTACTGACCACCGGGACCAGGCACTGACTTTAATACTGACCACCAGGGACAGGCACTGACTGTACTACTGACCACCAGAGACAGGCACTGACTGTACTACTGACCACCAGGACCAGGCACTGACTGTAATACTGACCACCAGGGACAGGCACTGACTGTACTATGGAACACCAGGACCAGACACTGACTGTACTATTGACCACCAGGACCAGGCACTGACTGTACTGCTGACCACCAGAGACAGGCACTGACTGTACTACTGACCACCAGGACCAGGCACTGACTGTAATACTGACCACCAGGGACAGGCACTGACTGTACTATGGAACACCAGGACCAGACACTGACTGTACTACTGACCACCTGGACCAGGCACTGACTGTACTACTGACCACCAGAGACAGGATCTGACTGTACTACTGACCACCAGGACCAGGTACTGACTACTACTGACCACCTGGAACAGGCACTGACTGTACTACTGACCACCAGGGACAGGCACTGACTGTACTACTGACCACCAGGGACAGGCACTGACTACTACTGACCACCAGGACCAGCCACTGACTGTACTACTGACCACCAGACACAGGCACTGACTATACTACTGACCACCAGGACCACGCACTGACTGTACTACTGACCACCAGGACCAGGCACTGACTGTACTACCGACCACCAGGACCAGGCACTGACTGTACTACCGACCACCAGGACCAGGCACTGACTGTTCTACTGACCACCTGGACCAGGCGCTGACTGTACTACTGACCACCAGGACCAGGCACTGACTGCACTACTGACCACCAGGACCAGGCACTGACTGTACTACTGACCAAAGGACAAGGTGTGGACATGTTTCTGGCTTCCAGTAGAGCGCTGACGGTATAATTGTCTCCAGTGATGTCTGCGCTTCAGTCTCACAAGTCGTTAGTTGCTGTAATTAGAGGATATTTACATAATTCTTTCCAATGAAGTGACCTGATTATATAACGCTGCAGGTGGCATCGCGGCGCAGACATGTCCATGGAGTAAACAGATTCCACACCCGCTCGTGTCTGGAGGCTTCCCCAGTGACGCCCGGTAAGTATGATTTCTATGGATGCCAGTCACAAGCCCACCAGGATCAGACGGGAGGAATAAAGGACAACAAAGAAGGACTCCAGCTCTTAGGCTCCAGCACACGAGCGTGACAGATTTACGTGCGTACAAAATGCGTTATTGCATCAGTGTGCTGTGCGTGTGGCATGTGTTTTTCAATGGAAATGATGCGCAAATCTCGCACAGCACACGTATGTGCCTCTGTGGGCTGCGCATGCTTTTCACAAACCCATTGACTTCAATGGGCGACTAGGTGCGTGAAAAGGCACCAATAGAGGACCTGCAGTGAGTTTCACGCTGCGGACTCTCGCTGCATGTGTGAACGGCTCAATTGAAATCAATGGGTCTGTGTGCTGTGCGTGATTTCCATGCACAGCACACGGACGAGATTCACGTTCGTGTGAATGGGCCCTTAGGACCTGTCCACATGTAACGGAATTGCAGCAGAAAATGGTGCGGATTTTGCCGCGTTTTTCTCAGTGTTGGGGGATGGTGACGTCTCCTCTAAAACACGCAGCAATTCAGTCACTTTCCGCGGCAGGAATTTACATGCCCGAAAAATACGCAGCGCAGGTCAATTTCTGATGGTAATATTTACGCAGCGTGTGGATGGGATTTGTTAAATCTCACCCACTTTGCTGCTACTGTATTCTGCTGCGGATTTTACAACCGCGATACTGGACGGAAAATATGCAGCAATTCCGATACGTGTGGACAAGCCATTGGGCTACATGCACACGTTGCGTATTTTGCTGCGAAGAATATGCCACAGCCACAGCAATACGCAGGAAATTCACAAGTACAAAACGCCCTCTACCTCGTCCGTACTGACCAGGACCAGGCACTGACTGCACTACCGACCACCAGGACCAGGCACTGACTGCACTACCGACCACCAGGACCAGGCACTGACTGTACTACTGACCACCAGGGACAGGCACTGACTGTACTACCGACCACCAGGACCAGGCACTGACTGTACTACTGACCACCAGGGACAGGCACTGACTGTACTACTGACCACTAGGGACGGGTACTGACTGTACTACTGACCACCAGGGACAGGCACTGACTGTACTACTGACCACCAGGACCAGGCACTGACTGTACTACCGACCACCAGGACCAGGCACTGACTGCACTACCGACCACCAGGACCAGGCACTGACTGTACTACCGACCACCAGGACCAGGCACTGACTGTACTACTGACCACCAGGGACAGGCACTGACTGTACTACTGACCACCAGGGACAGGCACTGACTGTACTACTGACCACCAGGGACAGGCACTGACTGTACTACTGACCACCAGGGACAGGCACTGACTATACTACTGACCACCAGGACCAGGCACTGACTGTACTAATGACAACCATAACCAGGCACTGTCTGTACTACTGACCACCAGGGACAGGCACTGACTGTACTACTGACCACCAGGGACAGGCACTGACTGTACTACTGACCACCAGGGACAGGCACTGACTGTACTACTGACCACCAGGGACAGGCACTGACTGTACTACTGACCACCAGGGACAGGCACTGACTGTACTACTGACCACCAGGACCAGACTCTGACTGTACTACTGACCACCAGGACCAGGCACTGACTGTACTACTGACCACCAGGACCAGGCACTGACTGTACTACTGACCACCAGGACCAGGCACTGACTGTACTACTGACCAGCAGGGACAGGCACTGACTGTACTACTGACCACCAGGACCAGGAACTGACTGTACTACAGACCACCAGGACCAGTCACTGACTATACTACTGACCGCCAGGACCAGGCACTGACTGCACTACTGACCACCAGGACCAGACACTGACTGCACTACTGACCACCAGGACCAGACACTGACTGCACTACTGACCACCAGAGACAGGCACTGACTGTACTACTGACCACCAGGACCAGGCACTGACTGCACTACTGACCACCAGGACCAGACACTGACTGTACTACTGACCCCCAGGGAAAGGCACTGACTGTACTACTGACCACCAGGGAAAGGCACTGACTGTACTCCTGACCACCAGGGAAAGGCACTGATTGTACTACTGACCACTAGGACCAGGCAATGACTGCACTACTGACAACTGGGACCAGTCCATTACTGCACTACTGACCACCAGGACCAGGCCCTTACTACACTACTGACCACCAGAGACATGCACTGACTGTACTACTGACCACCAGGACCAGGCACAGACTGTACTACTGACCACCATGGACAGTCACGGACTGTACTACTGACCACCAGGACCAGGCACTGACTGTACTACTGACCACCAGGGACAGACACTGACTGTACTACTGACCATCAGGACTAGGTACTGACTGTACTACTGACCACCATGGACAGTCACGGACTGTACCACTGACCACCAGGACCAGGCATTGACTGTACTACTAACCACCAGGGACAGGCACTGACTGTACTACTGACCACCAGGACCAGACACTGACTGTACTACTGACCACCAGGACCCGGTACTGACTGTATTACTGACCACCAGGACCAGACACTGACTGTACTACTGACCACCAGGACCCGGTACTGACTGTATTACTGACCACCAGAGACAGGCACTGACTATACTACTGACCACCAGGACAAGGCACTGACTGTACTACTGACCACCAGGACCAGGCACTGACTGTACTACTGACCACCAGGGACAGGCACTGACTGTACTACTGACCACCAGGGACAGGCACTGACTGTACTACTGACCACCAGGGACAGGCACTGACTGTACTACTGACCACCAGGGACAGGCACTGACTATACTACTGACCACCAGGACCAGGCACTGACTGTACTAATGACAACCATAACCAGGCACTGTCTGTACTACTGACCACCAGGGACAGGCACTGACTGTACTACTGACCACCAGGGACAGGCACTGACTGTACTACTGACCACCAGGGACAGGCACTGACTGTACTACTGACCACCAGGGACAGGCACTGACTGTACTACTGACCACCAGGGACAGGCACTGACTGTACTACTGACCACCAGGACCAGACTCTGACTGTACTACTGACCACCAGGACCAGGCACTGACTGTACTACTGACCACCAGGACCAGGCACTGACTGTACTACTGACCACCAGGACCAGGCACTGACTGTACTACTGACCAGCAGGGACAGGCACTGACTGTACTACTGACCACCAGGACCAGGAACTGACTGTACTACAGACCACCAGGACCAGTCACTGACTATACTACTGACCGCCAGGACCAGGCACTGACTGCACTACTGACCACCAGGACCAGACACTGACTGCACTACTGACCACCAGGACCAGACACTGACTGCACTACTGACCACCAGAGACAGGCACTGACTGTACTACTGACCACCAGGACCAGGCACTGACTGCACTACTGACCACCAGGACCAGACACTGACTGTACTACTGACCCCCAGGGAAAGGCACTGACTGTACTACTGACCACCAGGGAAAGGCACTGACTGTACTCCTGACCACCAGGGAAAGGCACTGATTGTACTACTGACCACTAGGACCAGGCAATGACTGCACTACTGACAACTGGGACCAGTCCATTACTGCACTACTGACCACCAGGACCAGGCCCTTACTACACTACTGACCACCAGAGACATGCACTGACTGTACTACTGACCACCAGGACCAGGCACAGACTGTACTACTGACCACCATGGACAGTCACGGACTGTACTACTGACCACCAGGACCAGGCACTGACTGTACTACTGACCACCAGGGACAGACACTGACTGTACTACTGACCATCAGGACTAGGTACTGACTGTACTACTGACCACCATGGACAGTCACGGACTGTACCACTGACCACCAGGACCAGGCATTGACTGTACTACTAACCACCAGGGACAGGCACTGACTGTACTACTGACCACCAGGACCAGACACTGACTGTACTACTGACCACCAGGACCCGGTACTGACTGTATTACTGACCACCAGGACCAGACACTGACTGTACTACTGACCACCAGGACCCGGTACTGACTGTATTACTGACCACCAGAGACAGGCACTGACTATACTACTGACCACCAGGACAAGGCACTGACTGTACTACTGACCACCAGGACCAGGCACTGACTGTACTACTGACCACCAGGGACAGGCACTGACTGTACTACTGACCACCAGGGACAGGCACTGACTGTACTACTGACCACCAGGGACAGGCACTGACTGTACTACTGACCACCAGGGACAGGCACTGACTATACTACTGACCACCAGGACCAGGCACTGACTGTACTAATGACAACCATAACCAGGCACTGTCTGTACTACTGACCACCAGGGACAGGCACTGACTGTACTACTGACCACCAGGGACAGGCACTGACTGTACTACTGACCACCAGGGACAGGCACTGACTGTACTACTGACCACCAGGGACAGGCACTGACTGTACTACTGACCACCAGGACCCGGTACTGACTGTATTACTGACCACCAGAGACAGGCACTGACTATACTACTGACCACCAGGACAAGGCACTGACTGTACTACTGACCACCGGAGACAGGCACTGACTGTACTACTGAACACAAGGACCAGGCACTGACTGTACTACTGACCACCAGGACCAGTCACTGACTATACTACTGACTGCCAGGACCAGGCACTGACTGTACTTCCGACCACCAGAGACAGGTACTGACTGTACTACTGACCACCAGGACCAGGCACTGACTGTACTATTGACCACCAGGACCAGGCACGGATGGTAATACTGACCACCAGGGACAGGCACTGACTGTACTACTGACTACCAGGACCAGGCACTGACTGTACTACTGACCTCCAGAACCAAGCACTGACTGTACTACTGACCACCATGGATAGTCACTGACTGTACTACTGACCACCAGGGACATGCACTGACTGTACTACTGACCACCAGGACCAGGCACTGACTGAACTACTGACCACCAGGACCAGGCACTGACTGTATTACTGACCACCAGTGACAGGCACTGACTGTACTACTGAGCACCAGGACCAGGCACTGACTGTACTACTGACCACCAGGGAAAGGCATTGACTGTACTACTGACCAACAGGACCAGGCACTGACTGTATTACTGACCACCAGGGACAGGCACTGACTGTACTACTGACCACCGGGACCAGGCACTGACTTTAATACTGACCACCAGGACCAGGCACTGACTGTACTACTGACCACTAGGGACAGGCACTGACTGTACTACTGACCACCAGGGACAGGCACTGACTGTACTACAGACCACCAGGACCAGGCACTGACTGTATTACTGACCACCAGGGACAGGCACTGACTGTACTACTGACCACCGGGACCAGGCACTGACTTTAATACTGACCACCAGGGACAGGCACTGACTGTACTACTGACCACCAGAGACAGGCACTGACTGTACTACTGACCACCAGGACCAGGCACTGACTGTAATACTGACCACCAGGGACAGGCACTGACTGTACTATGGAACACCAGGACCAGACACTGACTGTACTATTGACCACCAGGACCAGGCACTGACTGTACTGCTGACCACCAGAGACAGGCACTGACTGTACTACTGACCACCAGGACCAGGCACTGACTGTAATACTGACCACCAGGGACAGGCACTGACTGTACTATGGAACACCAGGACCAGACACTGACTGTACTACTGACCACCTGGACCAGGCACTGACTGTACTACTGACCACCAGAGACAGGATCTGACTGTACTACTGACCACCAGGACCAGGTACTGACTACTACTGACCACCTGGAACAGGCACTGACTGTACTACTGACCACCAGGGACAGGCACTGACTGTACTACTGACCACCAGGGACAGGCACTGACTACTACTGACCACCAGGACCAGCCACTGACTGTACTACTGACCACCAGACACAGGCACTGACTATACTACTGACCACCAGGACCACGCACTGACTGTACTACTGACCACCAGGACCAGGCACTGACTGTACTACCGACCACCAGGACCAGGCACTGACTGTACTACCGACCACCAGGACCAGGCACTGACTGTTCTACTGACCACCTGGACCAGGCGCTGACTGTACTACTGACCACCAGGACCAGGCACTGACTGCACTACTGACCACCAGGACCAGGCACTGACTGTACTACTGACCAAAGGACAAGGTGTGGACATGTTTCTGGCTTCCAGTAGAGCGCTGACGGTATAATTGTCTCCAGTGATGTCTGCGCTTCAGTCTCACAAGTCGTTAGTTGCTGTAATTAGAGGATATTTACATAATTCTTTCCAATGAAGTGACCTGATTATATAACGCTGCAGGTGGCATCGCGGCGCAGACATGTCCATGGAGTAAACAGATTCCACACCCGCTCGTGTCTGGAGGCTTCCCCAGTGACGCCCGGTAAGTATGATTTCTATGGATGCCAGTCACAAGCCCACCAGGATCAGACGGGAGGAATAAAGGACAACAAAGAAGGACTCCAGCTCTTAGGCTCCAGCACACGAGCGTGACAGATTTACGTGCGTACAAAATGCGTTATTGCATCAGTGTGCTGTGCGTGTGGCATGTGTTTTTCAATGGAAATGATGCGCAAATCTCGCACAGCACACGTATGTGCCTCTGTGGGCTGCGCATGCTTTTCACAAACCCATTGACTTCAATGGGCGACTAGGTGCGTGAAAAGGCACCAATAGAGGACCTGCAGTGAGTTTCACGCTGCGGACTCTCGCTGCATGTGTGAACGGCTCAATTGAAATCAATGGGTCTGTGTGCTGTGCGTGATTTCCATGCACAGCACACGGACGAGATTCACGTTCGTGTGAATGGGCCCTTAGGACCTGTCCACATGTAACGGAATTGCAGCAGAAAATGGTGCGGATTTTGCCGCGTTTTTCTCAGTGTTGGGGGATGGTGACGTCTCCTCTAAAACACGCAGCAATTCAGTCACTTTCCGCGGCAGGAATTTACATGCCCGAAAAATACGCAGCGCAGGTCAATTTCTGATGGTAATATTTACGCAGCGTGTGGATGGGATTTGTTAAATCTCACCCACTTTGCTGCTACTGTATTCTGCTGCGGATTTTACAACCGCGATACTGGACGGAAAATATGCAGCAATTCCGATACGTGTGGACAAGCCATTGGGCTACATGCACACGTTGCGTATTTTGCTGCGAAGAATATGCCACAGCCACAGCAATACGCAGGAAATTCACAAGTACAAAACGCCCTCTACCTCGTCCGTACTGACCAGGACCAGGCACTGACTGCACTACCGACCACCAGGACCAGGCACTGACTGCACTACCGACCACCAGGACCAGGCACTGACTGTACTACTGACCACCAGGGACAGGCACTGACTGTACTACCGACCACCAGGACCAGGCACTGACTGTACTACTGACCACCAGGGACAGGCACTGACTGTACTACTGACCACTAGGGACGGGTACTGACTGTACTACTGACCACCAGGGACAGGCACTGACTGTACTACTGACCACCAGGACCAGGCACTGACTGTACTACCGACCACCAGGACCAGGCACTGACTGCACTACCGACCACCAGGACCAGGCACTGACTGTACTACCGACCACCAGGACCAGGCACTGACTGTACTACTGACCACCAGGGACAGGCACTGACTGTACTACTGACCACCAGGGACAGGCACTGACTGTACTACTGACCACCAGGGACAGGCACTGACTGTACTACTGACCACCAGGGACAGGCACTGACTATACTACTGACCACCAGGACCAGGCACTGACTGTACTAATGACAACCATAACCAGGCACTGTCTGTACTACTGACCACCAGGGACAGGCACTGACTGTACTACTGACCACCAGGGACAGGCACTGACTGTACTACTGACCACCAGGGACAGGCACTGACTGTACTACTGACCACCAGGGACAGGCACTGACTGTACTACTGACCACCAGGGACAGGCACTGACTGTACTACTGACCACCAGGACCAGACTCTGACTGTACTACTGACCACCAGGACCAGGCACTGACTGTACTACTGACCACCAGGACCAGGCACTGACTGTACTACTGACCACCAGGACCAGGCACTGACTGTACTACTGACCAGCAGGGACAGGCACTGACTGTACTACTGACCACCAGGACCAGGAACTGACTGTACTACAGACCACCAGGACCAGTCACTGACTATACTACTGACCGCCAGGACCAGGCACTGACTGCACTACTGACCACCAGGACCAGACACTGACTGCACTACTGACCACCAGGACCAGACACTGACTGCACTACTGACCACCAGAGACAGGCACTGACTGTACTACTGACCACCAGGACCAGGCACTGACTGCACTACTGACCACCAGGACCAGACACTGACTGTACTACTGACCCCCAGGGAAAGGCACTGACTGTACTACTGACCACCAGGGAAAGGCACTGACTGTACTCCTGACCACCAGGGAAAGGCACTGATTGTACTACTGACCACTAGGACCAGGCAATGACTGCACTACTGACAACTGGGACCAGTCCATTACTGCACTACTGACCACCAGGACCAGGCCCTTACTACACTACTGACCACCAGAGACATGCACTGACTGTACTACTGACCACCAGGACCAGGCACAGACTGTACTACTGACCACCATGGACAGTCACGGACTGTACTACTGACCACCAGGACCAGGCACTGACTGTACTACTGACCACCAGGGACAGACACTGACTGTACTACTGACCATCAGGACTAGGTACTGACTGTACTACTGACCACCATGGACAGTCACGGACTGTACCACTGACCACCAGGACCAGGCATTGACTGTACTACTAACCACCAGGGACAGGCACTGACTGTACTACTGACCACCAGGACCAGACACTGACTGTACTACTGACCACCAGGACCCGGTACTGACTGTATTACTGACCACCAGGACCAGACACTGACTGTACTACTGACCACCAGGACCCGGTACTGACTGTATTACTGACCACCAGAGACAGGCACTGACTATACTACTGACCACCAGGACAAGGCACTGACTGTACTACTGACCACCAGGACCAGGCACTGACTGTACTACTGACCACCAGGGACAGGCACTGACTGTACTACTGACCACCAGGGACAGGCACTGACTGTACTACTGACCACCAGGGACAGGCACTGACTGTACTACTGACCACCAGGGACAGGCACTGACTATACTACTGACCACCAGGACCAGGCACTGACTGTACTAATGACAACCATAACCAGGCACTGTCTGTACTACTGACCACCAGGGACAGGCACTGACTGTACTACTGACCACCAGGGACAGGCACTGACTGTACTACTGACCACCAGGGACAGGCACTGACTGTACTACTGACCACCAGGGACAGGCACTGACTGTACTACTGACCACCAGGGACAGGCACTGACTGTACTACTGACCACCAGGACCAGACTCTGACTGTACTACTGACCACCAGGACCAGGCACTGACTGTACTACTGACCACCAGGACCAGGCACTGACTGTACTACTGACCACCAGGACCAGGCACTGACTGTACTACTGACCAGCAGGGACAGGCACTGACTGTACTACTGACCACCAGGACCAGGAACTGACTGTACTACAGACCACCAGGACCAGTCACTGACTATACTACTGACCGCCAGGACCAGGCACTGACTGCACTACTGACCACCAGGACCAGACACTGACTGCACTACTGACCACCAGGACCAGACACTGACTGCACTACTGACCACCAGAGACAGGCACTGACTGTACTACTGACCACCAGGACCAGGCACTGACTGCACTACTGACCACCAGGACCAGACACTGACTGTACTACTGACCCCCAGGGAAAGGCACTGACTGTACTACTGACCACCAGGGAAAGGCACTGACTGTACTCCTGACCACCAGGGAAAGGCACTGATTGTACTACTGACCACTAGGACCAGGCAATGACTGCACTACTGACAACTGGGACCAGTCCATTACTGCACTACTGACCACCAGGACCAGGCCCTTACTACACTACTGACCACCAGAGACATGCACTGACTGTACTACTGACCACCAGGACCAGGCACAGACTGTACTACTGACCACCATGGACAGTCACGGACTGTACTACTGACCACCAGGACCAGGCACTGACTGTACTACTGACCACCAGGGACAGACACTGACTGTACTACTGACCATCAGGACTAGGTACTGACTGTACTACTGACCACCATGGACAGTCACGGACTGTACCACTGACCACCAGGACCAGGCATTGACTGTACTACTAACCACCAGGGACAGGCACTGACTGTACTACTGACCACCAGGACCAGACACTGACTGTACTACTGACCACCAGGACCCGGTACTGACTGTATTACTGACCACCAGGACCAGACACTGACTGTACTACTGACCACCAGGACCCGGTACTGACTGTATTACTGACCACCAGAGACAGGCACTGACTATACTACTGACCACCAGGACAAGGCACTGACTGTACTACTGACCACCAGGACCAGGCACTGACTGTACTACTGACCACCAGGGACAGGCACTGACTGTACTACTGACCACCAGGGACAGGCACTGACTGTACTACTGACCACCAGGGACAGGCACTGACTGTACTACTGACCACCAGGGACAGGCACTGACTATACTACTGACCACCAGGACCAGGCACTGACTGTACTAATGACAACCATAACCAGGCACTGTCTGTACTACTGACCACCAGGGACAGGCACTGACTGTACTACTGACCACCAGGGACAGGCACTGACTGTACTACTGACCACCAGGGACAGGCACTGACTGTACTACTGACCACCAGGGACAGGCACTGACTGTACTACTGACCACCAGGGACAGGCACTGACTGTACTACTGACCACCAGGACCAGACTCTGACTGTACTACTGACCACCAGGACCAGGCACTGACTGTACTACTGACCACCAGGACCAGGCACTGACTGTACTACTGACCACCAGGACCAGGCACTGACTGTACTACTGACCAGCAGGGACAGGCACTGACTGTACTACTGACCACCAGGACCAGGAACTGACTGTACTACAGACCACCAGGACCAGTCACTGACTATACTACTGACCGCCAGGACCAGGCACTGACTGCACTACTGACCACCAGGACCAGACACTGACTGCACTACTGACCACCAGGACCAGACACTGACTGCACTACTGACCACCAGAGACAGGCACTGACTGTACTACTGACCACCAGGACCAGGCACTGACTGCACTACTGACCACCAGGACCAGACACTGACTGTACTACTGACCCCCAGGGAAAGGCACTGACTGTACTACTGACCACCAGGGAAAGGCACTGACTGTACTCCTGACCACCAGGGAAAGGCACTGATTGTACTACTGACCACTAGGACCAGGCAATGACTGCACTACTGACAACTGGGACCAGTCCATTACTGCACTACTGACCACCAGGACCAGGCCCTTACTACACTACTGACCACCAGAGACATGCACTGACTGTACTACTGACCACCAGGACCAGGCACAGACTGTACTACTGACCACCATGGACAGTCACGGACTGTACTACTGACCACCAGGACCAGGCACTGACTGTACTACTGACCACCAGGGACAGACACTGACTGTACTACTGACCATCAGGACTAGGTACTGACTGTACTACTGACCACCATGGACAGTCACGGACTGTACCACTGACCACCAGGACCAGGCATTGACTGTACTACTAACCACCAGGGACAGGCACTGACTGTACTACTGACCACCAGGACCAGACACTGACTGTACTACTGACCACCAGGACCCGGTACTGACTGTATTACTGACCACCAGGACCAGACACTGACTGTACTACTGACCACCAGGACCCGGTACTGACTGTATTACTGACCACCAGAGACAGGCACTGACTATACTACTGACCACCAGGACAAGGCACTGACTGTACTACTGACCACCAGGACCAGGCACTGACTGCACTACTGACCACCAGAGACAGGCACTGACTATACTACTGACCACCAGGACAAGGCACTGACTGTACTACAGACCACCGGAGACAGGCACTGACTGTACTACTGACCACAAGGACCAGGCACTGACTGTACTACTGACCGCCAGGACCAGTCACTGACTATACTACTGACTGCCAGGACCAGGCACTGACTGTACTTCCGACCACCAGAGACAGGTACTGACTGTACTACTGACCACCAGGACCAGGCACTGACTGTACTATTGACCACCAGGACCAGGCACGGATGGTAATACTGACCACCAGGGACAGGCACTGACTGTACTACTGACTACCAGGACCAGGCACTGACTGTACTACTGACCTCCAGAACCAAGCACTGACTGTACTACTGACCACCATGGATAGTCACTGACTGTACTACTGACCACCAGGGACATGCACTGGCTGTACTACTGACCACCAGGACCAGGCACTGACTGAACTACTGACCACCAGGACCAGGCACTGACTGTATTACTGACCACCAGTGACAGGCACTGACTGTACTACTGAGCACCAGGACCAGGCACTGACTGTACTACTGACCACCAGAACCAGGCACTGACTGTATTACTGACCACCAGGCACAGACACTGACTGTACTACTGACCATCAGGACTAGGTACTAACTGTATTACTGACCACCATGGACAGTCACGGACTGTACTACTGATCACCAAAGACAGGTACTGACTGTACTACTGACCACCAAAGACAGGTACTGACTGTACTACTGACCACCAGAGACAGGCACTGACTGTACTACTGACCACCAGGAGCAGGCACTGACTGTACTACTGACCACCAGGACCAGGCACTGACTGTATTACTGACCACCATGGATAGTCACTGACTGTACTACTGACCACCAAAGACAGATACTGACGGTACTACTGACCACCAGGGAAAGGCACTGACTGTACTACTGACCACCATAGATAGTCACTGACTGTACTACTGACCACCAGGGAAAGGCACTGACTGTACTACTCACCACCGGGACCAGACACTGACTGTACTACTGACCATCAGGACCAGGCACGGGCTTTACTACTGACCACCAGGACAAGGCACTGACTGTACTACTAACCACAAGGACCAGGCACTGACTGTACTACTGACCACCAGGACCAGACACTGACTGTACTACTGACCACCAGGACCAGTCACTGACTATAATACTGACCGCCAGGACCAGGCACTGACTGTACTACTGACCACCAGAACCAGGCACTGACTGTATTACTGACCACCAGGCACAGACACTGACTGTACTACTGACCATCAGGACTAGGTACTAACTGTACTACTGACCACCATGGACAGTCACGGACTGTACTACTGACCACCAGGACCAGGCACTGACTGTAGTACTGACCAGAACTAGGAGAAGCAGGGTTGGATCCAGCACGAAGCATAAGATAAAATGGAAAGGAATTTCCAAGTTTAATGGGCCAATAATTTGGCAGGTTTAAAAAATCAGGATCTGGGTACACAGCGTGACATCCTGTTAGTGTAAGGAAAAATTGTGATGATGGTTGAAAGCCTACACGTTTCAGACGCTGCGAGCGTCCTTAATCATGGCTGAAGCTGACTGACTGAAGTAAGGAGACTGCCATATATACTTCCGTTTACATGTGTTGGTCGTTAGCCCTAATTATAGTACTGACCACCAGGACCAGGCATTGACTGTACTACTGACCACCAGGGACAGGCACTGACTGTACTACTGACCACCAGGACCAGGCACTGACTGTATTACTGACCACCAGGACCAGGCACTGACTGCACTACTGACCACCAGGGAAGGCACTGACTGTACTACTGACCGCCAGGGCCAGGCACTGACTGCACTACTGACCACCAGGACCAGGCACTGACTGTAATACTGATCACCAGGACCAGGCACTGACTGCACTACTGACCACCAGAGACAGGCACTGACTGTACTACTGACCACCAGGACCAGGCATTGACTGTACTACTGACCACCCGGACCAGGCACTGACTATATTACTGAAAACCAGGACAGGCACTGACTGTACTACTGACCACCAGAGACAGGCACTGACTGTACTACTGACCACCATAGATAGTCACTGACTGTACTACTGATCACCAAAGACAGGCACTGACTGTACTACTGACCACCAGGACCAGGCACTGACTGTATTACTGACCACCATGGATAGTCACTGACTGTACTACTGACCACCAAAGACAGATTCTGACGGTACTACTGACCACCAGGGAAAGGCACTGACTGTACTACTGACCACCATAGATAGTCACTGACTGTACTACTGACCACCAAAGACAGATACTGACGGTACTACTGACCACCAGGGAAAGGCACTGACTGTACTACTCACCACCAGGACCAGACACTGACTGTACTACTGACCATCAGGACCAGGCACGGGCTTTACTACTGACCACCAGGACAAGGCACTGACTGTACTACTAACCACAAGGACCAGGCACTGACTGTACTATTGACCACCAGGACCAGGCACGGATGGTAATACTGACCACCAGGGACAGGCACTGACTGTACTACTGACCACAAGGACCAGGCACTGACTGTACTACTGACCACCAGGACCAGTCACTGACTGTACTACTGACCGCCAGGACCAGGCACTGACTGTACTTCCGACCACCAGAGACAGGTACTGACTGTACTACTGACCACCAGGACCAGGCACTGACTGTACTATTGACCACCAGGACCAGGCACGGATGGTAATACTGACCACCAGGGACAGGCACTGACTGTACTACTGACTACCAGGACCAGGCACTGACTGTACTACTGACCTCCAGAACCAAGCACTGACTGTACTACTGACCACCAGGGACATGCACTGACTGTACTACTGACCACCAGGACCAGGCACTGACTGAACTACTGACCACCAGGACCAGGCACTGACTGTACTACTGACCACCAGGGAAAGGCATTGACTGTACTACTGACCAACAGGACCAGGCACTGACTGTATTACTGACCACCAGGGACAGGCACTGACTGTACTTCTGACCACCAGGACCAGGCCCTTACTACACTACTGACCACCAGAGACAGGCACTGACTGTACTACTGACCACCAGGACCAGGCACTGACTGTATTACTGACCACCAGGCACAGACACTGACTGTACTACTGAACATCAGGACTAGGTACTTACTGTACTACTGACCACCATGGACAGTCACGGACTGTAATACTGACCACCAGGACCAGGCACTGACTGTACTAGAGACCACCAGGACCAGGCACTGACTGTATTACTGACCACCAGGGACAGACACTGACTGTACTACTGACCATCAGGACTAGGTACTAACTGTACTACTGACCACCATGGACAGTCACGGACTGTACTACTGACCACCAGGACCAGGCACTGACTGTAGTACTGACCACCAGGACCAGGCACTGACTCTACTACTGACCACCAGGACCAGTCACTGACTATACTACTGACCACCAGGACCAGGCACGGATGGTAATACTGACCACCAGGGACAGGCACTGACTGTACTACTGACTACCAGGACCAGGCACTGACTGTACTACTGACAACCATAACCAGGCACTGACTACACTACTGACCACCAGGACCAGGCACTGACTGTACTACTGACCACCAGGATCAGGCACTGATTGTACTACTGACCACCAGAACCAGGCACTGACTATTACTGACCACCAGGGACAGGCACTGACTGTACTACTGACTACCAGGACCAGGCACTGACTGTACTACTGACCACCAGAACCAGGCACTGACTGTATTACTGAACACCATGGATAGTCACTGACTGTACTACTGACCACCAGGGACATGCACTGACTGTACTACTGACCACCAGGACCAGGCACTGACTGAACTACTGACCACCAGGACCAGGCACTGACTGTATTACTGACCACCAGGGACAGGCACTGACTGTACTTCTGACCACATGGGCCAGGCCTTTGCTACACTACTGACCACCAGAGACAGGCACAGACTGTACTACTGACCACCAGGACCAGGCACTGACAGTACTACTGACAACCAGAACCAGGCACTGACTGTATTACTGACCACCAGGAACAGACACTGACTGTACTACTGACCATCAAGACTAGGTACTGACTGTACTACTGACCACCATGGACAGTCACGGACTGTACTACTGACCACCAGGACCAGGCATTGACTGTACTACTGACCACCAGGGACAGGCACTGACTGTACTACTGACCACCAGGACCAGGCACTGACTGTACTACTGACCACCAGGACCAAGCACTGACTGCACTACTGACCACCAGGACCAGGCCCTGACTGTACTACTGACCACCAGGACCAGGCACTGACTATACTACTGAAAACCAGGACCAGGCACTGACTGTACTACTGACCACCATAGATAGTCACTGACTGTACTACTGACCACCAAAGACAGATACTGACTGTACTATTGACCACCAGGGAAAGGCACTGACTGTACTACTGACCACCAAAGACAGATACTGACTGTACTACTGACCACCAGGGAAAGGCACTGACTGTACTACTGACCACCAGGACCAGGCACTGACTGTACTACTGACCACCAGGATCAGGCACTCACTATACTACTGACCACCAGAGACAGGCACTGACTATAATACTGACCACCAGGTAAAGGCACTGACTGCACTACTGACCACCAGGGAAAGGCACTGACTGTACTACTGACCACCAGACCAGGCACTGACTGTACTACTGACCACCAGGACCAGGCACTGACTGTACTACTGACCACCAGGACCAGGCACTGACTGTACTACTGAAAACCAGGACCAGGCACTGACTGTACTACTGACCACCAAAGACAGGTACTGACTGTACTACTGACCACCAGGGAAAGGCACTGACTGTACTACTGACCACCAAAGTCAGGTACTAACTGTAATACTGACCAGCAGGTAAAGGCACTGACTGCAGTACTGACCACCAGGGAAAGGCACTGACTGTACTACTGACCACCAGGACCAGGCACTGACTGTATTACTGACCACCAGGGACAGGCACTGACTGTATTACTGACTACCAGGACCAGGCACTGACTGTATTACTGACCACCAGGGACAGGCACCGACTGTACTACTGACTACCAGGACCAGGCACTGACTGTACTACTGACCACCAGAACCAGGCACTGACTGTATTACTGACCACCATGGATAGTCACTGACTGTACTACTGACCACCAGGGACATTCACTGACTGTACTACTGACCACCAGGACCAAGCACTGACTGAACTACTGACCACCAAGACCAGGCACTGACTGTATTACTGACCACCAGGGACAGGCACTGACTGTACTTCTGACCACAAGGGCCAGGCCCTTTTTTACACTACTGACCACCAGAGACAGGCACTGACCGTACTACTGACCACCAGGACCAGGCACTGACTGCACTACTGACAACCAGGACCAGGCACTGACTGCACTACTGACCACCAGAGACAGGCACTGACTGTACTACTGACCACCAGGACCAGGCACTGACTATACTACTGAAAACCAGGTCCAGGCACTGACTGTACTACTGACCACCAGGGAAAGGCACTGACTGTACTACTGACCACCAAAGACAGGTACTGACTGTACTACTGACCACCAGGACCAGGCACTGACTGTACTACCGATCACCAGGACCAGGCACTGACTGTACTACCGATCACCAGGACCAGGCACTGACTGTACTACCGATCACCAGGACCAGGCACTGACTGTACTACTGATCACCAGGGACAGGCACTGACTGTATTACTGACCACCAGGACCAGGCACTGACTGTACTACTAACCACCTGAGACAGGCACTGACTGTACTACTGACCACCAGGACCAGGCACTGACTGTATTACTGACCACCAGGGACAGGAACTGACTGTACTACTGACCACCAGGACCAGGCACTGACTGTACTACTGACCACCATGGATAGTCACTGACTGTACTACTGGCCACCAAAGACAGGTACTGACTGTACTACTGACCACCAGGACCAGGCACTGACTGTACTACTGACCACCAAAGACAGGTACTGACTGTACTACTGACCACCAGGGACAGGCACTGACTGTACTACTGATCACCAGGACCAGGCCTGACTGTACTACTGACCACTAGGGACGGGTACTGACTGTACTACTGACCACCAGGGACAGGCACTGACTGTATTACTGACCACCAGGGACAGGCACTGACTGTACTACTGACCACCAGGACCAGGCACTGACTGTACTACTGACCACCAGGACCAGGCACTGACTGTACTACTGACCACCATGGATAGTCACTGACTGTACTACTGACCACCAAAGACAGGTACTGACTGTACTACTGACCACCAGGACCAGGCACTGACTGTACTACTGACCACCAAAGACAGGTACTGACTGTACTACTGACCACCAGGGACAGGCACTGACTGTACTACTGATCACCAGGACCAGGCCTGACTGTACTACTGACCACTAGGGACAGGCACTGACTGTACTACTGACCACCAGGGACAAGCACTAACTGTACTACTGACCACCAGGGACAGGCACTGACTGTACTACTGACCACTCCAAACCGGGGGAGTGTCTGTGCCATAGACACTGTCAGCACCTCTTAGGGTATGTGCACACACACTAATTACGTCCGTAATTGACGGACGTATTTCGGCCGCAAGTACCGGACCGAACTCAGTGCAGGGAGCCGGGCTCCTAGCATCATACTTATGTACGACGCTAGGAGTCCCTGCCTCGCTGCAGGACAACTGTCCCGTACTGTAATCATGTTTTCAGCACAGGACAGAAGTTCCACGGAGAGGCAGGGACTCCTAGCGTCGTACATAAGTATGATGCTAGGAGCCCGGCTCCTTGCACTGTGTTCGGTCCGGTACTTGCGGCCGAAATACGTCCGTCAATTACGGACGTAATTAGTGTGTGTGCACATACCCTTACAGGCCAGGACTGGGCACTGCCACTAACCACCAGACACCCCAATGCTGATTGTTTATCTGACAATGAGGGGGTTTATTGTGTCATTGATCCTCAGGTTCTGAACGGCGTCTGCAGTATTGAGAACTACAAACTCAATGACTAATCCGACCATTGATCCTCTGGATCCAAGATCTCTCTGAACCACTGACCACGGGAAACCACATGTTGAATACCATTGCAGATCCTCACCTGACAGGAAGTGGGACCTGGTCACTATAAGGCTCTGTGCACACACAAACTCAAAAACGTCTGAATATTCGGAACAGAACGCTGTTTTCCGTTGCAATCAATGGGCAGATGTTTGGAGGCGTCTTGTTTCTGGCCAAAAATAATCCGTGTGAACATACCCTAAGGGTATGTTCACACGCAGTGACCCGAAACGTCTGAAAATACGGAGCTTTATTCAAGAGAAAACAGCTCCTGATTTTCAGAGGTTTTTTTAACAACTCGCGTTTTTTGCTGCGTTTTTTACGGCCGTTTTTGGAGCTGTTTTTCAATGGTCAATGAAAAACGCCTCCAAAAACGTCCCAAGAAGAGTCCTGCACTTTTTTTGACGAGCTGTCATTTTACACACCGTATTTTGACAGAGACGCGTGAAATAAAGGCTCGTGGGAACAGAACATCGTAATTCCAGCAGTGACCCGGGTGCAGCTTGTGTAGTGGTCTCCGTGTGTTGTGTGCGATGCTTTGGGTGTGACTGCAGTATAATGAGATTGGTGTCATTATAATCACGATGATGCTTTGCCTGCCCTGACACCTGTCACTCAATAGTCTGCGCTGCACGTTCTCAAGTGTCCAGAACAATGAAGGTTGGAAAAGGAGGCATCCATGGGCGTAACTATAGCCGAAGTGGCCATGGGGCCCAGAGGTTGAGGGGGCCACTCTGGTGCAAGAACATTGTTCCTTTTTGTGTGGGAATGACAAGTAGGTGGCGCTCTGCTATTCAGCACTGCTATGTGGGTTCTCTGATATTATCCATATCTTGGAGTTTTACTACTTATGTTGCTTTTTCCTGTCATTCGGTGGTGGGGGCTCCTAGGGAATGTTCACACGACCTATTTTCAGACGTAATTCAGGTGTTTTACGCCTCGAATTACGCCTGAAAAAACGGCTCTATTACGCCTGCAAACATCTGTCCATTGCTTGCAATGGGTTTTACGATGTTCTGTTCAGATGAGGTGTAATTTTACGCGTTGCTGTCAAAATACGGCGTGTAAAAAGACGGCTCGTCAAAAGAAGTTCCTGTCACTTCTTGAGACGTATTTTGAGCCGTTTTTCATTTACTCCATTGAAAACAGCTCCAATTACATCCGTAAAAGACGCAGCGAAAAACACGAGTACGAGCAAAGATGTCTGAAATTCAGGAGCTGTTTTCGCCTGAAAACAGCTTCGTAATTTCAGACGTATTTTGCGTTCGCGTGTGAACATACCACATACCCTAAAGGCCACGACCGCAGACGTGTGAGCTCTTGCTAGTGTCTCCCTCCACTGAGACGCAGACACACAATACTGCTCTCGGCTGCTACTGTAAATAGGGTCCGCACGCACGCTCGCTCCCAGCCTTTAAGGGGCAACGTGCGCACCAGAAAAATCTCCCCCGTCCTATCCCAGCACACCAGGAACTATAAAAAGGACTCTGCCCTCCTCCTCCCTGCCTAAGCGATGTTGTGTCTGCCCATGTTTGTTATTACAAACGGTCCCTTAGTTGTAACCTGTGTTCCCGTATCCCGTACCCAGTAATTGTGTTTGTTCCAGGGCGAAGTCTAGTGTCGGAGTCGAGTTTTTTATCTGCGCCAAGTGTCCTCTGTGCCAAGTGTCATCACGCCTAGTGTCTGCCTATCTTCTACCCAGGTACTCTTGTCCTAAACACTATCATTGACTGTTGTTTGACCAGCTGCTACTTCGCTACGGCGGAGCGACCCAGTGGATCCACATACCCCATAGCCGTGACAGTACGCCCAGGCCATGGATCCCGCTGGTCAACCCAAAACCACGGTCCAGATGATGCAAGAGGACATGCATGACCTCCGGGCACGTCAGGATCAGCTCCTACAGGCTGTAAACTCCATAATTTCCTGTTTGGATCATCCTCCTGCCCCTCCTCTGGCTGCTTCCGCTGCTCCTCCACCTGCTTTCCCTCCTACCTGTCCTGGGTCTACAGTTCCGTTGCCTTCACTCCACTACGACGGGGATCCTAAAGCCTTTAGAAACTTCATCAATCAATGTATGATCCACTTTAAGTTACGTGCCCGTCTCTACCCCTCTGATGAGGTCAAGGTAGAATTTATTATTTCTCTCCTCTCTGGCAAAGGTCGCATCAGTTGATGTACAGCCCCTGCCGGACCCTATTCTGTCTGTCACTAAGCCACTGAGTGGTGTATAGTGTAGGTATATCCAGCACTCAGAATAAAAGTTCTAAGGTGTATTAACCACGCTTACGCGTTTCAGACCAGTGAGGTCCTTAATCATAGCTTGCTATTTTACAAATGAAATCACATATATATATAGTGAGTAGCATTAGTCAGGTGACTTCCTATGGGTGGGCTTAAAATGTAACCATTTAAACGCTTTGGAAAAGCAGTGGAAATGTGGTGAGCAAACTTTTGTAACACTTCCCTTTTTCTTGTACTAAGCCACTGAGGCTACAGATAGAAGGCTATAAGCTCAGAATGAATGACTTCTATGTCTTAACCAAAGCTGTTAACCCCCTCCTGCTGGGATTGCCATCACTTCGCCAGCACGTCCCAGTTCTTGATTGGAATTCCGGAGAGGTCCTCCAATGGGGACCCCGATATCTTCACCGCTGTCTGCCTCATGTTCGACCTGTTGTTTCTTCTGTTCCCCAATCTCTCTCCACAATATGCTCATTACGCGGATGTTTTCAGCAAAAAGGAGGCAGAGGTCCTTCCTCCTCATCGTCCTTATGACTGTCCTATCGAGCTGCTTCCTGAAGCCTCTCCTCCTCGCGGACGGGTTTATCCTCTGTCCTTGCCAGAAACCCAGGCCATGTCGGAGTATGTCGAGGAGAACCTGGAGAGGGGGTTCATGAGGAAGTCTACTGCGCCAGCTGGAGCTGGATTCTTCTTTGTGGAAAGGAAGGATGGATCTCTTCAACCACGCCTTGACTACCGTGGGTTAAATCAAATCACAGTCAAAAACAAGTACCACTTGCCGCTTATCTACGATCTCTTTGACAGGATTCGTGGAGCAAAGATTTTCACTAGTCTGGATCTATGTGGGGCCTATAACCTGATCCCTATCCGCAAGGGTGATGAATAGAAAACCGCCTTTAACACCCGGGACGAGTCACCACGAGTAGCTTGTGATGCCCTTTGGACTGTGCTGTGTGACATCTTCCGTGATCTTCTGTACGTCTGCGTGGTGGTGCATCTGGATGATATCTTGATCTAATCACCTGATCTGACGACGCATCGGAAGCATGTATACCATGTCTTGTTGTGGCTAAGGGGTAATAGTCTGTACTCGAAACTCCAGAAGTGCGTATTTGAGGGAAAATCCTGGCCCTTCCTGGGGTATATTATCTTTATGATGGTATTCAAGTGGATCCGGAGAAGGTGAAGTCCATCTGGGAGTGGCCACGTCCTCAAGGTCCACGAGCTATCCAGAGATTTCTTGGATTTGACAAATTTTATCACCGTTTCATTCCAAATTTCACGTCCCTCACTGCTCCTATCTCGGCTCTTACCAATAAGGGAGTGAACGCTAAGGACTGGAGCCCCGAGGCAGAGTCGGCATTCTCCACCCTCAAGAGCGCCTTCACTTCTGAATCTGTTCTTCACCATCCTGATATGACTGGACAGTGTTGGAACACTCTTGTTTCAGAGGAATTCCAAAGGAAAAGCGGCATCGTGTGGTTTCTTATCCAAATTCTTCTCTCCCGCTAAGCTCAACTACACCATTGGGGACCGAGAATTACTCGCCATCAAGTTGGCCTTGGAGGAGTGGGGACACCTGCTGGAGGGGGCTGCTTATCCCATCATCATCTTTACGGATCACATAAATCTCACATATTTGCGGTCTGCACAGCAACTGAATCCTCGTCAAGCCAGATGGTCGCTGTTCTTTCACCAGATTCCATCTCCTTCTTCACTTCCGCCCTGCGAACAAAAACTGATGCCCTGGCCCGGTCATTAGAGACCGGTGACTCTGAAAAAAGTCCTTAACACATAATTGACTCTTCCAGGATTTTTTCTGTAAACCCCCTTCAGATCAAGGACGTCCCTCCTGGAAAAATCTTTGTTCGTCCTGCTGACCGGAAAACAATTCTCCACTGGGGACATGGTTCCAAACTGGCCGGGCACTCTGGTGTCCGTAAGACACGGGACCTGATATCTCGTCACTACTGTGGCCCAGGCTGCCTGGGGATGTTGTGGACTATGTTTCCTCCTGTACAAACTGTGCCTTAAAACAAATCTACCCATTCCAAACCTGCTGGTCTGCTCCAACCTCTGCCAGTGCCTGGTGCCCCCTGACGTCACATCGCTATGGTCTTTATTACGGACCTCCCTCCTCCAGCTGGATGTCCTACTGTCTGGGTAACGGTGTACCGCTTCTCCAAAATAACTATTATTAGAAATAAAAAAGCTGAACCATAAACAGCGCTGCTAAAATCAACGAGTCCAGGGTAATATTGAAAGAAATATGAACGTCCTGAGGAAGGCACTGGCAGAGGGTTGAAACGCGCAGCCATATTTAGCCTGTAATAAAGCCGTTATATTCTTAATATATTACCCTGGACTCATTGCTGATGTTCGCAGCGCTGTTTATGGTTCAGCTTTTTTATTTCTAATAATTGTTATTACGTAAATCTGGCGGTTTCATTGTGCGTGGACCAGTTCAGACCGAGCTGCAGCTTCGTCACATTTCTATCTTCTGCTCACATCAGTGTTCGGCCTGAAGTTGCACAACTCTACTAGGCGAATGTCCTCCGTCTCACCCATTCATTTTGCATCATTTTTCTTTGGTGACCTGCACCACGTGGTGCCGTGTTTACCTTTTTTATCTCTACGTTTCTCCAAAATGGCAGATTTCGTTCCTTTGACTGGTCTTCCCTCTGCTCCTCGTCTGGCAAACCTGTTTGTTCTGCACATCTTCCGTCTTCATGGACTGCCTCTCCATATAGTCCCCTGGATGTGAAGCTGGACTTCGCTTCTGCCGATCACCCACAGTCTAATGGCCCAGTGGAGAGGACAAATCGAATACTAGAAATTTATCTTCGTCATTTTGTTTCTGCCCAAGATGACAATTGGGTACAACTCCTGCCTTGGGCAGAATTCTCTTACAATAACCACACAAGTGATTCTACTGCCTGTACTCTGTCTGCATTGTGTACAGCCAATATCCACGAGTTCCTCTTCCTTGTCCAGCCACGACTCAAGTACCAGCAGCTCATTCTTCATTTGGGACTTTCATTCACATCTGGAAGCGAACCAAGTCTGCGATCCTTCAGGCAGTTGACCGCATGAAAAGGCAAGCCGATAGAAAAAGAAAAGTTCCTCCTCAGTCTTCCAAAAACATTTGTCTCAAAATCGCTCCTCACAAATTCTCTCCCAGATTCCTCGGTCCTTTTGAAATATTGCAACAAACAAACCCTGCGTCCTATAACTTTGGCTACCTCCTACCCTCAAAATTCCCAAATCATTCCTTGTCTCCCTCCTAAAGCCTGTGGTTCTGACCCGATTCAGCAAATCCCCTGGTTCTACAGTTGCTCCCTGCGGTTCCTCTGACATCCTTGAAGTAAAAGAGATCCTGGATTACAAGTGGGTAGGAGGGAAGATCTTCTACCTGGTGGACTGGAAGAGGTCTTGGGAGCCTGAAGAAAATGTGGATGCTCCAACTCTCATCAGGAGATTCCTCTTACGCTCTGGATTTAAGACGGTGGGGGGGGGGGGGGTAAGGGGGGTACTATAATGGAACGTCGGCAATACTTACCCACCAACGACCGCAACCGCAGACCTGTGAGCTCTTGCCGGCATCTCCTTCCTCTGAGATGCCGCCACACAGTGCTGCCCTCGGCTGCTGCTATGAATATGGTTAACATCTCCCCCATCCTATCCCAGCACACCAGGAACTATAAAAAGGACTCTGCCCTCTTCCTCCCTGCCTAAGCGATGTTGTGTCTGCCCATGTTCGTTATTGCAAATGGTCCCTTAGTTGTATCCTGTGTTCCCGTATCCCGTACCCAGTACTTGTGTTTGTTCCGTCCAGTGTTGGAGTCAGGTTTGTTATCTGTGCCAAGTGTCATCTGTGCCAAGTGTCACCACGCTAAGTGTCTGCCTATCTTCTACCCAAGAACTCTTGTCCTAAAGACTTTAATTGACTGTTGTTTGGTCAGCTGCTACTTCGCTACAGTGGAGCGGCCGAGGGGGTCCACATACCCCATAGCCGTGACGGGGCTCATCTCATTTTGCTATTGGGACCTATGAATTCTAGTTACATCTTTACTTTAAACACTTGCTGCAACGAGAATGTACATGCTGGAGCTTAGCTTGGAATTTTAGCTTTCAAATTATATCAATATTCCAGGTGCAATATTCAGGGAGGAGCTCTTGAGTAAAGTCGGGGAGCAGGATGACATTTTTACTTTCTGGCTCTGTGTCTGTGTAGGGGAGAGGGAGCTGCAGGTGAGAGCAAAAAAAGATCCCGGCCTCTTACCAATCAGGGGAAATGTCACATTCAATTGGTGGGGGGGTCGTTTTTCTCCCACTACCGAGATGAGAATATGCACGGCTGCCCGTGTCCTCGCCCCCTGCACCGGACGTCTGCCGTCTCCGAGCCTCGGATATTCTAGCTGGAGGTCGTGTGGGAGACGCTGCGCATCTTTTATATTCGGAGATGTCGTGCGTCTCGGGCTCGGCTGGGGTCGGACTTTTAGCCCCAAACACGACTTTTTATGCGTTTCTAACACAACGTTACACTTTGAAGACACCCCCAATTATAACGTGTTGGGGGCCATTTTCACATTATAGAAAATATTTGGGTACAGGGGTGAAATGTGTTTTATTATTTTGTAATTCAGGTTTTATTTGTGTGTCAAAAGTTTGTAAATTGTCCCGCAGTGAAAAGGTTAAATTACCCGTAACCCAGTGTCATATTTGTGCGCTATATCTCAGTATTGTCAGAGCGTTACCCAGAAGTCTGTGCTGTAACATTGTATCAGATTAATTTCAATTTCAGTATTCCAACCCGGACAAACCACCAGGATTAGACGACGCGGCATCGCCTAAAGGCGGCTGAGCTGTCACTCACGCTACCTGGCGGGCAGGAGGGGCCTATCTGTGAGCTATGGATATGACATTAGCCTACAATGTCCCCCAAGCGGCACCATCCATGAGGCGGGGTGAGAACTTCTCCTCAGAAGGCCTCTAGGGGGCAGCATATGGCAGATATATATAAGCGCACCCTCTCATCCGTGCCTTTGAATCAAGTTCATTTAGAAGTCATGTGACACAGACACTGGACATCAAGTATTAAGGACTCGTGCACACGGCCGTCCAGTATTTATTGTCAGTAAACACGGCACGGACGGCTGCGGACAGTCATCGGCATTTGCGGGCCGTGCTCACATTATAAAGTATAGGAGCCCGGTCCGTAAATGCAAAAAAATAGGACATGTCATCACACATGCAAATATACGGGAAGGTGTCCCTGGCCTATAAAAATGAACGGATCAGTATTTTTACCTGCAATTGCGGATCCGTAATTGCAGATAAAAATGATGGTCGTGTGCATGAGGCCCGAGGAGGAGGATTTGACTCTTTATCCCCCACCCCCTCCTCTGCGGGAGCTGAACGTGACCTGTTCTGATCCTACAGACATTGGATTATTAGGTTTTTCTCTTCAGTCTCGACTTTCTCTGATATGCTGCTTGTGGAGCTGCAGGTTCAGTGCTCAGTGTGCGTTCCCTGTGAAGCTGTCCCCCCTTCCTTCAATGCTTTGTCCAGTTTGCTTATGTCCCCCTTCACACTGAAACGACTGTACAGCTCAGAAGTCTCCGCGGGGATGTGTAGCCCTGACATGTTCTGACCACAGACGCCTCTACGGAGCTCAGCAAGAAGCAGTGGATGAACACAAGTCTTTAGGATCAGACTACACACAGGGTTAGTTTGTAGTCTGTAACCATGGTGACACATTGGAGCAAATTGTGATTTCTGCTCTGGGTCTGTCTCCTCCATAGCAGCTTTGTAAACCTCAGTGAAGGGCTGGGGCCGCGCTATAAGATGTGTCCTGTTTCAGTGCTGCTGTGTGGCCCCAGGGGTGCGCCAACGCCTGGACTGTCCACCCACTGGGACCTCTCCGGACCCGGAAACTGCCCATTCACACCTGCAGGATATTCTGACATGAGGTAATTGCTATATGAGCGATTCTCCTAGTAGTTGCATGGTGCAGCTCATGACCCCTGTCCGATTGCCTCTCTGATGTGTATATATATATATATATATATATCTCCAGGTACTGCGACGAGTCTCCCACGCTCGATGTCATGATCAGGAGGCACCTGCTCCTCCGCTGTGTAAATATACAGCCCGGGGGGAGACTCTTGAATTCCTTGCAGTACAAGATTTCTCATGGCAAATACTGAAACTGGTGGGTTACAGAGCTGACAATCAGAGGAGCCCATCCCCCCCTCTGATGTCCCTGCCTCTTGTAATATACCTATAATCTACATGTCAATGGCGGCCGCGTACAATGGGCACTTCTTATATTATATTGGTCACATGTTCCATGATCCCATCCCCCACAGAACACGCATCGTCTCCGCGCAGAACACGCAGCGTCTCCGCACAGAACACGCAGCGTCTCCGCACAGAACACGCAGCGTCTCCGCACAGAACACGCAGCGTCTCCGCACAGAACACGCAGCGTCTCCGCACAGAACACGCATCGTCTCCGCACAGAACACGCAACGTCTCCGCACAGAACACGCATCGTCTCCGCACAGCACACGCAGCTTCTCCGCACAGCACACGCAGCTTCTCCGCACAGCACACGCAGCGTCTCCGCACAGTACACGCATCGTCTCCGCACAGAACACGCATCGTCTCCGCACAGAACACGCATCGTCTCCGCACAGAACACGCAACGTCTCCGCACAAAACACGCAGCGTCTCCGCACAGAACACGCAGCGTCTCCGCACAGAACACGCATCGTCTCCGCACAGAACACGCAACGTCTCCGCACAGAACACTCATCGTCTCCGCACAGAACACGCAACGTCTCCGCACAGAACACGCAGCGTCTCCGCACAGCACACGCAACGTCTCCGCACAGAAAACGCAACGTCTCCGCACAGAACACGCAACGTCTCCGCACAGAACACGCATCGTCTCCGCACAGAACACGCATCGTCATGACATCACTGATATATAATATAATTACACTGTGATCAGACATGAGATCCACACATCTTATATACAGTCACAGCTATTCATCTATTACTACTGACAACCAGCCTGTATATCATGTGTGAGAGGTTGTCACAGCCCCGCCCCCTGTTACTGACATCACTGATATATAATATAATTACACTGTGATCAGACATGAGATCCACACATCTTATATACAGTCACAGCTATTCATCTACTACTACTGACAACCAGCCTGTATATCATGTGTGAGGTTGTCACAGCCCCGCCCCCTGTTACTGACATCACTGATATATAATATAATTACACTGTGATCAGACATGAGATCCACACATCTTATATACAGTCACAGCTATTCATCTATTACTACTGACAACCAGCCTGTATATCATGTGTGAGAGGTTGTCACAGCTCCGCCCCCTGTTACTGACATCACTGATATATAATATAATTACACTGTGATCAGACATGAGATCCACACATCTTATATACAGTGACAGCTATTCATCTATTACTACTGACCACCAGCCTGTATATCATGTGTGAGAGGTTGTCACAGCTCCACCCCCTGTTACTGACATCACTGATATATAATATAATTACATTGTGATCAGACATGAGATCCACACATCTTATATACAGTCACAGCTATTCATCTATTACTACTGACAACCAGCCTGTATATCATGTGTGAGAGGTTGTCACAGCCCCGCCCCCTGTTACTGACATCACTGATATATAATATAATTACATGTGATCAGACATGAGATCCACACATCTTATATACAGTAAAAGCTACTCATCTATTACTACTGACAACCAGCCGTATATCATGTGTGAGAGGTTGTCACAGCCCCGCCCCCTGTTACTGACATCACTGATATATAATATAATTACACTGTGATCAGACATGAGATCCACACATCTTATATACAGTAACAGCTATTCATCTATTACTACTGACAACCAGCCTGTATATCATGTGTGAGAGGTTGTCACAGCCCCGCCCCCTGTCACTGACATCACTGATATATAATATAATTACATTGTGATCAGACATGAGATCCACACATCTTATATACAGTCACAGCTATTCATCTATTACTACTGACAACCAGCCTGTATATCATGTGTGAGAGGTTGTCACAGCCCCGCCCCCTGTTACTGACATCACTGATATATAATATAATTACACTGTGATCAGACATGAGATCCACACATCTTATATACAGTCACAGCTATTCATCTATTACTACTGACAACCTGCCCGTATATCATGTGTGAGAGGTTGTCACAGCTCCGCCCCCTGTTACTGACATCACTGATATATAATATAATTACATGTGATCAGACATGAGATCCACACATCTTATATACAGTAACAGCTATTCCTCTATTACTACTGACAACCAGCCTGTATATCATGTGTGAGAGGTTGTCACAGCCCCGCCCCCTGTTACTGACATCACTGATATATAATATAATTACATGTGATCAGACATGAGATCCACACATCTTATATACAGTAACAGCTATTCATCTATTACTACTGACAACCAGCCCGTATATCATGTGTGAGAGGTTGTCACAGCCCCGCCCCCTGTTACTGACATCACTGATATATAATATAATTACATTGTGATCAGACATGAGATCCACACATCTTATATACAGTAACAGCTATTCATCTATTACTACTGACAACCAGCCTGTATATCATGTGTGAGAGGTTGTCACAGCCCCGCCCCCTGTTACTGACATCACTGATATATAATATAATTACACTGTGATCAGACATGAGATCCACACATCTTATATACAGTAACAGCTATTCATCTATTACTACTGACAACCAGCCTGTATATCATGTGTGAGAGGTTGTCACAGCCCCGCCCCCTGTTACTGACATCACTGATATATAATATAATTACACTGTGATCAGACATGAGATCCACACATCTTATATACAGTCACAGCTATTCATCTATTACTACTGACAACCAGCCTGTATATCATGTGTGAGAGGTTGTCACAGCCCCGCCCCCTGTTACTGACATCACTGATATATAATATAATTACATTGTGATCAGACATGAGATCCACACATCTTATATACAGTAACAGCTATTCATCTATTACTACTGACAACCAGCCTGTATATCATGTGTGAGAGGTTGTCACAGCCCCACCCCCTGTTACTGACATCACTGATATATAATATAATTACATTGTGATCAGACATGAGATCCACACATCTTATATACAGTAACAGCTATTCATCTATTACTACTGACAACCAGCCTGTATATCATGTGTGAGAGGTTGTCACAGCCCCGCCCACTGTTACTGACATCACTGATATATAATATAATTACATTGTGATCAGACATGAGATTCACACATCTTATATACAGTAACAGCTATTCATCTATTACTACTGACAACCAGCCTGTATATCATGTGTGAGAGGTTGTCACAGCTCCGCCCCCTGTTACTGACATCACTGATATATAATATAATTACACTGTGATCAGACATGAGATCCACACATCTTATATACAGTAACAGCTATTCATCTATTACTACTGACAACCAGCCTGTATATCATGTGTGAGAGGTTGTCACAGCCCCGCCCCCTGTTACTGACATCACTGATATATAATATAATTACACTGTGATCAGACATGAGATCCACACATCTTATATACAGTAACAGCTATTCATCTATTACTACTGACAACCAGCCTGTATATCATGTGTGAGAGGTTGTCACAGCTCCGCCCCCTGTTACTGACATCACTGATATATAATATAATTACACTGTGATCAGACATGAGATCCACACATCTTATATACAGTAACAGCTATTCATCTATTACTACTGACAACCAGCCTGTATATCATGTGTGAGAGGTTGTCACAGCCCCGCCCCCTGTTACTGACATCACTGATATATAATATAATTACACTGTGATCAGACATGAGATCCACACATCTTATATACAGTTACAGCTATTCATCTATTACTACTGACAACCAGCCTGTATATCATGTGTGAGAGGTTGTCACAGCCCCGCCCCCTGTTACTGACATCACTGATATATAATATAATTACATTGTGATCAGACATGAGATCCACACATCTTATATACAGTAACAGCTATTCATCTATTACTACTGACAACCAGCCTGTATATCATGTGTGAGAGGTTGTCACAGCTCCGCCCCCTTTTACTGACATCACTGATATATAATATAATTACATTGTGATCAGACATGAGATCCACACATCTTATATACAGTAACAGCTATTCATCTATTACTACTGACAACCAGCCTGTATATCATGTGTGAGAGGTTGTCACAGCCCCGCCCCCTGTTACTGACATCACTGATATATAATATAATTACATTGTGATCAGACATGAGATCCACACACCTTATATACAGTAACAGCTATTCATCTATTACCACTGACAACCAGCCTGTATATCATGTGTGAGAGGTTGTCACAGCTCCGCCCCCTGTTACTGACATCACTGATATATAATATAATTACATTGTGATCAGACATGAGATCCACACATCTTATATACAGTAACAGCTATTCATCTATTACTACTGACAACCAGCCTGTATATCATGTGTGAGAGGTTGTCACAGCTCCGCCCCGTTACTGACATCACTGATATATAATATAATTACACTGTGATCAGACATGAGATCCACACATCTTATATACAGTCACAGCTATTCATCTATTACTACTGACAACCAGCCTGTATATCATGTGTGAGAGGTTGTCACAGCCCCGCCCCCTGTTACTGACATCACTGATATATAATATAATTACACTGTGATCAGACATGAGATCCACACATCTTATATACAGTCACAGCTATTCATCTATTACTACTGACAACCAGCCTGTATATCATGTGTGAGAGGTTGTCACAGCCCCGCCCCCTGTTACTGACATCACTGATATATAATATAATTACACTGTGATCAGACATGAGATCCACACATCTTATATACAGTCACAGCTATTCATCTATTACTACTGACAACCAGCCTGTATATCATGTGTGAGAGGTTGTCACAGCTCCGCCCCCTGTTACTGACATCACTGATATATAATATAATTACACTGTGATCAGACATGAGATCCACACATCTTATATACAGTAACAGCTATTCATCTATTACTACTGACAACCAGCCTGTATATCATGTGTGAGAAGTTGTCACAGCCCCGCCCCCTGTTACTGACATCACTGATATATAATATAATTACACTGTGATCAGACATGAGATCCACACATCTTATATACAGTCACAGCTATTCATCTATTACTACTGACAACCGGCCTGTATATCATGTGTGAGAGGTTGTCACAGCCCTGCCCCCTGTTACTGACAACCAGCCTGTATATCATGTGTGAAAGGTTGTCACAGCCCCGCCCCCTGTTACTGACAACCAGCCTTTATATCATGTGTGAGAGGTTGTCACAGCCCCGCCCCCTGTTACTGACATCACTGATATATAATATAATTACATTGTGATCAGACATGAGATCCACACACCTTATATACAGTAACAGCTATTCATCTATTACCACTGACAACCAGCCTGTATATCATGTGTGAGAGGTTGTCACAGCTCCGCCCCCTGTTACTGACATCACTGATATATAATATAATTACATTGTGATCAGACATGAGATCCACACATCTTATATACAGCAACAGCTATTCATCTATTACTACTGACAACCAGCCTGTATATCATGTGTGAGAGGTTGTCACAGCCCCGCCCCCTGTTACTGACATCACTGATATATAATATAATTACACTGTGATCAGACATGAGATCCACACATCTTATATACAGTCACAGCTATTCATCTATTACTACTGACAACCAGCCTGTATATCATGTGTGAGAGGTTGTCACAGCTCCGCCCCCTGTTACTGACATCACTGATATATAATATAATTACACTGTGATCAGACATGAGATCCACACATCTTATATACAGTCACAGCTATTCATCTATTACTACTGACAACCGGCCTGTATATCATGTGTGAGAGGTTGTCACAGCCCTGCCCCCTTTTACTGACAACCAGCCTGTATATCATGTGTGAAAGGTTGTCACAGCCCCGCCCCCTGTTACTGACAACCAGCCTTTATATCATGTGTGAGAGGTTGTCACAGCCCCGCCCCCTGTTACTGACATCACTGATATATAATATAATTACATTGTGATCAGACATGAGATCCACACACCTTATATACAGTAACAGCTATTCATCTATTACCACTGACAACCAGCCTGTATATCATGTGTGAGAGGTTGTCACAGCTCCGCCCCCTGTTACTGACATCACTGATATATAATATAATTACACTGTGATCAGACATGAGATCCACACATCTTATATACAGTAACAGCTATTCATCTATTACTACTGACAACCAGCCTGTATATCATGTGTGAGAGGTTGTCACAGCTCCGCCCCCTGTTACTGACATCACTGATATATAATATAATTACACTGTGATCAGACATGAGATCCACACATCTTATATACAGTAACAGCTATTCATCTATTACTACTGACAACCAGCCTGTATATCATGTGTGAGAGGTTGTCACAGCCCCGCCCCCTGTTACTGACATCACTGATATATAATATAATTACACTGTGATCAGACATGAGATCCACACATCTTATATACAGTTACAGCTATTCATCTATTACTACTGACAACCAGCCTGTATATCATGTGTGAGAGGTTGTCACAGCCCCGCCCCCTGTTACTGACATCACTGATATATAATATAATTACATTGTGATCAGACATGAGATCCACACATCTTATATACAGTAACAGCTATTCATCTATTACTACTGACAACCAGCCTGTATATCATGTGTGAGAGGTTGTCACAGCTCCGCCCCCTTTTACTGACATCACTGATATATAATATAATTACATTGTGATCAGACATGAGATCCACACATCTTATATACAGTAACAGCTATTCATCTATTACTACTGACAACCAGCCTGTATATCATGTGTGAGAGGTTGTCACAGCCCCGCCCCCTGTTACTGACATCACTGATATATAATATAATTACATTGTGATCAGACATGAGATCCACACACCTTATATACAGTAACAGCTATTCATCTATTACCACTGACAACCAGCCTGTATATCATGTGTGAGAGGTTGTCACAGCTCCGCCCCCTGTTACTGACATCACTGATATATAATATAATTACATTGTGATCAGACATGAGATCCACACATCTTATATACAGTAACAGCTATTCATCTATTACTACTGACAACCAGCCTGTATATCATGTGTGAGAGGTTGTCACAGCTCCGCCCCGTTACTGACATCACTGATATATAATATAATTACACTGTGATCAGACATGAGATCCACACATCTTATATACAGTCACAGCTATTCATCTATTACTACTGACAACCAGCCTGTATATCATGTGTGAGAGGTTGTCACAGCCCCGCCCCCTGTTACTGACATCACTGATATATAATAGAATTACACTGTGATCAGACATGAGATCCACACATCTTATATACAGTCACAGCTATTCATCTATTACTACTGACAACCAGCCTGTATATCATGTGTGAGAGGTTGTCACAGCCCCGCCCCCTGTTACTGACATCACTGATATATAATATAATTACACTGTGATCAGACATGAGATCCACACATCTTATATACAGTCACATCTATTCATCTATTACTACTGACAACCAGCCTGTATATCATGTGTGAGAGGTTGTCACAGCCCCGCCCCCTGTTACTGACATCACTGATATATAATATAATTACACTGTGATCAGACATGAGATCCACACATCTTATATACAGTCACAGCTATTCATGTATTACTACTGACAACCAGCCTGTATATCATGTGTGAGAGGTTGTCACAGCCCCGCCCCCTGTTACTGACATCACTGATATATAATATAATTACACTGTGATCAGACATGAGATCCACACATCTTATATACAGTCACAGCTATTCATCTATTACTACTGACAACCAGCCTGTATATCATGTGTGAGAGGTTGTCACAGCTCCGCCCCCTGTTACTGACATCACTGATATATAATATAATTACACTGTGATCAGACATGAGATCCACACATCTTATATACAGTAACAGCTATTCATCTATTACTACTGACAACCAGCCTGTATATCATGTGTGAGAAGTTGTCACAGCCCCGCCCCCTGTTACTGACATCACTGATATATAATATAATTACACTGTGATCAGACATGAGATCCACACATCTTATATACAGTCACAGCTATTCATCTATTACTACTGACAACCGGCCTGTATATCATGTGTGAGAGGTTGTCACAGCCCTGCCCCCTGTTACTGACAACCAGCCTGTATATCATGTGTGAAAGGTTGTCACAGCCCCGCCCCCTGTTACTGACAACCAGCCTTTATATCATGTGTGAGAGGTTGTCACAGCCCCGCCCCCTGTTACTGACATCACTGATATATAATATAATTACATTGTGATCAGACATGAGATCCACACACCTTATATACAGTAACAGCTATTCATCTATTACCACTGACAACCAGCCTGTATATCATGTGTGAGAGGTTGTCACAGCTCCGCCCCCTGTTACTGACATCACTGATATATAATATAATTACATTGTGATCAGACATGAGATCCACACATCTTATATACAGCAACAGCTATTCATCTATTACTACTGACAACCAGCCTGTATATCATGTGTGAGAGGTTGTCACAGCCCCGCCCCCTGTTACTGACATCACTGATATATAATATAATTACACTGTGATCAGACATGAGATCCACACATCTTATATACAGTCACAGCTATTCATCTATTACTACTGACAACCAGCCTGTATATCATGTGTGAGAGGTTGTCACAGCTCCGCCCCCTGTTACTGACATCACTGATATATAATATAATTACACTGTGATCAGACATGAGATCCACACATCTTATATACAGTCACAGCTATTCATCTATTACTACTGACAACCGGCCTGTATATCATGTGTGAGAGGTTGTCACAGCCCTGCCCCCTTTTACTGACAACCAGCCTGTATATCATGTGTGAAAGGTTGTCACAGCCCCGCCCCCTGTTACTGACAACCAGCCTTTATATCATGTGTGAGAGGTTGTCACAGCCCCGCCCCCTGTTACTGACATCACTGATATATAATATAATTACATTGTGATCAGACATGAGATCCACACACCTTATATACAGTAACAGCTATTCATCTATTACCACTGACAACCAGCCTGTATATCATGTGTGAGAGGTTGTCACAGCTCCGCCCCCTGTTACTGACATCACTGATATATAATATAATTACATTGTGATCAGACATGAGATCCACAAATCTTATATACAGTAACAGCTATTCATCTATTACTACTGACAACCAGCCTGTATATCATGTGTGAGAGGTTGTCACAGCCCCGCCCCCTGTTACTGACATCACTGATATATAATATAATTACACTGTGATCAGACATGAGATCCACACATCTTATATACAGTCACAGCTATTCAACTATTACTACTGACAACCAGCCTGTATATCATGTGTGAGAGGTTGTCACAGCTCCGCCCCCTGTTACTGACATCACTGATATATAATATAATTACACTGTGATCAGACATGAGATCCACACATCTTATATACAGTCACAGCTATTCATCTATTACTACTGACAACCGGCCTGTATATCATGTGTGAGAGGTTGTCACAGCCCCGCCCCCTGTTACTGACAACCAGCCTTTATATCATGTGTGAGAGGTTGTCACAGCCCCGCCCCCTGTTACTGACAACCAGCCTGTATATCATGTGTGAAAGGTTGTCACAGCCCCGCCCCCTGTTACTGACAACCAGCCTTTATATCATGTGTGAGAGGTTGTCACAGCCCCGCCCCCTGTTACTGACATCACTGATATATAATATAATTACATGTGATCAGACATGAGATCCACACATCTTATATACAGTAACAGCTATTCATCTATTACTACTGACAACCAGCCTGTATATCATGTGTGAGAGGTTGTCACAGCCCCGCCCCCTGTTACTGACATCACTGATATATAATATAATTACATGTGATCAGACATGAGATCCACACATCTTATATACAGTAACAGCTATTCATCTATTACTACTGACAACCAGCCTGTATATCATGTGTGAGAGGTTGTCACAGCCCCGCCCCCTGTTACTGACGTCACTGATATATAATATAATTACATTGTGATCAGACATGAGATCCACACATCTTATATACAGTAACAGCTATTCATCTATTACTACTGACAACCAGCCTGTATACCATGTGTGAGAGGTTGTCACAGCCCCGCCCCCTGTTACTGACATCACTGATATATAATATAATGACACTGTGATCAGACATATATGTGATTTGTTTGGATTCCTCTTTCTTGGACGCCATGTTGTCTCCTGTGTCGTGGGTGACGTCTTATAAGAATGCAGCGGGTGCTCCGGAGAATATAGAAAAGCTTTATTATACAGATGAGCTTTATACAAGGATTAGTTACAGTATAGGCGTCTACATTCCCCTCCCCCGTCTTCCCATACATTGCGTGCAAGAAAACGTAGAAGCGACGTGAAAGCCTCTGCAGGGTTTACGGATTTGTTTTCAGGATCTTTCCTCAGGATATCAGGCAGGGAATGGATCTGTATAAAGTGACAGCCATCAGTTTTATAGAAGGGGCTGAGATTAGGATTGAGCTCACAGACCCTCATCACGCACTGCTGAATCATTTCCAGGTTTCTGTCCCTTTAAGTCGAAGCTCTACCGTACTGATCTTTAGTTACATCATGTCCCACTTTTGGGACCACAGTTCTGGATGTGTCTGGAGTAGAAGACATGATGTAAAAGCAGAATTGTGACTGCAGCTCTGGATGTGATTGGAGTATATGATGAGCATGATGTAAAAGCAGAATTGTAAGTATCAAGTATAATGTAACAGAAATACAAATGCAGCTGTGGATGTGACTGGAGTAGAAATACAAATGCAGCTGTGGATGTGACTGGAGTAGAAACATGATGTAATAGCAGAAGTGTGACTGCAGCTCTGGATCTGACTAGAGACTGACATGGTGTAATCAGGATCAGTACATGTACGGGACGAGGTGGTGAAAGATACGGGGTACGTCCTTATTCTCCATGTCTGATCCCATGTTTGTGTCTCTGACTGGCGAGTACAGATCCGTCTCCGATCGGATGATTAGATCCCGGTTCTCCTGAGTTGCCGCCTCTTAGGTGTATTCAAACCTTGCCGTTTTGGCGCGCGGCCGAAAACCGGACTGGAAAAATTAATGCGTTTTAGCCGCATGGTAAATGCAGAAAAACTGCGCCGTGTGAATACACCCTGATGACTTGTATGGACTTGGCTCATGTGACGTCATGTGGGCGGGGCATCAGTTGTAACAATGTTTCTTTATCCGCGCAGGTCGGTACAATGCACAGGTGACAGGATTGTCCGCTGTGCCCATCTCGTGACATCCCGGGAGGCTCAGGAATCAGGGGGGCTGAGAGTTCACCCACCCAACATGACAGAGGGCGATAAATCCCCCCTCCCCACAGCAGCAACGACCCTTCAACCCTTATAATCTATGAGACCCCCCCACATTAAACACTTATCTACGTCCTGCAGTCTATCAATATCCCGAATATACAGGCTCAGATCACCAGCGCTGGACGCTACGACATATAGAAATATCTGTACAGCTCCCTCCGCCGTCCCCTCCCCCACAGTGATGGACGCCACGTCCTGTCCCATATACAAGTAATATATTTATCTGAACGTACGGGCAAACCGGGCCCTGCTGCACATATAATCACAGTGATCGCCGAGGAGGAAGATTTATCCACTGGAGACCCAACATTTACCTGTATTCAAGATGGCGGAGCAGTGACGCACGTCTGCTCCAATACACAACGAGATGAGATCAATCCAACGTCAGTACAAGTCACATCAACCGTAAAGACACAGGCAACTGGACAATGCAGCCGCCATGGAGTGCTAGCTCTTCGGGCAACGTCAGTGTCGTGGGGTCCTGCAGCCGCTGCCTTTACAGATCTGCGCAACATACATCAAATTCACCAAAACGGCGCAATGTGGGAACCGGGACAGGTGTGACGCCGTGTACCACCCTCCTGCCACTTTACCATCACTCCTCCTTTATGGCTCAGGAGATCAGGACATGAGGCTGGTGGGGGGTGAAGCAGGGGCGATCATGGGGGCGCCAAGTTCATAAACCAGCTGCACAATGGCGCCCCCCTCTGTGTACACCCCCGTCAGGGCGGCTCTTATTATATGTGCTATAAAGGGGGTTACTTCAACTTTGAATTGCTATAGGGGGCACTTACTTTTCCATCTCTTGCGGCTGATTCCATTGTTTTCTATAGACTGTGGGGTGGTGGGTTCTCATACACTGAGACGGCAGACGCTCTATAATGTACAGACAGTAGAGGGCGACGCATCATTAATGGCACCCGCCCCATTGTGTGCCCCCCCACCCGTGTACTAACATGATGAGGAGGATCATTAGAAAGGTTTCAGCTTAGATTTAATAGTCGGGAGAGTTATTTTCCTGATTCTGGCGCCCCTGCACCCCATAATCCTGAACCCTAAATATAACGGCAATATTGCTGAATGGTCTCCACCTTGTCACCTTCTGTCTCCTTCTTTCTGCCGTCCTCCATGTCTTGATGATTGTGGGGGGACTCCGTACACCTCTGCCCATAGCTCCCCCTTAACGCTTCAGCCATGAAACGTCATCACTTACCGCGCAATTACCATCTCCTACCTCATCCACCATCACTCTATCTTCTCATCCGACACCGTCTTCTCCTTCCTCATCCGTCCTGTCTTCCCCTTCCGCATCCTCCACCGTCCTGTCTTCCCCTTCCGCATCCTCCACCGTCCTGTCTTCCCCTTCCGCATCCTCCACCGTCCTGTCTTCACCTTCCTCATCCTCCACCACCCTAATTCCCCTTCTCCATCCTCCACCGTCCTGTCTTCTCCTTCCTCATCTTTCATCGTCCTGTGTTCCCCTTCCTCATCCTCCACCGCCCTATCTTCCCCTTCCTCCACCGCCCTGTCTTCCCCTTCCTCATCCTCCACCTCCCTGTCTTCCCCTTCCTCATCCTCCACCGTTCTGTCTTCGCCTTCCTCATCTTTCATCGTCCTGTGTTCCCCTTCCTCATCCTCCACCGTCCTGTCTTCTTCCTCATCCTCCACCGCCCTGTCTTCACCTTCCTCATCCTCCACCGTCCTGTCTTCCCCTTCCGCATCCTCCACCGTCTTGTCTTCACCCTCCGCATCCTCCACCGTCCTGTCTTCACCTTCCTCATCCTCCACCGCCGTCTTCCCCTTCCTTAACCGTCCTGTCTTCGCCTTCCTCATCCTCCACCACCCTAATTCCCCTTCCTCATCCTCCACCGTCCTGTCTTCTCCTTCCTCATCTTTCATCGTCCTGTGTTCCCCTTCCTCATCCTCCACCGCCCTGTCTTCCCCTTCCTCATCCTCCACCGCCCTGTCTTCCCCTTCCTCATCCTCCACCGCCCTGTCTTCCCCTTCCTCATCCTCCACTGTTCTGTCTTCGCCTTCCTCATCTTTCATCATCCTGTCTTCCCCTTCCTCATTCTCCACCGTCCTGTCTTCTTCTTCCTCATCCTCCACCGCCCTGTCTTCACCTTCCTCATCCTCGACCGTCCTGTCTTCCCCTTCCTCATCCTCCACCGTCCTGTCTTCCCCTTCCTCATCCTCCACCGTCCTGTCTTCCGCTTCCTCATCCTCCACCGTCCTGTCTTCCGCTTCCTCATCCTCCACCGCCCTGTCTTCCCCTTCCTCATCCTCCATCGCCGTCTTCCCCTTCCTCATCCTCCACCGCCTGTCTTCCCCTTCCTCATCCTCCACCGTCCTGTCTTCCCCTTCCTCATCCTCCACCGCCCTGTCTTCCCCTTCCTCATCCTCCACCGCCCTGTCTTCCCCTTCCTCATCCTCCACCGCCCTGTCTTCCCCTTCCTCATCCTCCACCACCCTAATTCTCCTTCTCCATCCTCCACCGCCCTGTCTTCTCCTTCCTCATCTTTCATCGTCCTGTGTTCCCCTTCCTCATCCTCCACCGCCGTTGTCTTCTTCCTCATCCTCCACCGTCCTGTCTTCTACATACTGGACCTTCACTTTCAGGGGTGCAGGGACACCACTTTCCTCTCAGCAAGTGATGGTAAGTAGTACAGGGCCCCGGAGCAGAACTAGCACCATCAACATGTGAACTTCCATCCGGTTCCTGCAGTGATCGCAGTGATGTCCTAGATTGTGGCTGGGGCGCTGAGCTCGCTATGAGTCTGTACCCCCTTCCTGCACTCAATAAGAGTCTGTTATAAAAGTGCCCCTTACATCTTTCCTAAGTTTTGGTAGAAAAAAACCTGTCCCCAATTATATAAAACAACTATGAGGGTACCCCAAAAACCCAGGTGACTCCACTTAGGCCTAGTGACCACCACTTGAATAGATGCACAGAACTGGTCACTGTCTCTCCACGCTGCACTGACCTCTACTGAGACGACCAAAAGAACGAGACGACTAAATACTGAAGCCCCAGAAACAAAAACAGGGGCAAAATATGACGGAACAGTAGAGAGGCTGTGTATGGAGGGCGAGGCTCGGGTGCACATGTAAATTAGACAGCCCTGATTGGGGGTGTACATACTACAGCGCCCCCTTATGCTGATTCATGGCACCGGATCCCTGGTCCTGAGGTCATTATAGACAGTGGGCTCCTTGTAACCCCTTGGGAAACTTGAACCCCATGGTACCCCGAGCACCGTTCCCTGTTATCAGAGCGTACCGCCTTATATCTGGATATATATTCTGCAGACCCTGTCCTTAAAGGGCCGGCGTCCAGTCTCCTGTAAATTAAGCTTCATCATTGTATAATGAAAAGGCCTACAACTTTCTAATATACTTTATGCTTAAATTCCACAATATTTTCAATATCTCTGTTTGCCGCCAGTGAATGAGCACATGACCTAGTCCTGTTCACACAGCTGATAGACGTGTTACAGTGTACACAGGTATGAGTTTTCAGTCTGAAGGCTTCATGAGGATTGCTTAGACTGGATTCAATAAAACCTCAGCTGTGTGATCAGGACAGGTTTATCAGTTACATATAAATGTAAATAATGTGTCTAGTCACTGAGAGCAAGCAGAGATCTCAGAAATAGTGAGGAATTGAAACGCTATATCTATGAGAATGTCAGAGAGCTTTTCACTCTACAATGACTGGACGAGCTGCTCTGTGTTCCCCAGGGTTGACCTTTCTATGGACATGACCAGAACATGGAGCGAGCCGCCTCCTCTCTCACAGCGGGGAATGCTCAGCACTGTACAGTTATCACTGGGAACATGGCGGCATCTAATAACTTCCAGCACTCAGCCGCCAGTCTCCCCTCCGACACAAAGTATTTCCTTCTCATGTCCTCCTGGGGACTCGCCATGGTCGCCCCAATAGCCGGTGAGTTGAAGGCGAGCTCAATACTCTCCGAGTTAGCGGCCAGTCCGGAGATTGTCTGAAACACTATGAGCTTCTCGGGGGACGGCGGTAACATGATGTCATGTGGGCGGAGTGTCTGTCTTATCTGAAACACAAGAGGCAAACATGAAGACAAAGGAGCCGAGGAGATGAGGACTGGAGCGGTAGATCAGGGGAATATGGAGGCCGAGAAGGATAAAGAGATGAATGTACATAGAATGGCGGCCAAGACGGTTGGGGAAGTGGCCACAGTCTGTGGTCATAACCACTCAAGAGGCCACACAAGTGACTGGGCCCAATGGTGGATCCCAACGGCTACGAGACAGCACCAAAGATGTAGATGAATATTTCATGATGGTGACAGGAGATGGTTTACATTACTGACCGGTTGAGGTGGAATTGGCGCTGTCTTCTGCTGGCGAAAAGTTTAGGTCTGTGTCATCTGTAATCAACGACGACCTGGACCTGTGACATCGATCCCCGGAGCGCGTCCTTCGGAGAACAGTCTAGTGGAGGATATAAAATTTCACCAACATTACCACAGGATGAAGGAGATAAACGAGACGACCCCTTATAACTGAATGAGAGGTTGTCACAGCCCCGCCCCCTGTTACTGACATCACTGATATATAATATAATTACATTGTGATCAGACATGAGATCCACACATCTTATATACAGTAACAGCTATTCATCTATTACTACTGACAACCAGCCTGTATATCGTGTGAGAAGTTGTCACAGCCCCGCCCCCTGTTACTGACATCACTGATATATAATATAATTACACTGTGATCAGACATGAGATCCACACATCTTATATACAGTAACAGCTATTCATCTATTACTACTGACAACCAGCCTGTATATCATGTGTGAGAGGTTGTCACAGCTCCGCCCCCTGTTACTGACATCACTGATATATAATATAATTACACTGTGATCAGACATGAGATCCACACATCTTATATACAGTAACAGCTATTCATCTATTACTACTGACAACCAGCCTGTATATCATGTGTGAGAGGTTGTCACAGCTCCGCCCCCTGTTACTGACATCACTGATATATAATATAATTACATTGTGATCAGACATGAGTGCTACACATCTTATATACAGTAACAGCTATTCATCTATTACTACTGACAACCAGCCTGTATATCATGTGTGAGAGGTTGTCACAGCTCCGCCCCCTGTTACTGACATCACTGATATATATAATTACACTGTGATCAGACATGAGATCCACACATCTTATATACAGTAACAGCTATTCATCTATTACTACTGACAACCAGCCTGTATATCATGTGTGAGAGGTTGTCACAGCCCCGCCCCCTGTTACTGACATCACTGATATATAATATAATTACACTGTGATCAGACATGAGATCCACACATCTTATATACAGTAACAGCTATTCATCTATTACTACTGACAACCAGCCTGTATATCATGTGTGAGAGGTTGTCACAGCTCCGCCCCCTGTTACTGACATCACTGATATATAATATAATTACATTGTGATCAGACATGAGATCCACACATCTTATATACAGTAACAGCTATTCATCTATTACTACTGACAACCAGCCTGTATATCATGTGTGAGAGGTTGTCACAGCTCCGCCCCCTGTTACTGACATCACTGATATATAATATAATTACACTGTGATCAGACATGAGATCCACACATCTTATATACAGTAACAGCTATTCATCTATTATTACTGACAACCAGCCTGTATATCATGTGTGAGAGGTTGTCACAGCCCCGCCCCCTGTTACTGACATCACTGATATATAATATAATTACACTGTGATCAGACATGAGATCCACACATCTTATATACAGTAACAGCTATTCATCTATTACTACTGACAACCAGCCTGTATATCATGTGTGAGAGGTTGTCACAGCCCCGCCCCCTGTTACTGACATCACTGATATATAATATAATTACACTGTGATCAGACATGAGATCCACACATCTTATATACAGTAACAGCTATTCATCTATTACTACTGACAACCAGCCTGTATATCATGTGTGAGAGGTTGTCACAGCTCCGCCCCCTGTTACTGACATCACTGATATATAATATGATTTTGATGTCACGGATTCTCCTCCTTGTATGTATGTTCGGTGATGAATGAATGTGTAGACCCCCACCCTGCAGCTGCTCGGGGTCCGCACCTTTCTGCTCTGTGGGCTGCTGGGGGCTGAGGCGCTGGTGTACAGGCTGAGGCTGGAGTTGGAGTGGCTCGGTGACAACCCTTTAGCTTTGGCCTGGCTCCCGCCACGACTGAGGGAGGATGCGGAGAAGGGATCGGGGGACAGATACTTCTCATTAATCTTAAGATTGGTCCGGCTTTTCACTGCAAAAAAAACAATAACAAGCTCCTTAATATGAGAAACTGTAGAACATGGAGATTATCTGATGACGGTCACCTGGGCCCATCAGGCCAGAGGTGAGGGCAACACCAAGGGAATTCTGGGAAACTGCGTTATTGTATACTAACAATGGAGGTGGCCACTTTATAGCCTAAACCAACATGAAGTTTGTGTCTGGGCCGAGCGGCCTGAGAGCCCGGACCACCATAGTCTGGGGGCCACCATAATTCCTAATTACCACCCCCAGTCTCACAATACAGAATCTCACAAGAACATATTTTCCCCCTTACAGACCAGCAGGGGGCGACATTGAGTACAGGACAAGGCTCCTCCCAGTTACAGGGAATATGAAATGTGTGCTCAGTCCCGAGGCATCATGGGAGAGACATTCACTATAGAGATAACGGGGTTAGATGAAACCTGCTTTATAAAATGTCGGCAGCATGTGACTCGGGACAGAATTCGGCACCGGTCACTTTAGTAGGTGTGCCGCCCTGAGTCGCTCCTTACAGCTCGCCTTAGATACAGAGGAGCGTGCCCAGAAGTCCTAGAAGACCCGTCCTGCCCTGTAGGCGCCACCGATATTTGCAAGGATAGAACTGGTACTTGTACATTTTGCTTTAGTTGCAGGTAAATCTTCTTCAGGTGTCCGTCGCGGTCACCGGGGGCGTTGTGAATATTTAGTGCGGCCAGGCATGAGGGACCACAGCGTTACACATTGTGACACCCGCAGTCAGACCAGTCCCTGCACCCAGGGGAGGGGGAATAACACGTGTGACGCACCTCTACATGGGTCATTCTTCACCAGGAATTCATCCAGAGCGATCCATCCGCCTCCCACCCGCACCATCAGGGAACTCCGCAGAATCCGGACCATGCGCAGCTGCTGAGACTCCCCAAACTGAGAGAGAGACAAACTGACATTCTGACACAGCGAGGAGAGGGGTGCAGGGGGCAACATGTTCACCAGGGGGCTCTACAGACCCGGGGAGATCCCTACAGCACCGGAGTACAGACCCGGGGAAATCCCTACAGCACCGGAGAACAGACCCGGGGAAATCCCTACAGCACCGGAGTACAGACCCGGGGAGATCCCTACAGCACCGGAGTACAGACCCGGGGAGATCCCTACAGCACCGGAGTACAGACCCGGGGAAATCCCTACAGCACCGGAGAACAGACCCGGGGAGATCCCTACAGCACCGTAGTACAGACCCGGGGAAATCCATACAGCACCGGAGTACAGACCCGGGGAGATCCCTACAGCACCGGAGTACAGACCCGGGGAGATCCCTACAGCACCGGAGTACAGACCCGGGGAGATCCCTACAGCACCGTAGTACAGACCCGGGGAAATCCCTACAGCACCGGAGTATAGACCCGGGGAGATCCCTACAGCACCGGAGTACAGACCCGGGGAGATCCCTACAGCACCGGAGTACAGACCCGGGGAGATCCCTACAGCACCGGAGTACAGACCCGGGGAGATCCCTACAGCACCGGAGTACAGACCCGGGGAAATCCATACAGCACCGGAGGACAGACCCGGGGAAATCCCTACAGCACCGGAGGACAGACCCGGGGAAATCCATACAGCACCGGAGGACAGACCCGGGGAAATCCCTACAACACCGGAGGACAGACCCGGGGAGATCCCTACAGCACCGGAGGACAGACCCGGGGAAATCCCTACAGCACCGGAGGACAGACCCGGGGAAATCCCTACAGCACCGGAGGACAGACCCGGGGAAATCCATACAGCACCGGAGGACAGACCCGGGGAAATCCATACAGCACCGGAGGACAGACCCGGGGAAATCCCTACAACACCGGAGGACAGACCCGGGGAGATCCCTACAGCACCGGAGGACAGACCCGGGGAAATCCCTACAGCACCGGAGGACAGACCCGGGGAAATCCCTACAGCACCGGAGGACAGACCCGGGGAAATCCCTACAGCACCGGAGGACAGACCCGGGGAAATCCCTACAACACCGGAGGACAGACCCGGGGAAATCCCTACAACACCGGAGTACAGACCCGGGGAAATCCCTACAGCACCGGAGGACAGACCCGGGGAAATCCCTACAGCACCGGAGGACAGACCCGGGGAAATCCCTACAGCACCGGAGGACAGACCCGGGGAAATCCATACAGCACCGGAGGACAGACCCGGGGAAATCCATACAGCACCGGAGGACAGACCCGGGGAAATCCATACAGCACCGGAGGACAGACCCGGGGAAATCCCTACAACACCGGAGGACAGACCCGGGGAGATCCCTACAGCACCGGAGGACAGACCCGGGGAAATCCCTACAGCACCGGAGGACAGACCCGGGGAAATCCCTACAGCACCGGAGGACAGACCCGGGGAAATCCCTACAGCACCGGAGGACAGACCCGGGGAAATCCCTACAGCACCGGAGGACAGACCCGGGGAAATCCCTACAGCACCGGAGGACAGACCCGGGGAAATCCCTACAACACCGGAGTACAGACCCGGGGAAATCCCTACAGCACCGGAGGACAGACCCGGGGAAATCCCTACAGCACCGGAGGACAGACCCGGGGAAATCCCTACAGCACCGGAGGACAGACCCGGGGAAATCCCTACAGCACCGGAGTACAGACCCGGGGAAATCTCTACAGCACCGGAGTACAGACGCGGGGAAATCCCTACAGCACCGGAGTACAGACGCGGGGAAATCCCTACAGCACCGGAGTACAGACCCGGGGAAATCTCTACAGCGCCGGAGAACAGACCCGGGGAAATCCCTACAGCACCGGAGTACAGACCCGGGGAAATCCCTACAGCACCGGAGTACAGATCCGGGGAAATCTCTACAACACTGGAGGACAGACCCGGGGAAATCCCTACAGCACCGGAGAACAGACCCGGGAAAATCTCTACAACACTGGAGGACAGACCCGGGGAAATCCCTACAGCACCGGAGTACAGACCCGTGGAAATCTCTACAGCACCGGAGTACAGACCCGGGGAAATCTCTACAGCACCGGAGAACAGACCCGGGGAAATCTCTACAGCACCGGAGTACAGACCCGGGGAGATCCCTACAGCACCGGAGTACAGACCCGGGGAAATCCCTACAGCACCGGAGTACAGATCCGGGGAAATCTCTACAGCACCGGAGGACAGACCCGGGGAAATCCCTACAGCACCGGAGGACAGACCCGGGGAAATCCCTACAGCACCGGAGGACAGACCCGGGGAAATCTCTACAGCACCGGAGGACAGACCCGGGGAAATCCCTACAGCACCGGAGGACAGACCCGGGGAAATCCCTACAGCACCAGAGTACAGATCCGGGGAAATCCCTACAGGTGACGCTACAGACACAGGATGATCTCTGGAATAATAGTGGGGCCGCCAGACATTCAATACAAAGTGGTTCCTACAGAAGGGCGGTCAGTCTACAGATATAGGGAGTCGGATATCCCACTTACAAGAGGTTACAGACATTGAGAGATCCCTACAGCAGGGATCATTGTACATAGGGGCTTTAGTTAGCGGAGGAGGGGCTGGTTAGTATGGATTTAGGACAGGAGGAGATTCCTACAGTAGTTTGGCTATATACATAGGGGGGTGATGTTCCTTACCACAGGGGGTTACAGTCACATGAAGATCCCTACAGTTGAGGTTATAAGAGGTACCTACAGGAAAGGTGGACACAATGGACCCAGCAGGGGTGACCTGTGAGCCATAAATCATCTGTCTGGGATATGATAATTAGGATACACGGAGGAGAACCCACAAACCAAAATATCTGCGGACGATGGCGTCTACCGCTACAGAGGGGACGACTGATACCAAGCGACACGGACCACGACCATGAGCAAATGCATGACATGCTAGATATCGGAGCTGTATGCCGGAGGGTAAATATCACGGGGGGATATAGCGTGGAACAGGCATGGGGTGACACTCCTGAAGCGACATGTACGGGGGCGACTTTCTAGTGACAATGCGGGAGCAGAAGCGCGGGGGAAAAGAACAAAGGTCTGTAGGGGGGGGATGGGGAGAAGCAGAAAAACGAGAATGAAAATCAACTATAGAATAGTGTAGGAGTTACAGAAGGAGCATTGAGATGCTGGGGGAGCAGGTCTGCAGATCAGGGTCAGGAGGGTCTGGGTAAAGCACTTGGTAATCCCGTAGTGTCGAAGGTGAGTGAAAAGTCAAGAACCAGAAACATGTAAGTAGAATTAGAGATAGCGGAGGTTTCACCTAGGTCATTGCTGCTCCCATTGGTCTAATACATACTGGTTTGGTGCCTTGACTTTTGACTCGCCCAGTATATTATTCCGGAGTCTATGGGGGGGGGGGGGGGGGTTGGGCAGTCGGGTGGAGGATGAGAAGGATCTGGATGAATAAGGGTATGTGCACACACACTAATTACGTCCGTAATTGACGAACGTAATTCGGCCGCAAGTACCGGACCGAACACAGTGCAGGGAGCAGGGCTCCTAGCATCATACTTATGTACGATGCTAGGAGTCCCTGCCTCGCTGCAGGACAACTGTCCCGTAGTGTAATCATGTTTTCAGTACGGGATATTCGTCCTGCAGAGAGGCAGGGACTCCTAGCATCGTACATAAGTATGATGCTAGGAGCCCGGCTCCCTGCACTGTGTTCGGTCCGGGACTTGCGGCCGAAATACGTCCGTCAATTACGGACGTAATTAGTGTGTGTGCACATACCCTTATATTGACCACGCGTTTCATACTCACCCGGTATCGGTTGGCGCTGATCTGTTCCACCTGAAAACGCTTTGCACAATTACACTGAGCCACTTGTCTGTTGACCTAGAGAAAGAGGAGATCAGCGTTACAGGGTCATCCAGACGCTGATCGTAGGCCAGACATTCATGTTCCCGTTCTCACCTCATCCTGGATTCGGTCAGTGTCTGCGTTTCTCCTCAGCGGGTCTCTGCTGGGGTGTAAGGCGCTGACAAATTCATAGTAGTCGATAAAGCCGTCCCCATTAATGTCAAAGATGTTGGCAACAGCCGTCATCTCCAGGGAGTTGGTGGGGAATCCTGCAAGAACATGACAGCGCTGGTTGTGGGCGATTCATCAGCATTGTTATAAGATCAAAGATCAAAAGTCACAGCTCCAAGAGAAGTCAGCGCTCGGATATAAGTCAGCGCACGAATATAAGTCAGCGCTCGGATATAAGTCAGCGCTCGGATAATAAGTCAGCGCTCGGATAATAAGTCAGCGCTCGGATAATAAGTCAGCGCACGAATATAAGTCAGCGCTCGGATAATAAGTCAGCGCACGAATATAAGTCAGCGCTCTGATAATAAGTCAGCGCTCTAATATAATAAGTCAGCGCTCTGAGATAATAAGTCAGCGCTCTGATAATAAGTCAGCGCTCTAATAATAAGTCAGCGCTCTGAGATAATAAGTCAGCGCTCTGAGATAATAAGTCAGCGCTCTGAGATAATAAGTCAGCGCTCTAATAATAAGTCAGCGCTCTAATATAATAAGTCAGCGCTCTAATATAATAAGTCAGCGCTCTGAGATAATAAGTCAGCGCTCTAATAATAAGTCAGCGCTCTAATAATAAGTCAGCGCTCTAATAATAAGTCAGCGCTCTAATATAATAAGTCAGCGCTCTGAGATAATAAGTCAGCGCTCTGAGATAATAAGTCAGCGCTCTAATAGTAAGTCAGCGCTCTGAGATAATAAGTCAGCGATCTGAGATAATAAGTCAGCGCTCTAATAATAAGTCAGCGCTCTGAGATAATAAGTCAGCGCTCTGAGATAATAAGTCAGCGCTCTGAGATAATAAGTCAGCGCTCTAATAATAAGTCAGCGCTCTAATAATAAGTCAGCGCTCTAATATAATAAGTCAGCGCTCTGAGATAATAAGTCAGCGCTCTGAGATAATAAGTCAGCGCTCTAATAATAAGTCAGCGCTCTAATATAATAAGTCAGCGCTCTGAGATAATAAGTCAGCGCTCTGAGATAATAAGTCAGCGCTTTGATATAATAAGTCAGCGCTCTGAGATAATAAGTCAGCGCTCTGAGATAATAAGTCAGCGCTCTGAGATAATAAGTCAGCGCTCTGAGATAATAAGTCAGCGCTCTAATAATAAGTCAGCGCTCTGAGATAATAAGTCAGCGCTCTGAGATAATAAGTCAGCGCTCTGAAATAATAAGTCGGCGCTCTGAAATAATAAGTCGGCGCTCTGAGATAATAAGTCAGCGCTCTGAAATAATAAGTCGGCGCTCTAATAATAAGTCAGCGCTCTGAGATAATAAGTCAGCGCTCTGAGATAATAAGTCGGCGATCTGAGATAATAAGTCAGCGCTCTAATAATAAGTCAGCGCTCTGAGATAATAAGTCAGCGATCTGAGATAATAAGTCAGCGCTCTAATAATAAGTCAGCGCTCTGAGATAATAAGTCAGCGCTCTGAGATAACAAGTCAGCGCTCTAATAATAAGTCAGCGCTCTGATATAATAAGTCAGCGCTCTGATATAATAAGTCAGCGCTCTGATATAATAAGTCAGCGCTCTGATATAATAAGTCAGCACTCTGATATAATAAGTCAGCACTCTGATATAATAAGTCAGCACTCTGATATAATAAGTCAGCGCTCTGAGATAATAAGTCAGCGCTCTGAGATAATACGTCAGCGCTCTGAGATAATACGTCAGCGCTCTGATATAATAAGTCAGCGCTCTGATATAATAAGTCAGCGCTCTGATATAATAAGTCAGCGCTCTGATCTAATAAGTCAGCGCTCTGATCTAATAAGTCAGCGCTCTGATATAATAAGTCAGCGCTCTGAGATAATAAGTCAGCGCTCTGAGATAATAAGTCAGCGCTCTAATAATAAGTCAGCGCTCTGAGATAATAAGTCAGCGCTCTAATATAATAAGTCAGCGCTCTGAGATAATAAGTCAGCGCTCTAATATAATAAGTCAGCGCTCTGAGATAATAAGTCAGCGCTCTGAGATAATAAGTCAGCGCTCTAATAATAAGTCAGCGCTCTGAGATAATAAGTCAGCGCTCTGATATAATAAGTCAGCGCTCTGATATAATAAGTCAGCGCTCTGAGATAATAAGTCAGCGCTCTGAGATAATAAGTCAGCGCTCTGAGATAATAAGTCAGCGCTCTGATATAATAAGTCAGCGCTCTGAGATAATAAGTCAGCGCTCTGATATAATAAGTCAGCGCTCTGATATAATAAGTCAGCGCTCTGAAATAACAAGTCAGCGCTCTAATAATAAGTCAGCGCTCTGAGATAATAAGTCAGCGCTCTGATATAATAAGTCAGCACTCTGATATAATAAGTCAGCGCTCTAATAATAAGTCAGCGCTCTGATATAATAAGTCAGCGCTCTGATATAATAAGTCAGCGCTCTGATATAATAAGTCAGCGCTCTAAGATAATAAGTCAGCGCTCTGAGATAATAAGTCAGCGCTCTGATATAATAAGTCAGCGCTCTAATAATAAGTCAGCGCTCTGAGATAATAAGTCGGCGCTCTGATATAATAAGTCAGCGCTCTGATATAATAAGTCAGCGCTCTGATATAATAAGTCAGCGCTCTGAGATAATAAGTCAGCGCTCTGAGATAATAAGTCAGCGCTCTGAGATAATAAGTCAGCGCTCTAATAATAAGTCAGCGCTCTAATAATAAGTCAGCGCTCTAATAATAGGTCAGCGCTCTAATAATAAGTCAGCGCTCTAATAATAAGTCAGCGCTCTAATAATAAGTCAGCGCTCTGAGATAATAAGTCAGCGCTCTGATATAATAAGTCAGCGCTCTAAGATAATAAGTCAGCGCTCTGAGATAACAAGTCAGCGCTCTAATAATAAGTCAGCGCTCTGATAATAAGTCAGCGCTCTGATATAATAAGTCAGCGCTCTGATATAATAAGTCAGCGCTCTGATATAATAAGTCAGCGCTCTGATATAATAAGTCAGCGCTCTGATATAATAAGTCAGCGCTCTAAGATAATAAGTCAGCGCTCTGAGATAATAAGTCAGCACTCTGATATAATAAGTCAGCGCTCTGAGATAATAAGTCAGCGCTCTGAGATAATAAGTCAGCGCTCTGAGATAATAAGTCAGCGCTCTGAGATAATAAGTCAGCGCTCTGAGATAATAAGTCAGCGCTCTGATATAATAAGTCAGCGCTCTGAGATAATAAGTCAGCGCTCTGAGATAATAAGTCAGCGCTCTAATAATAAGTCAGCGCTCTGAGATAATAAGTCAGCGCTCTGAGATAATAAGTCAGCGCTCTAATAATAAGTCAGCGCTCTGAGATAATAAGTCAGCGCTCTGAGATAATAAGTCAGCGCTCTGAGATAATAAGTCAGCGCTCTGAGATAATAAGTCAGCGCTCTGAGATAATAAGTCAGCGCTCTGAGATAATAAGTCAGCGCTCTGAGATAATAAGTCAGCGCTCTGAGATAATAAGTCAGCGCTCTGAGATAATAAGTCAGCGCTCTGAGATAATAAGTCAGCGCTCTGATATAATAAGTCAGCGCTCTGAGATAATAAGTCAGCGCTCTGAGATAATAAGTCAGCGCTCTAATAATAAGTCAGCGCTCTGAGATAATAAGTCAGCGCTCTGAGATAATAAGTCAGCGCTCTAATAATAAGTCAGCGCTCTGAGATAATAAGTCAGCGCTCTGAGATAATAAGTCAGCGCTCTGAGATAATAAGTCAGCGCTCTGAGATAATAAGTCAGCGCTCTGAGATAATAAGTCAGCGCTCTGAGATAATAAGTCAGCGCTCTGAGATAATAAGTCAGCGCTCTGATATAATAAGTCAGCGCTCTGATATAATAAGTCAGCGCTCTGAGATAATAAGTCAGCGCTCTAATAATAAGTCAGCGCTCTGAGATAATAAGTCAGCGCTCTGAGATAATAAGTCAGCGCTCTGAGATAATAAGTCAGCGCTCTGAGATAATAAGTCAGCGCTCGGATATAAGTCAGCGCACGAATATAAGTCAGCGCTCGGATATAAGTCAGCGCTCGGATAATAAGTCAGCGCTCTGATAATAAGTCAGCGCTCTAATAATAAGTCAGCGCTCTAATAATAAGTCAGCGCTCTAATAATAAGTCAGCGCTCTGATAATAAGTCAGCGCTCTGATAATAAGTCAGCGCTCTAATAATAAGTCAGCGCTCGGATATAAGTCAGCGCTCGGATATAAGTCAGCGCTCGGATATAATAAGTCAGCGCTCTGAGATACTAAGTCAGCGCTCTGATATAATAAGTCAGCGCTCTGATATAATAAGTCAGCGCTCTAATAATAAGTCAGCGCTCTAATAATAAGTCAGCGCTCTGATATAATAAGTCAGCGCTCTGATATAATAAGTCAGCGCTCTGATATAAGTCAGCGCTCTGATATAATAAGTAAGCGCTCTAATAATAAGTCAGCACTCTGATATAATAAGTCAGCGCTCTGATATAATACGTCAGCGCTCTGAGATAATAAGTCAGCGCTCTAATATTAAGTCAGCGCTTTAATAATAAGTCAGCGCTCTGAGATAATAAGTCAGCGCTCTGAAAAGTCAGCGCTCTTATAATAAGTCAGCGCTCTGAGATAACAAGTCACCGCTCTGAGATAATAAGTCAGCGCTCTAATAATAAGTCAGCGCTCTAATAATAAGTCAGCGCTCTAATATAATAAGTCAGCGCTCTGAGATAGTAAGTCACCGCTCTGAGATAATAAGTCAGCGCTCTAATAATAAGTCAGCGCTCTAATATAATAAGTCAGCGCTCTGAGATAATAAGTCAGCGCTCTGAGATAATAAGTCAGCGCTCTGAGATAATAAGTCAGCGCTCTGAGATAATAAGTCAGCGCTCTGAGATAATAAGTCAGCGCTCTGAGATAATAAGTCAGCACTCTGAGATAATAAGTCAGCACTCTGAGATAATAAGTCAGCGCTCTGAGATAATAAGTCAGCGCTCTGAGATAATAAGTCAGCGTTCTGAGATAATAAGTCAGCGTTCTGAGATAATAAGTCAGCGCTCTGAGATAATAAGTCAGCGCTCTGAGATAATAAGTCAGCGCTCTAATAATAAGTCAGCGCTCTGAGATAATAAGTCACCGCTCTAATAATAAGTCAGCGCTCTAATAATAAGTCAGCGCTCTGATATAATAAGTCAGCGCTCTGAGATAATAAGTCAGCGCTCTAATAATAAGTCAGCGCTCTAATAATAAGTCAGCACTCTGATATAATAAGTCACCGCTCTGAGATAATAAGTCAGCGCTCTAATAATAAGTCAGCGCTCTGAGATAATAAGTCAGCACTCTGATATAATAAGTCACCGCTCTAATATAATAAGTCAGCGCTCTGAGATAATAAGTCAGCGCTCTAATATAATAAGTCAGCGCTCTAATATAATAAGTCAGCGCTCTGAGATAATAAGTCAGCGCTCTGAGATAATAAGTCAGCGCTCTGAGATAATAAGTCAGCGCTCTGAGATAATAAGTCAGCGCTCTGAGATAATAAGTCAGCGCTCTAATAATAAGTCAGCGCTCTGATATAATAAGTCAGCGCTCTGAGATAATAAGTCAGCGCTCTAATAATAAGTCAGCGCTCTAATATAATAAGTCAGCGCTCTGAGATAATAAGTCAGCGCTCTGAGATAATAAGTCAGCGCTCTGAGATAATAAGTCAGCGCTCTAATAAGTCAGCGCTCTGATATAATAAGTCAGCGCTCTGAGATAATAAGTCAGCGCTCTGAGATAATAAGTCAGCGCTCTAATATAATAAGTCAGCGCTCTGAGATAATAAGTCAGCGCTCTGAGATAATAAGTCAGCGCTCTGAGATAATAAGTCAGCGCTCTAATAATAAGTCAGCGCTCTGATATAATAAGTCAGCGCTCTGAGATAATAAGTCAGCGCTCTGAGATAATAAGTCAGCGCTCTCAGATAATAAGTCAGCGCTCTAATAATAAGTCAGCGCTCTAATATAATAAGTCAGCGCTCTGAGATAATAAGTCAGCGCTCTGAGATAATAAGTCAGCGCTCTGAGATAATAAGTCAGCGCTCTAATAAGTCAGCGCTCTGATATAATAAGTCAGCGCTCTGAGATAATAAGTCAGCGCTCTGAGATAATAAGTCAGCGCTCTGAGATAATAAGTCAGCGCTCTAATATAATAAGTCAGCGCTCTGAGATAATAAGTCAGCGCTCTGAGATAATAAGTCAGCGCTCTGAGATAATAAGTCAGCGCTCTGAGATAATAAGTCAGCGCTCTAATAATAAGTCAGCGCTCTGATATAATAAGTCAGCGCTCTGAGATAATAAGTCAGCGCTCTCAGATAATAAGTCAGCGCTCTAATAATAAGTCAGCGCTCTAATATAATAAGTCAGCGCTCTGAGATAATAAGTCAGCGCTCTGAGATAATAAGTCAGCGCTCTGAGATAATAAGTCAGCGCTCTAATAAGTCAGCGCTCTGATATAATAAGTCAGCGCTCTGAGATAATAAGTCAGCGCTCTGAGATAATAAGTCAGCGCTCTGAGATAATAAGTCAGCGCTCTGAGATAATAAGTCAGCGCTCTGAGATAATAAGTCAGCGCTCTGAGATAATAAGTCAGCGCTCTCAGATAATAAGTCAGCGCTCTCAGATAATAAGTCAGCGCTCTGAGATAATAAGTCAGCGCTCTGAGAGAATAAGTCAGCGCTCTGATATAATAAGTCAGCGCTCTAAGATAATAAGTCAGCGCTCTGAGATAATAAGTCAGCGCTCTGAGATAATAAGTCAGCGCTCTGAGATAATAAGTCAGCGCTCTGAGATAATAAGTCAGCGCTCTGAGATAATAAGTCAGCGCTCTGATATAATAAGTCAGCGCTCTGATATAATAAGTCAGCGCTCTGATATAATAAGTCAGCGCTCTGAGATAATAAGTCAGCGCTCTGAGATAATAAGTCAGCGCTCTGAGATAATAAGTCAGCGCTCTGAGATAATACGTCAGCGCTCTGAGATAATAAGTCAGCGCTCTGAGATAATAAGTCAGCGCTCTGAGATAATAAGTCAGCGCTCTGAGATAATAAGTCAGCGCTCTGAGATAATAAGTCAGCACTCTAATAATAAGTCAGCGCTCTGATATAATAAGTCAGCGCTCTGATATAATAAGTCAGCGCTCTGATATAATAAGTCAGCGCTCTGATAATAAGTCAGCGCTCTGATAATAAGTCAGCGCTCTGATAATAAGTCAGCGCTCTGATAATAAGTCAGCGCTCTGATAATAAGTCAGCGCTCTAATATAATAAGTCAGCGCTCTGAGATAATAAGTCAGCGCTCTGATATAATAAGTCAGCGCTCTGATAATAAGTCAGCGCTCTGATAATAAGTCAGCGCTCTGATAATAAGTCAGCGCTCTGATAATAAGTCAGCGCTCTAATATAATAAGTCAGCGCTCTAATATAATAAGTCAGCGCTCTAATATAATAAGTCAGCGCTCTGAGATAATAAGTCAACGCTCTGATATAATAAGTCAGCGCTCTGATAATAAGTCAGCGCTCTAATAATAAGTCAGCGCTCTAATAATAAGTCAGCGCTCTAATAATAAGTCAGCGCTCTGAGATAATAAGTCAGCGCTCTGAGATAATAAGTCAGCGCTCTGAGATAATAAGTCAGCGCTCTAATAATAAGTCAGCGCTCTAATATAATAAGTCAGCGCTCTAATATAATAAGTCAGCGCTCTGAGATAATAAGTCAGCGCTCTGAGATAATAAGTCAGCGCTCTAATAATAAGTCAGCGCTCTAATATAATAAGTCAGCGCTCTGAGATAATAAGTCAGCGCTCTGAGATAATAAGTCAGCGCTCTGAGATAATAAGTCAGCGCTCTGAGATAATAAGTCAGCGCTCTGAGATAATAAGTCAGCGCTCTGAGATAATAAGTCAGCGCTCTGAGATAATAAGTCAGCGCTCTGAGATAATAAGTCAGCGCTCTAATAATAAGTCAGCGCTCTGAGATAATAAGTCAGCGCTCTGAGATAATAAGTCAGCGCTCTGAGATAATAAGTCAGCGCTCTAATAATAAGTCAGCGCTCTAATAATAAGTCAGCGCTCTAATATAATAAGTCAGCGCTCTGAGATAATAAGTCAGCGCTCTGAGATAATAAGTCAGCGCTCTGATATAATAAGTCAGCGCTCTGAGATAATAAGTCAGCGCTCTGAGATAATAAGTCAGCGCTCTGAGATAATAAGTCAGCGCTCTGATATAATAAGTCAGCGCTCTGATATAATAAGTCAGCGCTCTGAGATAATAAGTCAGCGCTCTAATAATAAGTCAGCGCTCTGAGATAATAAGTCAGCGCTCTGAGATAATAAGTCAGCGCTCTGAAATAATAAGTCGGCGCTCTGAAATAATAAGTCGGCGCTCTGAGATAATAAGTCAGCGCTCTGAAATAATAAGTCGGCGCTCTAATAATAAGTCAGCGCTCTGAGATAATAAGTCAGCGCTCTGAGATAATAAGTCGGCGATCTGAGATAAGTCAGCGCTCTAATAATAAGTCAGCGCTCTGAGATAATAAGTCAGCGATCTGAGATAATAAGTCAGCGCTCTAATAATAAGTCAGCGCTCTGAGATAATAAGTCAGCGCTCTGAGATAACAAGTCAGCGCTCTAATAATAAGTCAGCGCTCTGATATAATAAGTCAGCGCTCTGATATAATAAGTCAGCGCTCTGATATAATAAGTCAGCGCTCTGATATAATAAGTCAGCACTCTGATATAATAAGTCAGCACTCTGATATAATAAGTCAGCACTCTGAGATAATAAGTCAGCGCTCTGAGATAATACGTCAGCGCTCTGAGATAATACGTCAGCGCTCTGATATAATAAGTCAGCGCTCTGATATAATAAGTCAGCGCTCTGAAATAACAAGTCAGCGCTCTAATAATAAGTCAGCGCTCTGAGATAATAAGTCAGCGCTCTGAGATAATAAGTCGGCGCTCTGAGATAATAAGTCGGCGCTCTGAGATAATAAGTCGGCGCTCTGATATAATAAGTCAGCGCTCTGAGATAATAAGTCAGCGCTCTGAGATAATAAGTCAGCGCTCTGAGATAATAAGTCAGCGCTCTGAGATAATAAGTCAGCGCTCTGATATAATAAGTCAGCGCTCTGATATAATAAGTCAGCGCTCTGATATAATAAGTCAGCGCTCTGAGATAATAAGTCAGCGCTCTAATAATAAGTCAGCGCTCTGAGATAATAAGTCAGCGCTCTGAGATAATAAGTCAGCGCTCTGAGATAATAAGTCAGCGCTCTGAGATAATAAGTCAGCGCTCTGAGATAATAAGTCAGCGCTCTGAGATAATAAGTCAGCGCTCTGAGATAATAAGTCAGCGCTCTGAGATAATAAGTCAGCGCTCTGAGATAATAAGTCAGCGCTCTGAGATAATAAGTCAGCGCTCTGAGATAATAAGTCAGCGCTCTGAGATAATAAGTCAGCGCTCTGATATAATAAGTCAGCGCTCTAATAATAAGTCAGCGCTCTGAGATAATAAGTCAGCGCTCTGAGATAATAAGTCAGCGCTCTGAGATAATAAGTCAGCGCTCTGATATAATAAGTCAGCGCTCTGATATAATAAGTCAGCGCTCTGAGATAATAAGTCAGCGCTCTGAGATAATAAGTCAGCGCTCTGAGATAATAAGTCAGCGCTCTGAGATAATAAGTCAGCGCTCTGAGATAATAAGTCAGCGCTCTGAGATAATAAGTCAGCGCTCTGAGATAATAAGTCAGCGCTCTGAGATAATAAGTCAGCGCTCTGATATAATAAGTCAGCGCTCTGAGATAATAAGTCAGCGCTCTGAGATAATAAGTCAGCGCTCTGAGATAATAAGTCAGCGCTCTGAGATAATAAGTCAGCGCTCTGATATAATAAGTCAGCGCTCTGATATAATAAGTCAGCGCTCTGAGATAATAAGTCAGCGCTCTGAGATAATAAGTCAGCGCTCTGAGATAATAAGTCAGCGCTCTGAGATAATAAGTCGGCGCTCTGAGATAATAAGTCGGCGCTCTGAGATAATAAGTCGGCGCTCTGAGATAATAAGTCGGCGCTCTGAGATAATAAGTCAGCGCTCTGATAATAAGTCAGCGCTCTGATATAATAAGTCAGCGCTCTAATATAATAAGTCAGCGCTCTGAGATAATAAGTCAGCGCTCTAATAATAAGTCAGCGCTCTGATATAATAAGTCAGCGCTCTGAGATAATAAGTCAGCGCTCTGAGATAATAAGTCAGCGCTCTGATATAATAAGTCAGCGCTCTGAGATAATAAGTCAGCGCTCTGATATAATAAGTCAGCGCTCTGAGATAATAAGTCAGCGCTCTGAGATAATAAGTCAGCGCTCTGAGATAATAAGTCAGCGCTCTGAGATAATAAGTCAGCGCTCTGATATAATAAGTCAGCGCTCTGAGATAATAAGTCAGCGCTCTGAGATAATAAGTCAGCGCTCTGAGATAATAAGTCAGCGCTCTGAGATAATAAGTCAGCGCTCTGATATAATAAGTCAGCGCTCTGAGATAATAAGTCAGCGCTCTGATATAATAAGTCAGCGCTCTGATATAATAAGTCAGCGCTCTGAGATAATAAGTCAGCGCTCTGATATAATAAGTCAGCGCTCTGATATAATAAGTCAGCGCTCTGAGATAATAAGTCAGCGCTCTGAGATAATAAGTCAGCGCTCTGAGATAATAAGTCAGCGCTCTAATAATAAGTCAGCGCTCTAATAATAAGTCAGCGCTCTAATAATAAGTCAGCGCTCTGAGATAATAAGTCAGCGCTCTGAGATAATAAGTCAGCGCTCTGAGATAATATGTCAGCGCTCTAATAATAAGTCAGCGCTCTGATATAATAAGTCAGCGCTCTGATAATAAGTCAGCGCTCTGAGATAATAAGTCAGCGCTCTGATATAATAAGTCAGCGCTCTAAGATAATAAGTCAGCGCTCTGAGATAACAAGTCAGCGCTCTAATAATAAGTCAGCGCTCTGATAATAAGTCAGCGCTCTGATATAATAAGTCAGCGCTCTGATATAATAAGTCAGCACTCTGATATAATAAGTCAGCGCTCTGATATAATAAGTCAGCGCTCTGATATAATAAGTCAGCGCTCTAAGATAATAAGTCAGCGCTCTGAGATAATAAGTCAGCGCTCTGATATAATAAGTCAGCGCTCTGATATAATAAGTCAGCGCTCTGATATAATAAGTCAGCACTCTGATATAATAAGTCAGCGCTCTGAGATAATAAGTCAGCGCTCTGAGATAATAAGTCAGCGCTCTGAGATAATAAGTCAGCGCTCTGAGATAATAAGTCAGCGCTCTGATATAATAAGTCAGCGCTCTGAGATAATAAGTCAGCGCTCTGATATAATAAGTCAGCGCTCTAATAATAAGTCAGCGCTCTGAGATAATAAGTCAGCGCTCTGAGATAATAAGTCAGCGCTCTAATAATAAGTCAGCGCTCTGAGATAATAAGTCAGCGCTCTGAGATAATAAGTCAGCGCTCTGAGATAATAAGTCAGCGCTCTGAGATAATAAGTCAGCGCTCTGAGATAATAAGTCAGCGCTCTGAGATAATAAGTCAGCGCTCTGATATAATAAGTCAGCGCTCTGATATAATAAGTCAGCGCTCTGAGATAATAAGTCAGCGCTCTAATAATAAGTCAGCGCTCTGAGATAATAAGTCAGCGCTCTGAGATAATAAGTCAGCGCTCTGAGATAATAAGTCAGCGCTCTGAGATAATAAGTCAGCGCTCTGAGATAATAAGTCAGCGCTCTGAGATAATAAGTCAGCGCTCTGATATAATAAGTCAGCGCTCTAATAATAAGTCAGCGCTCTGAGATAATAAGTCGGCGCTCTGAGATAATAAGTCAGCGCTCTGAGATAATAAGTCAGCGCTCTGATATAATAAGTCAGCGCTCTGATATAATAAGTCAGCGCTCTAATAATAAGTCAGCGCTCTGATATAATAAGTCAGCACTCTGATATAATAAGTCAGCGCTCTGAGATAATAAGTCAGCGCTCTAATAATAAGTCAGCGCTCTGATATAATAAGTCAGCACTCTGAGATAATAAGTCAGCGCTCTGAGATAATAAGTCAGCGCTCTGATATAATAAGTCAGCGCTCTGAGATAATAAGTCAGCGCTCTGATATAATAAGTCAGCGCTCTGAGATAATAAGTCAGCGCTCTGAGATAATAAGTCAGCGCTCTGAGATAATAAGTCAGCGCTCTGAGATAATAAGTCAGCGCTCTGAGATAATAAGTCAGCGCTCTGAGATAATAAGTCAGCGCTCTGAGATAATAAGTCAGCGCTCTGATATAATAAGTCAGCGCTCTGAGATAATAAGTCAGCGCTCTGATATAATAAGTCAGCGCTCTGATATAATAAGTCAGCGCTCTGAGATAATAAGTCAGCGCTCTGATATAATAAGTCAGCGCTCTGATATAATAAGTCAGCGCTCTGATATAAGTCAGCGCTCTGAGATAATAAGTCAGCGCTCTGAGATAATAAGTCAGCGCTCTGATATAATAAGTCAGCGCTCTAATAATAAGTCAGCGCTCTGAGATAATAAGTCAGCGCTCTGAGATAATAAGTCAGCGCTCTAATAATAAGTCAGCGCTCTAATAATAAGTCAGCGCTCTGAGATAATAAGTCAGCGCTCTGAGATAATAAGTCAGCGCTCTGAGATAATAAGTCAGCGCTCTGAGATAATAAGTCAGCGCTCTGAGATAATAAGTCAGCGCTCTGAGATAATAAGTCAGCGCTCTGAGATAATAAGTCAGCGCTCTGAGATAATAAGTCAGCGCTCTGATATAATAAGTCAGCGCTCTGATAATAAGTCAGCGCTCTGAGATAATAAGTCGATTATTTATTCTATCAGGGTGACTGATGAAATTGTAATAAATATAAGACACTAGACATGGAGCTGCCCCTGTATGACCCGCGTCCGCTCTGCTCCCCCAGCGCCTCTGGGTCACTCACTAGAAGAGAGAACACTTTCCATGAACTCTCGTTGGCTGATCCTTCCGTCCTGATCACGGTCTATTCCTCGGAATATGTCCAGAATACGGGATTTCATCTGTCCGATCCACTGCATGTATCTCTTCCGCCAGACAGAGAAGTCAAAATGTGCAAATTCCTGCAACTGGAAGATAAAACGGCAAATGAAGAGCCGGACGCGGCAAAATCCTCGAAGAGCTAGAGATGTAAAGAGACCACAGACCTCATGCAGCCTCTGAAGGGCGGTCTGAAGACGACACTGACGGTCTAATGTCAGGAACCACAGCTGCTGCCAACGGTTCAGGAGATGCGCCATATGCGGGGTCTGTGGTGCCAGGTCCTGAAGAGGAATTGAAGGGCCGGCCTGGGGAGAGTGTTGTCTTTCTGAAACAACAAATAGAGATCACGAGCAAAGTCAGAGAAAAGCAAGAGCAAAAAAACGAGAGCAAAAAACGAGAGCAAAAAAAACCAGAGCAAAAAACGAGAGCAAAAAACCAGACCAAAAAAACGAGAGCAAAAAAACCAGAGCAAAAAAACCAGAGCAAAAAAACCAGAGCAAAAAAACCAGAGCAAAAAAACCAGAGCAAAAAAACCAGAGCAAAAAAACCAGAGCAAAAAAACCAGAGCAAAAAAACCAGAGCAAAAAAACCAGAGTAAAAAACGAGAGCAAAAAACGAGAGCAAAAAAACGAGAGCAAAAAAACGAGAGCAAAAAAAGAGCAAAAAAACCAGAGTAAAAAAACGAGAGCAAAAAAACGAGAGCAAAAAAACCAGAGTAAAAAACGCGAGCAAAAAACGAGAGCAAAAAAACCAGCAAAGACCAGAGTGACCAAAGAAAAAAAAGAGCAACGAGAGGAAACACCAGAAAAAAAAGAAAGACAGAATAAAACGGGGATGGGACTGATAGACGTTTCTAGTCCCCTCTTTACACTGAACTCTTCATGTTGTGATTGTAAGAATTTTCCTTTTGGCAAAAAAAACAAAAACAGCAAGAGGGGCCGGAAAACAAGACGACTGAACACGAGGGACTGGGGACTGCGAATCTCTGGATACAGGAGGGGCACAAACCATTGAATACAATATTATGGGGCACTACGTCACCGGACACTAAGGACTGAACCACTGAACAGCAGGGACAAGGACACGTGATCCCATTGAGGTAGCGCCATGTTATGGGGGTACTGCTGTATACACTACATGACTATGGATCACGCCGGCGGGGGGTAGATCAGCGTTATCAGTGCCGCTCCTCATTTCTCCAGGAGATGATCCCATAAGCGCGGTCATGGGTGTGACTTATACTGGGAGCTGGCGGACGGCAGGCGGGGGCGCTGGGCACTCACTTGCTGCGGATTTCCGTGAGGTCGTAGCTCTTGGTTCTAGGACTTTGCGCTTACAATTCTTGGTCACCTTCTCCACCTCCGGCTCCTTCCGGCTCAGTTCCTCCATAAACACCTGAAAATAAGACTCAGCTGGTCAGGTCTGCATGTTCATGCCATAGAGGGAGAGGGGGGAGAAGCGGCTGCAAGGCATCTCTGACTCCACTTATCTCCAGACTGTAGGATCATGTATGGTAAAATCCAACATACTGAACCTTGATTTCCCCTCCAGACATTGGGGGACAGTGGGGTCCCATCATACGCACACGGTCTTGTGGACAGCGATATGCTGACTATTATGTAATGTTTATGTCCGCTCATCATATGACACTGTTACCGGGGAGGGATCACATGGTTTTTTTGCTGAGGGGTATCCACTCACCATGATCCGGTTCAGTGTAGGAGTTTGTCATGTGTAATGCTGGGGTGCGGTGCGCTTATGACCATTTTAAGATACAACCTGCTAGAGAAATGGGGACCCTACCGAGTGCTGCGCTACGACCTCCTCCAGGGCCGCCATCTCTTCTGGGAGGGGCTCTTGGTCCCGTAAAGTTAGCGCTTCCTCTGCCGCTGTTATCCAGTCCATTAGTCGGGCGACCTCCTCCCGCTCAGTGGCCAGAGACTGAATCTGAGCCTGAATGCGCTCCCCCTGCTGCTGAGCCCAGGACGTCACCTGCGAACACGGGGCGGACACGTCAAGAATCAGGTCATGATGGAAATAAATGTCATTACCAAACCATAAAATCCAGATATAATACAGGTCACATGGCCAGGGCCGCACCGTCCATGTGATTCTCATCTCGTCTCAGGCGGCGGCCTGCTACCTCTCTGCGGGGGCGGCGACACCACTGAAACCTGCCATCTATAGAACGCAGATACAATGACATGCATAAGCGCTGAATGGCCGGAGACGTTCCGTGCCCGACCATTCAGCGCCTTATATTGATGCTGATTGGCAGGACAGAATTACTTGCCCCACTAAGTCATTCTGCCCTGCCACTCAGCGCCATCAACGATGCAAGCGGCGCAATGATGTCATCGTGTCGCTTCCATCGTCGTTCAGCCCCAGAGGACCTGCATTGAAACAGGACGGCACGGGAACGGGATCAAGGTGATTGTGTAAAGTTGTTTTTTTCTTTAAAAAGTCTGCGTTGCATTATTTACAGGAGGGGAGAGCTATATGTTGGGCACAATCTATGGAGGGGATAATATGTAGGGAACTATAAACAGAGGGGCTATGTGAGGCATTATATACAGGGGGCTATATGTGGGGCACTATATACGGGGGCTATATGTAGGGGAATATCTACAGGGGGCTATATGTAGGGCACAATCTACAGGGGGGCAATATGTGGGGCACTATCTACAGGGGAGCTATATGCAAGGCACTATCTACAGGGGAGCTATATGTGGGGAACTATCTTCAGGGGGCTATATGTAGGGCACAATCTACAGGGAGAGCTATATGTGGGGCACTATCTACAGGGGGATCTATATAGGGCACTATCTACAGGAGGATCTATGGGGGGCACTATCTACAGGGGGCTCTATGAGGGCACTATCTACAGGGAGCACTGTGTGTGTGGGGCACAGTGTATGGTGCTATGATAATCAGGGGCAGTGTATTATGCTATTATAATTAGAGGTGCAGTGTATGGCGCTATTATAATTATATTTAGGGCGTAGTGTCTGGCATCATGAGAATTTTATCACCGTTTATAGGTGCAGAAATGTTTGAAAAGTGAGAAGCTGAAGACATCTGAGCAGCAAACTGCGGAAATGGGCAGTGGCCGGGAGAAGTTGTCATAGAGGTCTGAACCGAATGGAGAAGAAAAGAGAAAAAGAACAACTAGAATCTGAGACGTCACTGGTGAGTCACTTAATATAAATGTTTATTTTGCCTCTAATCAGCACGGTAGTCACAGTATGATCTGCAGCGAGATGATGGGTGGTATGATTATATGATATGATTTTTTTTTGTGAAACAGCAACTCCCAGCATATCCTTACCATTGTTCGTGCCATGCTGGGAGCTGTAGTTTTACGCCATACAAACTTATGCAGGGGTTGCACTAAATTGAGCTGTATTTGTGCTGGTGCTGTATTTATGTATGAGCTTTGTTCTGGTGCTGTATATATGTACTGAGCTTGGTTCTGGGGCTGTATATATGTATGCGCTTTGTTCTGGTGATATATATATATGTACTGAGCTTGGTACTGGTGCTGTATTTATGTACTGAGCTTTGTTCTGGTGTTGTATATATGTATGAGCTTGGTTCTGGTGTTGTATTTTTGTATTGAGATTTGTTCTGGTGCTGTATATATGTACTGAGGTTTCTCCTGGGGCTGTATATATGTATGAGCTTTGTTCTGGTGCTGTATATATGTATGAGCTTTGTTCTGGTGCTGTATATCTGTACTGAGCTTTGTTCTGGTGCTGTATATATGTACTGAGTTTGGTTCTGGAGTTGTATATATGTACTGAGCTTTGTTCTGGTGCTGTATATATGTACTCAGCTGTGTTCTGGTACTGTATATATGTACTGAGCTTCGTTCTGGAGTTGTATACATGTATTGAACTGGGTTCTGGTGCTGTGTTTATGTACTGAGCTTTGTTCTGGTGAAGTATTTATGTACTGAGCTTTATTCTGGTGCTGTGTATATATGTACTGAGCTTTGTTCTGGTACTGTATATATGTACTGAGCTTTGTTCTGGTGAAGTATTTATGTACTGAGCTTTATTCTGGTGCTGTGTATATATGTACTGAGCTTTGTTCTGGTACTGTATATATGTACTGAGCTTTGTTCTGGTGAAGTATTTATGTACTGAGCTTTGTTCTGGTGCTGTATATATGTACTGAGCTTTGTTCTGGTACTGTATATATTTACTGAGCCTGGTTCTGGTGCTGTATATATTTATGAACTTGGTTTTGGAGCCGTATATGTCAGAGCTTGGTTCTGGAGCTGTAATCTCATAGAATATATTTATAATAAATAATTCCAGGGCCGATGAAGTTGCTTTCAATTCATTGTATATTTAATTCGGAACCTGTCAGGTAGTTTTAACCCCTTGAGCCGCCACCATGCGGTAATACATGACCTGACAATATTTCTCTGTATGTTTTTTTCAGATGCAGCAAAATCTATAAAATCAACTTTTAAACCGGCGCACACTATATGCTAATTAGTCATTAATGGGTCATGGGGGCGGTGCCGCTATCCAGAAGAGTCACATAGTCCCGCCTCCAAACCCAACTTTCCATTCTTGATTGACATCCCCCCGGCTGTTCTACATCACTCCCAGTCTTCTCCAACTTTCTCGGATGCACCATTGCCTTATAGTACTTGGGCACGCACCATGCAGCGAGGTGTACTCCACCCGGCTGCACCGCGCATGCCAGTATAAGGCAACGGCACATCCACAAGAGTTGGAGGAGGCTGCTAGTGCTGTAGAACAGCCAGGGGGAAGTCAATCAAAATCTGGGGGGGCGCCAATTCAATTTTCGCCTCAGGCAGCAGAAAAGCTGGAATCGGCCCTACACATGGCTAGAGTCTATGTATACATAGCGCCCCCGGTGGTCGCTGGTGGTATCACTCTCTCAGATGTTATATCTGCTGTGATGCAGGATATGGTGTATTCCACGTGGAGCTGCAGGAGCGGCAGCCTCCTGTCTACTCACCTCCTGGTACCTGGTCTTGCTGATATTTAGCCAGGACTTGATAGTGATGACGGAGTCCGGGTGACAGGCGGACAGGATCTCCTGCCCCAGGGAGACAATACACTCCAGGGCCATCTGCTGACATTGCAGGGTGTTCATCAGCTCCTGGACATGAGGGGAACGTTATATAATGTAGAGAGCACCGGATACATAGGGGCCACACATCACATATGTCCTCCACGGGCACCCACCTGCTGCTGCAACTGACACTCCTGCAGCGCCTGCCCCTCCTCAGGAATCACCCCGAACTTCAGGGTCCGCTCAGACTCATTCAGACCCTCCAGAAAAGAACTCACCAGAGAGTGGAACTCCTCCGCCTGCCAGAAAAACCGCAAATACCTCAGAGATCAGAGTAAAAACCCCGCTCAACCCCAACGTACCCTCCCCATGTCCCCAATACAGTCCAGAACACTGGTTACAGCAACTCCATCTATAACTGCTGACAACCAGCCAGAATATAAAGTGAGAGAGGTTGTCACAGCCCCGCCCCCTGTTACTGACAACCGGCCTGTATATAAAGTGAGAGAAGTTGTCACAGCCCCGCCCCCTGTTACTGACATCACTAATATACAATATAATTACACTGTGTTCAGACATGAGATCCACACATCTTATATACAGTAACAGCTATTCATCTATTACTACTGACAACTAGCCTGTATATCATGTGTGAGAGGTTGTCACAGCTCCGCCCCCTGTACTGACATCACTGATATATCATATAATTACATTGCGATCAGACATGAGATCCACACATCTTATATACAGTCACAGCTATTCATCTATTACTACTGACAACCAGCCTGTATACCATGTGTGAGGGGTTGTCACAGCCCCGTCCCCTGTTACTGACATCACTGATATATAATATAATTACACTGTGATCAGACATGAGATCCACACATCTTATATACAGTAACAGCTATTCATCTATTACTACTGACAACCAGCCTGTATATCATGTGTGAGAGGTTGTCACAGCCCCACCCCCTGTCACTGACATCACTGATATATAATATAATTACATGTGATCAGACATGAGATCCACACATCTTATATACAGTCACAACTATTCATCTATTACTACTGACCACCAGCCTGTATATCATGTGTGAGAGGTTGTCACAGCCCCGCCCCCTGTTACTGACATCACTGATATATAATATAATTACATTGTGATCAGACATGAGATCCACACATCTTATATACAGTAACAGCTATTCATCTATTACTACTGACAACCAGCCTGTATATCATGTGTGAGAGGTTGTCACAGCTCCGCCCCCTGTTACTGACATCACTGATATATAATATAATTACACTGTGATCAGACATGAGATCCACACATCTTATATACAGTCACAGCTATTCATCTATTACTACTGACAACCAGCCTGTATATCATGTGTGAGAGGTTGTCACAGCCCCGCCCCCTGTTACTGACATCACTGATATATAATATAATTACATGTGATCAGACATGAGATCCACACATCTTATATACAGTAACAGCTACTCATCTATTACTACTGACAACCAGCCTGTATATCATGTGTGAGAGGTTGTCACAGCCCCGCCCCCTGTTACTGACATCACTGATATATAATATAATTACATGTGATCAGACATGAGATCCACACATCTTATATACAGTAACAGCTACTCATCTATTACTACTGACAACCTGCCTGTATATCATGTGTGAGAGGTTGTCACAGCCCCGCCCCCTGTTACTGACATCACTGATATATAATATAATTACATTGGGATCAGACATGAGATCCACACATCTTATATATAGTAACAGCTATTCATCTATTACTACTGACAACCAGCCTGTATATCATGTGTGAGAGGTTGTCACAGCCCCGCCCCCTGTTACTGACATCACTGATATATAATATAATTACATTGGGATCAGACATGAGATCCACACATCTTATATACAGTAACAGCTATTCATCTATTACTACTGACAACCAGCCTGTATATCATGTGTGAGAGGTTGTCACAGCTCCGCCCCCTGTTACTGACATCACTGATATATAATATAATTACATTGTGATCAGACATGAGATCCACACATCTTATATACAGTAACAGCTATTCATCTATTACTACTGACAACCAGCCTGTATATCATGTGTGAGAGGTTGTCACAGCTCCGACCCCTTTTACTATTATTACAGAATAAAGTCTTGTGGAATCTTGTGCAGCGGTCACTTGCTCTTTATCAGGTGGATATTATTGTTGCCTCTGTTTCCTGACACTGACCTGTCGTAGAGAGGCCTCTAGTTTTGCTTGCTTGCTGACAGACAGCTGACACACGAGATCCCAGCGGTGACTTAGCTCCTCTATCTGTCTCTGCAACCAATGAGAGTCCGCCCCGACCCCTCCTCTGCTCAGGTCCCGTATAGAGTGTTTCAGGGTCTTCATGGAGCCCGCTCTTTTCCCCAGTTCTTTTTGGAATCCCTGGACACAGCAAGGAGACCATGACAGAGATTACTAATGGATGGTTACTCAGCCTACTATGCTGCTCCGCTGTGAATGTAACACTACAGAGAACTACTATATAGCAGAGCTGGAAACTGAATATTTAAATTAAAGATCAGAGTATAATGAATAAAAAGCAACTGCAGTTCCCATATTGGCCACTAGATATCAGTAGACAAAGTCCTATCTGGGAAGCCATTGTCTCAATTTCCAGCTTGCTGTGAAGTCTGAAGGTGAATCAGAAGAGCTACGATGTCTTTGTCATTAGTAGTCAGAGGCTTATAAACGCAGACTATCCCTTATACTGCAGAGCCGGACCGTGAATAAGCCTGAAGGAAGGTTTATAATGTATTATATGGTCACTATCGTACAGATCCAGGTCATCGTTATCCTCTAATATGTCCAGGTGGATTCATGAAGAAAATATTTATTTAAAGGGCCAGGTCCTGTGTGTGATGCTTTATGCTTACCTTGTGTTTATCTAATAGATCATTGACCAGATCTCTGTCTCCCCCTAGTGGTATCTCCTCTGACAGCTGCGGCTCTGCTCTGTATAACCAGTCCATGAGCGCCTGGAGAGCATCTGTGAACTTCCCGGAGAACAGGAGGGACTCCTCGAGCTTCTGCTGTCTGGGAGGATAACATCATGATCATACACACGAACCTGGTATAGGATTTCCCATATCTTCATGTAAAAATGAGGTCTGTACCGCTCAGTTGATCTAGAGCAGACGTCTTCCCAGCGCTCTCTCAGATGCCCCAGCGACTCATCCATCAGCTGCTCATCCTGTGGCAGCCGGATCTTCTCCCGTAGAGCACGGCCACTCCGTAGAGTCGCCTCATATATGGGACGCTTGGATCGGAGGATCTTCTGAAAATCCTGCAAAAAGATGCCACAAGAAGAGGTGACATCACAGTGTAACACAACTCCTCATGTCAGTGATGTCACAGTAAAACACAAATCCTGATGTCAGTGATGTCGTAGTATAACAGGACTCCTGATATCACTGCATAACATAAATCCTGAGGTCAGTGATGTCGTAGTATAACAGGACTCCTGATATCACTGCATAACATAAATCCTGAGGTCAGTGATGTCACAGTGTAACATGAATTCCGTTTTTAATGATGTCAGTGTTTCATGATGTTAGTGATTTAGTAGTACAACATGAATCCTGATGTCAGTGATGTCACAGTGTAACATAAATCCTAATATTAGTGATGTCACAGTATAACATGACTCCTGATGTCAGTGATGTCACAGTATAACATGACTCCTGAGGTCAGTGATGTCACAGTGTAACATGAATACTAATATTAGTTATGTCACAGTATAACATGACTCCCGAGGTCAGTGATGTCACAGTATAACATGAATCCTAATTTTAGTGATGTCACAGTGTAACATGACACCTGATGTCAGTGATGCCACAGTATAACATGACTCCTGATGTCAGTGATGTCACAGTATAACATGACTCCTGAGGTCAGTGATGTCACAGTATAACATGACTCCTGAGGTCAGTGATGTCACAGTATAACATGACTCCTGAGGTCAGTGATGTCACAGTATAACATAACTCCTGAGGTCAGTGATGTCACAGTGTAACATGAATACTAATATTAGTGATGTCACAGTATAACATGACTCCTGAGGTCAGTGATGTCACAGTATAACATGACTCCTGATGTTAGTGATGTCACAGTGTAACATGACTCCTGAGGTCAGTGATGTCACAGTATAACATGACTCCTGAGGTCAGTGATGTCACAGTATAACATGACTCCTGATGTCAGTGATGTCACAGTATAACATGACTCCTGAGGTCAGTGATGTCACAGTATAACATGACTCCTGATGTCAGTGATGTCACAGTATAACATAACTCCTGAGGTCAGTGATGTCACAGTATAACATGACTCCTGAGGTCAGTGATGTCACAGTATAACATGACTCCTGATGTCAGTGAGGTCAAGCTTTATATGATGTCATGGTCAGTGTATCCTTATGACAATAGAAGGCAGTCCGTGTACCTTGTGCTTGCTCAGCTGCTGTTTGATATGCTCCTGGCTGACGCTCGTGTCAATCTGTTGGGATTCCAGAGTCCGATCCACCTCATTCAGCCATTCCAGCAGTTTCTGCCGAGATTCACTGTACTGTGGGGACAATAGCATCACTTTATACACAGACTCAGGATGAATTATTACCAACTCACCTGCCTGTTAATGTGTTATTCCAGCACAGCCACCAGGGGGCACTGCTCAGTATTCATTTGAGTACATTTCTGCACAGAACAGGAGAGTACAGGACACAATGACGTCTTCAGGAACCAGTGACTGTCATTTCTAGAGAGTGGGATTCCTGCAGGTCATTGTTACACACACTGGGCATGGACTCACTTGCTTGGCTTGTCTCCCGGACTCCTCCAGACTGCGGCCCCTCTCAGCCGCCCTCTCCTGCACTTTGCCCAGTCTCTCCCGGGCGCTCTGCACTAAGCTCTGGGTCAGGTCACTCTCCTGCTTCCGACTCACGTCCTTCAGTCGGGAACAAACAGACTCCAGATCATAAAGTTTTGTGTCGTATGTCTCAATCTCCTGCAGCAAACTCTGAAAGATGGAGACAAAGAGATCACTGCCATGAGAATCCACCATATCACCGCTATAGTATTGCTCTATGTCACCCAATAACCACTGTAATATGGCTCTATGTCCCCCTATCACCGCTATAGTATTGCTCTATGTCACCCAATAACCACTGTAATATGGCTCTATGTCCCCCTATCACCGCTATAGTATTGCTCTATGTCACCCAATAACCACTGTAATATGGCTCTATGTCCCCCTATCACCGCTATAGTATTGCTCTATGTCACCCAATAACCACTGTAATATGGCTCTATGTCCCCCTATCAGCGCTATAGTATTGCTCTATGTCACCCTATCACCGCTATAGTATTGCTCTGTCACCCTATCACCGCTATAGTATTGCTCTATGTCACCCTATCACCGCTATAGTATTGCTCTATGTCACCCTATCACCGCTATAGTATTGCTCTATGTCACCCTATCACCGCTATAGTATTGCTCTATGTCACCCTATCACCGCTATAGTATTGCTCTATGTCACCCTATCACCGCTATAGTATTGCTCTATGTCACCTTATCAGCGCTATAGTATTGCTCTATGTCACCCTATCACCGCTATAGTATTGCTCTATGTCACCCTATCACCGCTATAGTATTGCTCTATGTCACCCTATCACCGCTATAGTATTGCTCTATCACCCTATCACCGCTATAGTATTGCTCTGTCACCCTATCACCGCTATAGTATTGCTCTATGTCACCCTATCACCGCTATAGTATTGCTCTGTCACCCTATCAGCGCTATAGTCTTGCTCTATGTCACCCTATCACCGCTATAGTATTGCTCTATGTCCCCCTATCACAGCTATAGTATTGCTCTGTCACCCTATCACCGCTATAGTATTGCTCTATGTCACCCTATCACCGCTATAGTATTGCTCTGTCACCCTATCACCGCTATAGTATTGCTCTATGTCACCCTATCACCGCTATAGTATTGCTCTGTCACCCTATCACCGCTATAGTATTGCTCTGTCACCCTATCACCGCTATAGTATTGCTCTATCACCCTATCACCGCTATAGTATTGCTCTGTCACCCTATCACCGCTATAGTATTGCTCTGTCACCCTATCACCGCTATAGTCTTGCTCTATGTCACCCTATCAGCGCTATAGTCTTGCTCTATGTCACCCTATCACCGCTGTAATATTGCTCTGTCACCCTATTAGCGCTATAGTCTTGCTCTATGTCACCCTATCACCGCTATAGTATTGCTCTATGTCACCCTATCACAGCTATAGTATTGCTCTATGTCACCCCATCAGCGCTATAGTATTGCTCTATGTCACCCCATCAGCACTATAGTATTGCTCTATGTCACCCTATCACCGCTATAGTATTGCTCTATGTCACCCTATCACCGCTGTAATATGGCTCTATGTCACCCTATCACCGCTGTAATATTGCTCTGTCACCCTATCAGCGCTATAGTATTGCTCTATATCACTCTATCAATTATTTAGCATGGCTCCATGTCATCCTATCAGCTCTATAGAACGGCTCCATGTCATCCTATCAGCTCTATAGCACGGCTCCATGTCATCCTATCAGCTCTATAGTACGGCTCCATGTCATCCTATCAGCTCTATAGCACGGCTCCATGTCATCCTATCAGCTCTATAGTATGGCTCCATGTCATCATATCAGCTCTATAGTACGGCTCCATGTCATCCTATCAGCTCTATAGTACGGCTCCATGTCATCCTATCAGCTCTATAGCACGGCTCCATGTCATCCTATCAGCTCTATAGTATGGCTCCATGTCATCCTATCAGCTCTATACTATGGCTTTCTGTCTTCCATCTTGGTCACCACAACTCAACAATGTACGGCCATATCACCCAAATTTTGAAAAATGGAGGCTGCACCTTGTGTTCCTGAATCTGGTTGGTGACGGTTTCCCTTATGATGCTGGGAGGTCCAGCGGTGTTAAGACGTCCCTCAGCCTGTCCGATCCACTGAGACACCTCCTGCATTGTGCTGTGGAACTCTGTAATCGCGGCCAAGCCTTCCGACAAGCAAACCTGAGACACAGAGGGTCAACACCATCACCACGGGTACATACAGCATTCCTAGTCAGGATGTACAGAGGACCTACCTTTCGCTCCCGCACTTTAGTATATGCGCTCTCCCACTTCTGTTCTAGGATACGAAGCTGATGATCAACACTTGAACCTCTTGGGTGGGGATTGGAGGCCAGCAGCCGCTGGAGGCGATCTCTCACACTGTTATATGTGTGCTGCATAGACTCCATCTCCTTACACAGATCCTGGAAATAATGAAACATGAGCAGGAGGACTGTGGCGTAGTGTAGAGTGCCGGAGAGGACAGAGGAATAGTGTAGAGTGCCGGAGAGGACAGAGGAATAGTGTAGAGTGCCGGAGAGGGCAGAGGAGTAGAGTGCCGGAGAGGACAGAGGAATAGTGTAGAGTGCCGGAGAGAACTGAGGAATAGTGTAGAGTGCCGGAGAGGACAGAGGAATAGTGTAGAGTGCAGGAGAGGACAGAGGAGTAGAGTTCCGGAGAGGACAGAGGAATAGTGTAGAGTGCCGGAGAGAACTGAGGAATAGTGTAGAGTGCCGGAGAGGACAGAGGAATAGTGTAGAGTGCAGGAGAGGACAGAGGAGTAAAGTGCCGGAGAGGACAGAGGAATAGTGTAGAGTGCCGGAGAGGACAGAGGAATAGTGTAGAGTGCCAGAGAGAACTGAGGAATAGTGTAGAGTGCCGGAGAGGGCAGAGGAATAGTGTAGAGTGCCGGAAAGGACAGAGGAATAGTGCAGAATGCCGGAGAGGACTGAGGAATAGTGTAGAGTGCCGGAGAGGACAGAGGAGTAGAGTGCCGGAGAGGACAGAGGAATAGTGTAGAGTGCCGGAGAGAACTGAGGAATAGTGTAGAGTGCCGGAGAGGACAGAGGAATAGTGTAGAGTGCCGGAAAGGACAGAGGAATAGTGCAGAATGCCGGAGAGGACTGAGGAATAGTGTAGAGTGCCGGAGAGGACAGAGGAGTAGAGTGCCGGAGAGGACAGAGGAATAGTGTAGAGTGCCGGAGAGAACTGAGGAATAGTGTAGAGTGCCGGAGAGGGCAGAGGAATAGTGTAGAGTGCCGGAAAGGACAGAGGAATAGTGCAGAATGCCGGAGAGGACTGAGGAATAGTGTAGAGTGCCGGAGAGGACAGAGGAGTAGAGTGCCGGAGAGGACAGAGGAATAGTGTAGAGTGCCGGAGAGAACTGAGGAATAGTGTAGAGTGCCGGAGAGGACAGAGGAATAGTGTAGAGTGCAGGAGAGGACAGAGGAGTAGAGTTCCGGAGAGGACAGAGGAATAGTGTAGAGTGCCGGAGAGAACTGAGGAATAGTGTAGAGTGCCGGAGAGGACAGAGGAATAGTGTAGAGTGCAGGAGAGGACAGAGGAGTAAAGTGCCGGAGAGGACAGAGGAATAGTGTAGAGTGCCGGAGAGGACAGAGGAATAGTGTAGAGTGCCGGAGAGGACAGAGGAATAGTGTAGAGTGCCGGAGAGGACTGAGGAATAGTGTAGAGTGCCAGAGAGGACAGAGGAATAGTGTAGAGTGCCGGAGAGGACAGAGGAATAGTGTAGCGTGCTGGAGAGGACTGAGGAATAGTGTAGAGTGTAGGAGAAAGCGAGGAATAGTGTAGAGTGCCGGAGAGGGCTGAGGAATAGTGTAGAGTGCCGGAGAGGACAGAGGAATAGTGTAGAGTGCCGGAGAGGACTGAGGAATAGTGTAGAGTGCCAGAGAGGACTGAGGAATAGTGTAGAGTGCCGGAGAGGACAGTGGAATAGTGTAGAGTGCCGGAGAGGACAGAGGAATAGTGTAGCGTGCTGGAGAGGACTGAGGAATAGTGTAGAGTGTAGGAGAAAGCGAGGAATAGTGTAGAGTGCCGGAGAGGGCTGAGGAATAGTGTAGAGTGCCGGAGAGGACAGAGGAATAGTGCAGAGTGCCAGAGAGGACTGAGGAATAGTGTAGAGTCTAGGAGAAGGCGAGGAATAGTGTAGAGTGCCGGAGAGGGCTGAGGAATAGTGCAGAGTGCCAGAGAGGACTGAGGAATAGTGTAGAGTCTAGGAGAAGGCGAGGAATAGTGTAGAGTGCCGGAGAGGGCTGAGGAATAGTGTAGAGTGCCGGAGAGGACAGAGGAATAGTGTAGAGTGCCGGAGAGGACAGAGGAATAGTGCAGAGTGCCAGAGAGGACTGAGGAATAGTGTAGAGTCTAGGAGAAGGCGAGGAATAGTGTAGAGTGCCGGAGAGGGCTGAGGAATAGTGTAAAGTGCCGCAGAGGACAGAAGAATAGTGCAGAGTGCCGGAGAGGACTGAGGAATAGTGTAGAGTACCGGAGAAGGCGAGGAATAGAGTAGAATGCCGGAGAGGACAGAGGAATATTGTAGAATGCTGGAGAGGACAGAGGAATAGTGTAGAGTGCCAGAGAGAACTGAGGAATAGTGTAGAGTGCCGGAGAGGGCAGAGGAATAGTGTAGAGTGCCAGAGAGAACTGAGGAATAGTGTAGAGTGCCGGAGAGGGCAGAGGAATAGTGTAGAGTGCCGGAAAGGACAGAGGAATAGTGCAGAATGCCGGAGAGGACTGAGGAATAGTGCAGAGTGTAGGAGAAGGCGAGGAATAGTGTAGAGTGCCGGAGAGGGCTGAGGAATAGTGTAGAGTGCCGGAGAGGACAGAGGAATAGTGTAGAGTGCCGGAGAGGACAGAGGAATAGTGTAGAGTGCCAGAGAGGACAGAGGAATAGTGCAGAGTGCCGGAGAGGACAGAGGAATAGTGTGGCGTGTAGGAGAAGGCGAGGAATAGTGTAGAGTGCCGGAGAGGGCTGAGGAATAGTGTAGAGTGCCGGAGAGGACAGAGGAATAGTGTAGAGTGCCGGAGAGGACAGAGGAATAGTGTAGCGTGCCAGAGAGGACAGAGGAATAGTGTAGCGTGCCGGAGACGACTGAGGAATAGTGTAGAGTGCAAGAGAGGACAGAGGAATAGTGTAGAGTGCAGGAGAAGGCGAGAAATAGTGTAGAATGCCGGAGAGGACTGAGGAATAGTGTAGCGTGCCGGAGAGGACAGAGGAATAGTGTAGCGTGCCGGAGAGGACTGAGGAATAGTGTAGCGTGCCGGAGAGGACAGAGGAATAGTGTAGCGTGCCGGAGAGGACAGAGGAATAGTGTAGAGTGCCGGAGAGGACAGAGGAATAGTGCAGAGTGCCGGAGAGGACAGAGGAATAGTGCAGAGTGACAGAGAGGACTGAGGAATAGTGTAGAATGCAGCAGAGGACAGAAGAATAGTGCAGAGTGCCGGAGAGGACTGAGGAATAGTGTAAGAGTACCGGAGAAGGCGAGGAATAGTGTAGCGTGCCGGAGAGGACAGAGGAATAGTGTAGAGTGCTGAGAGGATAGAGGAGTAGTGTAGAGTGCTGGAGAGGACAGAGGAATAGTGTAGCGTGCTGGAGAGGACCGAGGAATAGTGTAGCGTGCTGAGAGGACAGAGGAATAATGTAGAGTGCCGGAGAGGACTGAGGAATAGTGTAGAGTATAGGAGAGTACGGAGGAATAGTGTAGAGTGCAGGAGAGGGGATGGAGGAATAGTAGAGTGCAGGATGGCGGGTTAGTGTAGAGTTTAGGAGAGGACTGAGGAATAGCGTAGAGTGCAGGAGAGGACTGAGGAATAGTGCAGAGTGCCAGAGAGGACAGAGGAATAGTGTAGAGTGGAGGAGAGGACTGAGGAATAGTGTAGAGTGCAGGAGAGGATGAGGAATAGTGTAGAGTGCAGGAGAGGATGAGGAATAGTGTAGCGTGCAGGAGAGGATGAGGAACAGTGTAGAGTGCAGGTTAGAGGCATCTCGTGCGCAGTAACCGCGAATCCCTTACTAGGTGTTTGGTCAGTGCGGCTCTCGTTGACTCTGGATGCCCCCACACCGGTTTGGAGAAGGACAGTCGTGCCTCCACCTGTTCCAGCCACTGCAGGAGGTCAGTGATCTCCAGGGTTACATCCTGCACCTGTGAAGAGAAGCGGCGCCATCACTGGACCATCACATGTATGTGGAGACAGGTGGAGCGAGCGGAGCGCTGTCACTGTGCAGATGTGAAATATAAGAGAACCTGGTGTCATCCCATAGAATATTATAAACAGGAGATGTGTCTGGGCACAAGCTGGTAGAGGAAATCCTGCAGAGGGCACCCCCGCTATATACTGTTACTAGTGGAGTGCTATATACTGCTACCGGTGGAGTGCTATATACCGCTACCAGTAGCGTGCTATATACCGCTACCAGTAGAGTGCTATATACTGCTACCGGTGGAGTGCTATATACCGCTACCAGTGAAGTGCTATATACCGCTACCGGTGAAGTGCTATATACTGCTCTCAGTGGAGTGCTATATACTGCGACCAGTGGAGTGCTATATACTGCGACCAGTGGAGTGCTATATACCGCTACCAGTGGAGTGCTATATACTGCGACCAGTGAAGTGCTATATACTGCTCCCAGTGGAGTGCTATATACTGCTCCCAGTGGAGTGCTATATACTGCGACCAGTGAAGTGCTATATACTGCTCCCAGTGGAGTGCTATATACTGCTCCCAGTGGAGTGCTATATACTGCTCCCAGTGGAGTGCTATATACCGCTACCAGTGGAGTGCTATATACGGCTACCAGTGGAGTGCTATATACTGCTATGAGTGGAGTGCTATATACCGCTACCAGTGGAGTGTTATATACTGCTACCAGTGGAGTGCTATATACTGCTACCAGTGGAGTGCTATATATTGCTACCGGTGGAGTGCTATATACTGCTACGATTGGAGTGCTTTATACTGCTACCAGTGGAGTGTTATATACTGCTACCAGTGGAGTGCTATATACTGCTACCAGTGGAGTGCTATATACTGCTACCAGTGGAGTGCTATATACTGCTACCGGTGGAGTGCTATATACTGCTACGATTGGAGTGCTATATACCGCTACCAGTGGAGTGCTATATACCGCTACTGGTGGAGTGCTATATACTGCTCCCAGTGGAGTGCTATATACGGCTACGATTGGAGTGCTATATACTGCTACCGGTGGAGTGTTATATACTGCTACCGGTGGAGTGCTATATACTGCTACCGGTGGAGTGCTATATACTGCTCCCAGTGGAGTGCTATATACTGCTCCCAGTGGAGTGCTATATACTGCTACCGGTGGAGTGCTATATACTGCTACGATTGGAGTGCTATATACTACTACCGGTGGAGTGCTATATACTGCTCCCAGTGGAGTGCTATATACTGCTACCGGTGGAGTGCTATATACTGCTCCCAGTGGAGTGCTATATACTGCTACGATTGGAGTGCTATATACTGGTACCGGTGGAGTGCTATATACTGCTACCGGTGGAGTGCTATATACTGCTACGATTGGAGTGCTATATACTGCTACCAGTGGAGTGTTATATACTGCTACCAGTGGAGTGCTATATACTGCTACCAGTGGAGTGCTATATACTGCTACGATTGGAGTGCTATATACCGCTACCGGTGGAGTGCTATATACCGCTACTGGTGGAGTGCTATATACTGCTCCCAGTGGAGTGCTATATACTGCTACCGGTGGAGTGTTATATACTGCTACCAGTGGAGTGCTATATACTGCTACGATTGGAGTGCTATATACTGCTACCGGTGGAGTGATATATACTGCTACCAGTGAAGTGCTATATACTGCTACGATTGGAGTGCTATATACTGCTACCGGTGGAGTGCTATATACTGCTACCAGTGGAGTGCTATATACTGCTACCAGTGGAGTGCTATATACTGCTACCGGTGGAGTGCTATATACTGCTACCGGTGGAGTGCTATATACTGCTACCGGTGGAGTGCTATATACTGCTACCGGTGGAGTGCTATATACTGCTACCAGTGGAGTGCTATATACTGCTACCGGTGGAGTGCTATATACTGCTACCAGTGGAGTGCTATATACTGCTACCGGTGGAGTGCTATATACTGCTACCGGTGGAGTGTTATATACTGCTACGATTGGAGTGCTATATACTGCTACGATTGGAGTGCTATATACCACTTCCATACTCCGCTCTATTACATGATCCCATTACCCTGCTCAGATCATTCTCCATCTCCAGTTGACGTCTCTCGGTCTCGTTCTGCACAAACTCCCAGCGCTGCGTCAGTTCTCCCAGCCTGGCCTGAAGAGCGTCCATCCCGTCACCTGACAGCAAGATTCCCCGTCCAGCCGCGTCCACAGACTCCACTGTGCGGGTGTGAGACAACACATCATTCCTCAGGACCTGTGGGGACACAGAGCGATGAAACCAGGACTGAGAGGGACACTCCTATGTATCAAGACCATAACTAGGGGAGCAACACTCGGGAGGAATCTGAGCCATAACCAGAGGTGCGGTACCCAGGAGGTATCTGAGCCATAACCAGAGGTGCGGTACCCAGGAGGTATCTGAGCCATAACTAGAGGTGCGGTACCCAGGAGGTATCTGAGCCATAACTAGAGGTGCGGTACCCAGGAGGTATCTGAGCCATAACTAGAGGTGCGGTACCCAGGAGGTATCTGAGCCATAACTAGAGGTGCGGTATCCAGGAGGTATCTGAGCCATAACTAGAGGTGCGGTACCCAGGAGGTATCTGAGCCATAACTAGAGGTGCGGTACCCAGGAGGTATCTGAGCCATAACTAGAGGTGCGGTACCCAGGAGGTATCTGAGCCATAACTAGAGGTGCGGTACCCAGGAGGTATCTGAGCCATAACTAGAGGTGCGGTACCCAGGAGGTATCTGAGCCATAACTAGAGGTGCGGTACCCAGGAGGTATCTGAGCCATAACTAGAGCTGCGGTACTCAGGAGGTATCTGAGCCATAACTAGAGGTGCAGTACCCAGGAGGTATCTGAGCCATAACTAGAGGTGCGGTCCCCAGGAGGTATCTGAGCCATAACTAGAGGTGCGGTCCCCAGGAGGTATCTGAGCCATAACTAGAGGTGCGGTCCCCACGAGGTATCTGAGCCATAACTAGAGGTGCGGTACCCAGGAGGTATCTGAGCCATAACTAGAGGTGCGGTACCCAGGAGGTATCTGAGCCATAACTAGAGGTGCGGTCACCAGGAGGTATCTGAGCCATAACTAGAGGTGCGGTCCCCAGGAGGTATCTGAGCCATAACTAGAGGTGCGGTACCCAGGAGGTATCTGAGCCATAACTAGAGGTGCGGTACCCAGGAGGTATCTGAGCCATAACTAGAGGTGCGGTCCCCAGGAGGTATCTGAGCCATAACTAGAGGTGCGGTACCCAGGAGGTATCTGAGCCATAACTAGAGGTGCGGTACTCAGGAGGTATCTGAGCCATAACTAGAGGTGCGGTCCCCAGGTTATACCTCAGTATAGTCTGCACTATGTTCAGGACTACAATGGAAGTGCTGCACCCAGGAGACGCCTCTAATCTATACTGAGCCATAACTAGGGTTTCAGGGATAAGGAGGTGCCCATGTTATAATAAAGTGCCCATGTTATAATAAAGTGCCCATGTTATAATAAAGTGCCCATGTTATAATAAAGTGCCCATGTTATAATAAAGTGCCCATGTTATAATAAAGTGCCCATGTTATAATAAAGTGCCCATGTTATATCTGAGCTGTAACAGGTGGGAGATCATTCAGAGGGTTTACCTAACACATACTGAACCATAGCTGAAAAAGCAGCAGCGGCATCCCCTAATATTCTGAGCTCACAAGGAGCCACTGAGCACCGGGGGGCCTGACACTGCACCACTGAGCACCGGGGGCCTGACACTGCACCACTGAGCACCGGGGGCCTGACACTGCACCACTGAGCACCGGGGGCCCGACACTGCACCTCCGAGCACCGGGGGCCCGACACTGCACCTCCGAGCACCGGGGGCCCGACACTGCACCTCCGAGCACCGGGGGCCCGACACTGCACCTCCGAGCACCGGGGGCCCGACACTGCACCTCCGAGCACCGGGGGCCCGACACTGCACCTCCGAGCACCGGGGGCCCGACACTGCACCTCCGAGCACCGGGGGCCCGACACTGCACCTCCGAGCACCGGGGGCCCGACACTGCACCTCCGAGCACCGGGGGCCGACACTGCACCTCCGAGCACCGGGGGCCCGACACTGCACCTCCGAGCACCGGGGGCCTGACACTGCACCACTGACCACCGGGGGCCTGACACTGCACCACTGAGCACCGGGGGCCTGACACTGCACCTCCGAGCACCGGGGGCCGGACACTGCACCTCCGAGCACCGGGGGCCGGACACTGCACCTCCGAGCACCGGGGGCCGGACACTGCACCTCCGAGCACCGGGGGCCGGACACTGCACCTCCGAGCACCGGGAGCCTGACACTGCACCACTGACCACCGGGGGCATGACACTGCACCACTGACCACCGGGGGCATGACACTGCACCACTGACCACCGGGGGCCTGACAGTGCGCCACTGACCACCGGGGGCCTGACACTGCACCTCCGAGCACCGGGGGCCTGACACTGCACCTCCGAGCACCGGGGTCCTGAGACTGCACCTCCGAGCACCGGGAGCCTGACACTGCACCACTGACCACCGGGGGCATGACACTGCACCACTGACCACCGGGGGCCCGACACTGCAGCGGGGGCCCGACACTGCACCTCCGAGCACCGGGGGCCTGACAGTGCACCACTGAGCACTGGGGGCCTGACACTGCACCACTGACCACCGGGGGCATGACACTGCACCACTGAGCACCGGGGGCATGACACTGCACCACTGAGCACCGGGGGGCCCGACACTGCACCACTGAGCACCGGGGGCCCGACACTGCTCCTCCGAGCACCGGGGGCCCGACACTGCACCTCCGAGCACCGGGGGCCCGACACTGCACCTCCGAGCACCGGGGGCCCGACACTGCACCTCCGAGCACCGGGGGCCCGACACTGCACCTCCGAGCACCGGGGGCCCGACACTGCACCTCCGAGCACCGGGGGCCCGACACTGCACCACTGAGCACCGGGGGCCTGACACTGCACCACTGACCACCGGGGGCCTGACACTGCACCACTGAGCACCGGGGGCCTGACACTGCACCACTGACCACCGGGGGCATGACACTGCACCACTGACCACCGGGGGCCTGACACTGCACCACTGATGATGTCCCCCGCATGGACCTCACTACACACAGGATTCCTCCACATATATAATGTACAGGTCATCTGCCATGTAACAGAACTGCATGTGATGGGGGGGGGGGCACATATATATTTTGCACCAGGGCTTCAGGTGACCCATGTATATTTGGGGGAGCACTATAGGTGACGTATGTCAGTGTCAGGTTTGCTCAGATGTAGATGGGGCGCAGCATTGTGAATTATAATATTCTAGGTAAGGTATCACTGACCGGTATATTGCGGAGGCTGCTGCATCTGGTGGACGTGACTACAACCCCCACCGTGTAGCTGCTACTCTCATGCTCCATCGTTGTCTGGGCTTCCGTACACTCACCTTGTGTTTTGCCAGCTCGATCTCGCAGCCCTGCAGGTCGGTACAGGACAGGTGTGGCCCCTGGAGCTGCTCCGCCGTGTGCGACAACCAGTCCAGGAGCTCCTCCAGCTGGTGCTGAAACTGGCCCAGACCCATGAGGGCATCTTCCAGCTGGTGCTGCGGGTCACAGAACACATCACAGGGCACGTCAGAGCACGGGGCAGATACAGGGGCAGGTAAAGGGGCACTCCTCAGCTCACTTGCTATGGGGGCTGCACTAATGATTCCCATGGCTCCCAGTTACTAGTGACGGACGTTCTTTATGAGCAGCACCTGACCCGTCACCCTCAGGGCCCATATACTGATCATGTGCGGGGCCCCTGCTGTCGGTGTCTGCCCCGCCCTGATTTGTGCTGCATTCACAACAAGGGTTAATATCAGGTCAGGATTTAGTCATTTAAAGGATTTTTCCACTTTTATAACATTGGTGCGGCCACGAGCAGGGACTTAACTGATACCTGCACTGACAGGGAGGGGGCGCTACAGACCCGCTCATATGAATTAGGGCAGTGGTTCCCAAACTGCGGCCAGCTACTCCCCGAGCCATGTCCAGGAGTCATCTGTATCTGCGTCCGGAGGACACTGATGAATCCAATGCTGGAGCAGGGAGCAGGCGGGTGACGTGCGCCATCATTCACTGTGTAACGCCGGCTGTGAGGGGCTCGGCACAGATACACACAAGGTAGTGACGTCATCACCCCTGACTGTACCGAGCCGCACCGACCGGAGGAGTAGAGGGATACCCTCCACTCGTGGGAACGGGGTGAAGTGAAGATTCATTTTATTATCAGGTATTATGGGGTTATTATACTGGGTTGGGACCCACTCAGATGTGTTTGGCCCCCCTTAGCTATGCCTCTGATGGCCAGTGACGGACGGGTCGGGTCACATGACTCACCATCAGCGGCCATAGTCGGGCCTCAGCGACGCACAGCAGCAGGATACCTCGAATTCACCCCTCCCCCACAATTGTTGCTGTTTTCGATGTTGCTGGGTCTTATTTTTGGAATAGTACCGGCATCGAACTACAAATGATGTGGACATACGTCAGAGGAAACGGGGCGAAGTACGTCAGAGGAAACGGGGCGAAGTACGTCAGAGGAAACGGGGCGAAGTGCGTCAGAAGAAACGGGCAAAGTACGTCAGAGAAAACGGGGCGAAGTGCGTCAGAGGAGACGGGGCGAAGTACGTCAGAGGAGACGGGGCGAAGTAAGTCAGAGGAGACGGGGCGAAGTACGTCAGAGGAAACGGGGCGAAGTACGTCAGAGGAGACGGGGCGAAGTACGTCAGAGGAAATGGGGCGAAGTACGTCAGAGGAAACGGGGCGAAGTACGTCAGAGTAGACGGGGCGAAGTACGTCAGAGGAGACGGGGCGAAGTACGCCAGAGGAAACGGGGCGAAGTACGTCAGGAGACGAGGCAAAGTACGTCAGAGGAGATGGGCGAAGTACGTCAGAGGAGACGGGCGAAGTACGTCAGAGGAGACGGGCGAAGTACGTCAAAGGAGACGGGGCGAAGTACGTCAGAGGAGACGGGGCGAAGTACGTCAGGGGAGACGGAGCGAAGTACGTCAGAGGAAACGGGGCGAAGTACGCCAGAGGAGACGGGGCAAAGTACGTCAGAGGAAACTGGGCGAAGTACGTCAGTGGAAACGGGGCGAAGTACGGTAGTGGGGGAATATGTGACTATGGGCTAGTAAAATAGACCCCCACAGGGCCACAATGTATCGGGGGCCTCTCAGGTAACTCCCCCTCCCCATACAACATGAAGTACAGCAGATACGTAGTGCACAGCCCCCACCTGCCGGTTCAGTGCCTCCTCCTCCAGCCGATCCCAGTGCTCCCTGTAGTTGCTCAGCTTGTCCGTGGTCTGGTGCCCGACACTCTCTAGCTCCACCCGGTGTTGGTACAGATCCCTCTTAAACTCCTGATCCAGAAATAAGTCATACAGCAGATTATTGCAGGACATGTGACACGCGCAGCGCAGCCCACCAATCAGAACCGAACTACCCCGACCGCCCACTATACCGCACAGAACCAGGTGTAACACACAGCGCAGCTACACCACATAACAGTGTAAACCTGGTACTGATCCTGAAATGCATCATGTCTTATACTCCGGTCACATCCAAAGCTGCATGTACAATTCTGCTATGTCTCATACTCCAGTCACATACAGAGCTGCAGTTACAATTCTGCTGTTACATCATGTCTTATACTCCAATCACTTCCAGAGCTGCATTCACAATTCTGCTGTTACATCATGTTTTATTCTCCAGTCACATCAAGAGCTGCGGTCACAATTTTGATGTTACATTATGTGTTATACTCCAGTCACATCCAAAGCTGCAGTCACATTTCTGCTGGTTTTCAGTTGGCTCCACTGCTGCAAGACTTCCCGCCTCACCACTTCTCTCCCGGTACTGACGGATTCCAAGCAGCAGCCAGTGTTCAGTCAGTGATGAGGACTCAGGTCCATGTGGTGTGGAGGACCCTGCCCAGTCACCTGCACCGTCCCCTCTAATATCATTCATTCTAAATACTCCAGGTAATCTGCAAGAACCAGGAGCCCAACACCCCCTCCCCCACACCTAGCCCCACCCCCACACATAGCCCCCACATATAGCCCCTCCCCCCCACATAGACCCCCCTCCCCCCACACACAGCCCCCTCCCCCAAACATAGCCTCCTCCCACCAAACATAGCCTCCTCCCCTCACACACAGCCCCCTCCCCCAAACATAGCCTCCTCCCCTACACACATCCTCCTCCCTCCACACACAGCCCCCTCCCCCCACACACAGCCTCCTCCCTCCACACACAGCCCCCTCCCTCCACACACACACAGCCCCCTTCCCCGGTAGTAATGTAATGTAGGGTAGGTTTGGAGCAGAGCAGCATTATAGGAGAACAGAATTGTGGGCCATGGTCCTTGTCAGCCACAGACTCCCCTGCCCCCACCACTGCCGGTCCTGCACTGATGAGCACAGCGAGGGCCGGACAAGCTGGGGATCGGCAGCTCTTCCCTCGGACTCAGCGGCTCCGCATGGGACTGACCTTCAGCTCTGACAACTGTCTCTTCACCATGTCCAGATCTCCTCCCACCAGGAACTCTTCAGACAGACGAGATTCAGCTCCGAGGATCCAGTCCTGCAGCCGCTGTGAAGACGAAGGTGATGAGCGGAGCCCTGCACTACAACCCACAACTATTCCACAGCAGGGAGTGTAGTACTGGACTACCACCCCCAATATAGAACAATATCTACATGCAATACTGTGGCCCTAATTCTGATGGGACCAGTCCAGTGTTTATATGTCTCCTTGTCCAGAAGACCCCCTCCCCCACTTCTACGTGATTTCTGGCCCTGGGCGGGGAGCAGCAGAGGTGACATATTGGGGAGAACTCTGAGAAATACCTGAATTGTCTCCAGGCAGCGGAGGGTCGTCTTCAGCTGCTCCTCCAGACGGGTGTAACGCTCGCCCCAGAGCCTGTTCAGACTGTTCCATGTGCTATAGAGCTGCGGAGGGAGAAGGTTAAAATCTACATGTATCTGATAATGTCCTAATAAGACCGCTCTGTCCCCTCCAGACCCCTCTGTCCCCTTCTAGACCTCTCTGTCCCCTCCAAACCCGTCCCCCTCCAGACCCCTGTCCCCCTCCAGACCCCTTTATTCTCCTCTGTCCCCCTCCAGACCCCTCTGTTCTCCTCTGTCCCCCTCCAGACGCCTCTGTCCACCTCCAGACCCCTCTGTCCACCTCCAGACCCCTCTGTCCACCTCCAGACCCCTCTGTCCACCTCCAGACCCCTCTGTTCTCCTCTGTCCACCTCCAGACCCCTGTCCCCCTCCAGACCCCTCTGTTCTCCTCTGTCCACCTCCAGACCCCTCTGTTCTCCTCTGTCCACCTCCAGACCCCTCTGTCCCCTCCAGACCCCTCTGTTCTCCTCTGTCCCCCTCCAGACCTCTGTGTCCCCCTCCAGACCCCTCTGTCCACCTCCAGACCCCTCTGTCCACCTCCAGACCTCTCTGTCCCCCTCCAGACCCCTCTGTCCACCTCCAGACCCCTCTGTCCACCTCCAGACCCCTCTGTCCACCTCCAGACCCCTCTGTCCACCTCCAGACCCCTCTGTTCTCCTCTGTCCCCCTCCAGACCCTTCTGTCCCCCTCCAGACCCTTCTGTCCCCCTCCAGACCTCTCTGTCCCCCTCCAGACCCCTCTGCCCACCTCCAGACGCCTCTGCCCACCTCCAGACGCCTCTGCCCACCTCCAGACGCCTCTGCCAACCTCCAGACGCCTCTGCCCATCTCCAGACGCCTCTGCCCACCTCCAGACCCCTCTGTCCACCTCCAGACCCCTCTGTCCACCTCCAGACCCCTCTGTCCACCTCCAGACCCCTCTGTCCACCTCCAGACCCCTCTGTCCCCTTCCAGACCCCTGTCCCCCTTCAGACCCCTGTTCTCCTCTGTCCACCTCCAGACCCCTCTTTCCCCTCCAGACCCCTCGTTCCCCTCCAGACCCCTCTATCCCCCTCCAGACCTCTCTGTCCCCCTCCAGACCTCTCTGCCCACCTCCAGACCCCTCTGTCCCCCTCCAGACCTCTCTGTCCCCCTCCAGACCTCTCTGTCCCCCTCCAGACCTCTCTGTCCCCCTCCAGACCTCTCCGTCCCCCTCCAGACCTCTCCGTCCCCCTCCAGACCTCTCCGTCCCCCTCCAGACCCCTCCGTCCCCCACCAGACCCCTCCGTCCCCCTCCAGACCCCTCTGCCCCCCCTCCATCCCCTCCAGACCCCTCTGCCCCCCCTCCATCCCCTCCAGACCCCTCCGTCCACTTCCAGACCCCTCCATCCCCCTCCAGACCCCTCCGTCCCTCCTCCAGACCCCTCCGCCCCCCCTCCAGACCCCTCTGCCCACCCTCCATCCCCTCCAGACCCTTGTCCCTCCTCCAGACCCCTCTGTCCCCCCTCCAGACCCCTCTGTCCCCCCTCCAGACCCCTCTGTCCCCCCTCCAGACCCCTCTGTCCCCCCTCCAGACCCCTCTGTCCCCCCTCCAGACCCCTCTGCCCCCCCTCCAGACCCCTCTGCCCCCCCTCCAGACCCCTCTGTCCCCCCTCCAGACCCATGTGACTGTAGACATCTCCCAGGAGAACAAAGCACTAGGCATGTTGGAATCCACGACACATGATCCTCCCTGCCCCCCCCCCCAATGGCAGACATTGGGGGACATTATATTATATGGGCCAGTTTTGGACTCTTGCCTCCACATTCGGTGAATTTCTGCCACAATAAATAGTTTTGTCCAGTACGGACTCTTTTTTTTCTGCATAAAATCTGCCTGAGACATGTAATGTCTTTTTCTTAGTAAATCTCCCATTCCCCATATATTTATAGAACGTCCCTACAGCCTCCACTCACCTCATCCAATCTCTTGGTCACGTCCGGTTTGTCCATGTCCCCGCAGGACGACATGAGCTCCACCCCAACGGACCCCAGCGTGTCCAGGTCATTCTGCAAGTTGTCCATGTCTTCCCGCAGAGCCTGAAACAGAGGGTCCAGACAGTGGATATAGAGACCGGAGCACCTGACTGATCCGACTATCTGTACAGTAATGGGGGAAACCACGTATGACAGCAGCAATGTCCCCGAATCACCCGCAGAACGCCGGCAGCAGAACGCATGCTCCGAATATCACCAGTCATGCCAACAAAAACCATATAAATCTAATAATCATCACTACATAATGAGAGGAAGGATCATTCATATCTGTAATATTATAACGTTATTACGTGTTCACTGCAGCCACTGGTATCGGGATGTGATTATATAGTGATATCATATACAGATGATCCACAGGTCACGGTCAGTAGGTGGCTCCCCTGGCACCAGCTGTCATTGCCATGGACACCTAGTATCTACCTGCATGGCATCAAGTCGGGTCCTGATGGAGTCAAGGTCAGCAGCGGGCTCCTCCGTGTCCAGAACCATTTGCTGGGTGTCACCGAGGGTCACAGCCAAATCTGAGAGTCCATTCCAGAAGCGTTCGGCCAACATCAGGAGCCCAGAGAGCCACACGTCACGCTCCTCTGCCCGTCCACACAGTTGCTGCCACTTGGCCTGTAACTCTGCCGTGCGCTGCGTGATCCCTGCAAGCCAAGCAAAGCTCAGTGCACGACCCCCCGACCGCTGTAATGTATATGTAACATGACCGGACCCTGCACAGACGCCCACTGACAGCGCAGACTCACGTACCTTGTGGTTCCTCCGTCTGATCTGGAAGACTAGATATCAGCTCTGCTGCCTGCTTGCTGACGTTCTCCAGAACCATTCCCAGCTTTTCCAGCTCGGCCTGCACTTGGCCGTTGTCTCTGAGCTGCTCCCGGATTCTTGAGGGCTCCCCCCGAACAGAAGAGGAGTTCTGCATTCGGTCACCGAGTCTCTCCAAGCGGTCACTCATTATGTCGATCCTTTCATTAACCTATGGACATGGCAACGAGTGGAGGAGTCACCAAAGGGAGTCCTAAAATGAAGGGGCCTGAAACCCCTCTGTGCTGCTGTGAGATTTCCATCTCTCGGGTTATCACAGTTGCTTGGGCCGGATACAATTATTTGGTAAGCATTGCCTCATTACCACAGAGACTTTTGGGTGGAGTTGCCCTTTAAGTGGGAACATATGGGCGCTCACCTGGCTGTATCGGGGGACGGTATCCTCCAGGATGGCGGCAGCTTGGCGCACTGCTTCTCGGATGGCGCAGTATTGTTTCTCCGCAGCCTCAAAGCGCCTCTGTAAGGCGGCCACCTCCTCCGGGCACAGCTCGGACAGCTTACACGACACTCGGTGCAACTTGGTGACCAGGGGTTTGTGCTCAGCGACCACTTCCCTCAGGGCCTGCGAGGAGAAAACACGCAGCTTCAATGTATTATAGGACACGGTGCAGTCACGGAAGAGTTCCACCATACACGTGAGAGGTATCAACCCCGGAGGAGCAGCTAATAGTCCCGCGTTACATCTGGAACCACCACCAATGACATCACCAGATATGATGACATCACCCTGTATAGTGAGACCGCTCTGCGTAGGGAGATCACAACTTTGCACAATTATCAGTAGTCACATTGTTTCTCCGGTATGAACATCGCCCCATAGCCTCGTGTCTAGTAATGCGATCTCTCCATGAGTAATAGTGACATTCAGCCTCTGACCCCAATAATGACACATGGGGCACTGGGATGAGAGAAGCTGCACAGTGCCAGTCTGCTGCATATAAGGACGTGCACTGATGTTATTCACTGACCTGCAGCTGCTGCTGCTGCTCTTTGACGTTGCTGTAGTTTCCATAGTTTGGAGACAGATGAGGTAATTCTGCTTCCGTCTCCTGCATCCAGGGCAGCAGCTCGTCTTCTGCTTCTGAGAACTGTCCGAGCAGGGTCAGGGCATGTTCTAGGGCTAGAGGCGAGGTGGTCACCTCAGTCACTATCCGGGGAGACATCTCTTTCAGAGACGCTAAAGATGGCTACCGGGAGAATGGCGACATTACAACAAGGAATCAATAGAAACACGCGGAAAATCGTGGAAGAAAACGGAATAGGAGATAAACTGTATCTGATGATTTAGATTGTAAGCTCAATGACGGACCCCCAGCTCTTACCCCGGACCCCTCTCACCTGCAGCTGCTCCTCAGTGCTCTCAGGACATAGTGTCAGCAGAACATCCGAAATACACAGCAGCCTCTCCACAATCCCCTGATGCTGCAAGACATCCACCGCCAGCAGCTGTAATGGAGCAGCAAGGATCAGAGTCTTACATAACATCATTATTATCACAGACAAAGAGCAACTGGAGGACTTATTCACCTTGTGCGCCCTCATCTGGGACTGTATGGCGTCTGCATCCAACGTGACATGAGCGACCTCCGCCAGATGCCTCTCAGTAACAGTGAGGTGAGTGAGCTCGGACCGAACAACCTGCTCCAACTGTGCAACAGAGAGATAAATACAGATTATACTGCAAAGTAGGCAGAAGACACCGCACTGACGGGAGGAGGACGCCGCACTGACGGGAGGAGGACGCCGCACTGACGGGAGGAGGACGCCGCACTGACGGGAGGGGGACGCCGCACTGACGGGAGGGGGACACCGCACTGACGGGAGGGGGACACCGCACTGACGGGAGGGGGACACCGCACTGACGGGAGGGGGACACCGCACTGACGGGACGGGGACACCGCACTGACGGGACGAGGACACCGCACTGACGGGACGAGGACACCGCACTAACGGGACGAGGACACCGCACTGACGGGAGGAGGACACCGCACTGACAGGAAGAAGACACTGCACTGACGGGAGGAGGCTGGGGGCACCATCAATACATAATTTTCCCTTGTTGTCACCTTTTTAGTGTCGCTGTCCTTGAGCCTTGGCTCTTCTTCACCTTCAGTATTTATGGAGGACACCAGCTTCTCCATACGTCCAAGCCAGAGGGAGATATCTTCTTGGGATGGGTCCAGATGAGTTGTGGCCTCTATAGTCTGCTCCAATCGCTGTAGGATGTCACCAGCGCTCTGAGCTATGATGATGTAACGCACCCGTAAGGCGTCCATCTTCTCCTGGCAGAGCTGAGCTTCCTCCCCTGAAGAACAATAATCAACATGTCAAGAGCTTCTCCAGATGACAACCAGGGAGCCTCGTCAAGGTCTGCGGTGCCGCTTGGGGAAAACACTTGGTTAGGCCAAGGAACACGGATGGTAAACTTACCTGAAACCAGCTCCAGGATGACCTGCCCCTTCTCCAGGATCTCATCTATATCTCCAGGCTTCTTCTGAATTTCCTTACAGAGGTCCTGAAACAAGTAAGAAGTGATGTAAGTGCTGGTGAGACCTCATGTACACGGTGCGATGTATTATCAGATATTGACAAGATGTCCGCCTGGTGCTGGATTCAGCCGTGTCTGAGGGGTCAGAGTCGCAGATGATTGACAGTACCTGCACTTCTTTGTGGCAGTCTTTAATTTGGTTCATGGACCGGTTGGTTCTCCAGAGCTCCGTCAGCCGCCTCTCGGTGGTGGTCACCCAGTCATGAAAGGAGTCCAGAGATACCTGAAAGTTTTGAGCAGCTGGAGTGATGCGCTCTAACTGGCGGTGTCTGAAATGAGAAAAACCCACAAGTACAGGAGGATCTCCAGGTGTGGACCGTCAGGAAACCCCCGCATGGACTCACCACTGTCAGCATGTGGCTCGTCACACTCACCTGTCCTCAGCCCTCCGCAGCAGAGTGTCCCACCGACCCCGCAGCGCTATCAGAGGGTCTCTCCTCTGTCCTCTCTGCTCTGTTCCCTCTATCGGTAGAGGCTGTGATGGGGACTTCTTACCCTTTAAGACTCGCTCAATCCTAGACTTTCTCTCCTGCAACAACCTCTGTAGGAGCTGCAAGAAAATGATGTGTAAGTCAATGGCTGAGACACATGTAATATAAACTACATGCAATACAGAGAACACATGTAATATAAACTTCATACAATACAGACCCCACATGTAATATAAACCACATACAATACAGACCCCACATGTAATATAAACTACATACAATACAGAGAACACATGTAATATAAACTACATACAATACAGACCCCACATGTAATATAAACTACATACAATACAGACCCCACATGTAATATAAACCACATACAATACAGGCCCCACATGTAATATAAACTACATACAATACAGAGAACACATGTAATATAAACTACATACAATACAGGCCCCACATGTAATATAAACCACATACAATACAGGCCCCACATGTAATATAAACTACATACAATACAGACCCCACATGTAATATAAACTACATACAATACAGACCCCACATGTAATATAAACTACATACAATACAGGCCCCACATGTAATATAAACTACATACAACACAGACCCCACATGTAATCTAAACTACATACAATACAGACCCCACATGTAATCTAAACTACATACAATACAGACCCCACATGTGATATAAACTACATACAATACAGACCCCACATGTAATATAAACTACATACAATACAGACCCCACATGTAATATAAACTACATACAATACAGACCCCACATGTAATATAAACTACATACAATACAGAGAACACATGTAATATAAACTACATACAATACAGACCCCACATGTAATATAAACCACATACAATACAGACCCCACATGTAATATAAACTACATACAATACAGGCCCCACATGTAATATAAACTACATACAATACAGGCCCCACATGTAATATAAACCACATACAATACAGACCCCACATGTAATATAAACTACATACAATACAGACCCCACATGTAATCTAAACTACATACAATACAGACCCCACATGTAATATAAACCACATACAATACAGGCCCCACATGTAATATAAACTACATACAATACAGACCCCACATGTAATATAAACCACATACAATACAGACCCCACATGTAATATAAACCACATACAATACAGGCCCCACATGTAATATAAACTACATACAATACAGACCCCACATGTAATATAAACCACATACAATACAGGCCCCACATGTAATATAAACTATATACAATACAGACCCCACATGTAATATAAACTACATACAATACAGACCCCACATGTAATATAAACTACATACAATACAGACCCCACATGTAATATAAACTACATACAATACAGACCCCACATGTAATATAAACTACATACAATACAGACCCCACATGTAATATAAACCACATACAATACAGGCCCCACATGTAATATAAACTACATACAATACAGACCCCACATGTAATATAAACTACATACAATACAGACCCCACATGTAATATAAACTACATACAATACAGACCCCACATGTAATATAAACTATATACAATACAGACCCCACATGTAATATAAACTACATACAATACAGACCCCACATGTAATATAAACTACATACAATACAGACCCCACATGTAATATAAACTACATACAATACAGACCCCACATGTAATATAAACTACATACAATACAGACCCCACATGTAATATAAACCACATACAATACAGGCCCCACATGTAATATAAACTACATACAATACAGACCCCACATGTAATATAAACTACATACAATACAGACCCCACATGTAATATAAACTACATACAATACAGACCCCACATGTAATATAAACTACATACAATACAGACCCCACATGTAATATAAACTACATACAATACAGACCCCACATGTAATATAAACTACATACAATACAGAGAACACATGTAATATAAACTACATACAATACAGACCCCACATGTAATATAAACTACATACAATACAGACCCCACATGTAATATAAACCACATACAATACAGGCCCCACATGTAATATAAACTACATACAATACAGAGAACACATGTAATATAAACCACATACAATACAGGCCCCACATGTAATATAAACCACATACAATACAGGCCCCACATGTAATATAAACTACATACAATACAGACCCCACATGTAATATAAACTACATACAATACAGACCCCACATGTAATATAAACTACATACAATACAGGCCCCACATGTAATATAAACTACATACAACACAGACCCCACATGTAATCTAAACTACATACAATACAGACCCCACATGTAATCTAAACTACATACAATACAGACCCCACATGTGATATAAACTACATACAATACAGACCCCACATGTAATATAAACTACATACAATACAGACCCCACATGTGATATAAACTACATACAATACAGGCCCCACATGTAATATAAACTACATACAATACAGGCCCCACATGTAATATAAACCACATACAATACAGACCCCACATGTAATATAAACTACATACAATACAGACCCCACATGTAATCTAAACTACATACAATACAGACCCCACATGTAATCTAAACTACATATAATACAGACCCCACATGTAATCTAAACTACATACAATACAGACCCCACATGTAATATAAACTACATACAATACAGACCCCACATGTAATATAAACTACATACAATACAGACCCCACATGTAATATAAACCACATACAATACAGACCCCACATGTAATATAAACTACATACAATACAGACCCCACATGTAATATAAACTACATACAATACAGACCCCACATGTAATATAAACTACATACAATACAGGCCCCACATGTAATATAAACTACATACAACACAGACCCCACATGTAATCTAAACTACATACAATACAGACCCCACATGTAATCTAAACTACATACAATACAGACCCCACATGTGATATAAACTACATACAATACAGACCCCACATGTAATATAAACTACATACAATACAGACCCCACATGTGATATAAACTACATACAATACAGGCCCCACATGTAATATAAACTACATACAATACAGGCCCCACATGTAATATAAACTACATACAATACAGACCCCACATGTAATATAAACTACATACAATACAGAGAACACATGTAATATAAACTACATACAATACAGGCCCCACATGTAATATAAACTACATACAATACAGACCCCACATGTGATATAAACTACATACAATACAGACCCCACATGTAATATAAACTACATACAATACAGACCCCACATGTGATATAAACTACATACAATACAGGCCCCACATGTAATATAAACTACATACAATACAGGCCCCACATGTAATATAAACTACATACAATACAGACCCCACATGTAATATAAACTACATACAATACAGAGAACACATGTAATATAAACTACATACAATACAGGCCCCACATGTAATATAAACTACATACAATACAGACCCCACATGTAATATAAACCACATACAATACAGACCCCACATGTAATATAAACTACATACAATACAGACCACACATGTAATATAAACTACATACAATACAGACCCCACATGTAATCTAAACTACATACAATACAGACCCCACATGTAATCTAAACTACATATAATACAGACCCCACATGTAATCTAAACTACATACAATACAGACCCCACATGTAATATAAACTACATACAATACAGACCCCACATGTAATATAAACCACATACAATACAGACCCCACATGTAATATAAACCACATACAATACAGACCCCACATGTAATATAAACCACATACAATACAGACCCCACATGTAATATAAACTACATACAATACAGACCCCACATGTAATATAAACTACATACAATACAGACCCCACATGTAATATAAACTACATACAATACAGACCCCACATGTAATATAAACTACATACAATACAGAGAACACATGTAATATAAACTACATACAATACAGAGAACACATGTAATATAAATTACATACAATACAGACACCACATGTAATATAAACAACATACAATACAGGCCCCACATGTAATATAAACCACATACAATACAGACCCCACATGTAATATAAACTACATACAATACAGACCCCACATGTAATATAAACTACATACAATACAGGCCCCACATGTAATATAAACTACATACAATACAGACCCCACATGTAATATAAACTACATACAATACAGGCCCCACATGTAATATAAACCACATACAATACAGACCCCACATGTAATATAAACTACATACAATACAGACCCCACATGTAATATAAACTACATACAATACAGACCCCACATGTAATATAAACTACATACAATACAGACCCCACATGTAATATAAACTACATACAATACAGACCACACATGTAATATAAACCACATACAATACAGACCCCACATGTAATATAAACCACATACAATACAGACCCCACATGTAATATAAACTACATACAATACAGAGAACACATGTAATATAAACTACATACAATACAGAGAACACATGTAATATAAACTACATACAATACAGAGAACACATGTAATATAAACTACATACAATACAGACCCCACATGTAATATAAACTACATACAATACAGAGAACACATGTAATATAAACTACATACAATACAGAGAACACATGTAATATAAACTACATACAATACAGAGAACACATGTAATATAAACTACATACAATACAGAGAACACATGTAATATAAACTACATACAATACAGATCCCACATGTAATATAAACTACATACAATACAGAGAACACATGTAATATAAACTACATACAATACAGAGAACACATGTAATATAAACCACATACAATACAGAGAACACATGTAATATAAACCACATACAATACAGACCACACATGTAATATAAACTACATACAATACAGATCCCACATGTAATATAAACTACATACAATACAGAGAACACATGTAATATAAACTACATACAATACAGACCCTACATGTAATATAAACTACATACAATACAGACCCCACATGTAATATAAACTACATACAATACAGAGAACACATGTAATATAAACCACATACAATACAGACCCCACATGTAATATAAACTACATACAATAAAGACCCCACATGTAATATAAACTACATACAATACAGACCCCACATGTAATATAAACCACATACAATACAGACCCCACATGTAATATAAACCACATACAATACAGACCCCACATGTAATATAAACCACATACAATACAGACCCCACATGTAATATAAACCACATACAATACAGAGAACACATGTAATATAAACTACATACAATACAGACCCCACATGTAATATAAACTACATACAATACAGACCCCACATGTAATATAAACTACATACAATACAGACCACACATGTAATATAAACTACATACAATACAGACCCCACATGTAATATAAACCACATACAATACAGACCCCACATGTAATATAAACTACATACAATACAGACCCCACATGTAATATAAACTACATACAATACAGACCCCACATGTAATATAAACTACATACAATACAGACCCCACATGTAATATAAACTACATACAATACAGACCCCACATGTAATATAAACTACATACAATACAGACCACACATGTAATATAAACTACATACAATACAGACCCCACATGTAATATAAACTACATACAATACAGACCCCACATGTAATATAAACCACATACAATACAGGCCCCACATGTAATATAAACCACATACAATACAGACCCCACATGTAATATAAACCACATACAATACAGAGAACACATGTAATATAAACTACATACAATACAGAGAACACATGTAATATAAACTACATACAATACAGACCCCACATGTAATATAAACTACATACAATACAGAGAACACATGTAATATAAACTACATACAATACAGACCCCACATGTAATCTAAACTACATACAATACAGACCACACATGTAATATAAACTACATACAATACAGACCCCACATGTAATATAAACTACATACAATACAGAGAACACATGTAATATAAACTACATACAATACAGACCCCACATGTAATCTAAACTACATACAATACAGACCACACATGTAATATAAACTACATACAATACAGACCCCACATGTAATATAAACTACATACAATACAGGCCCCACATGTAATATAAACCACATACAATACAGACCCCACTTGTAATATAAACTACATACAATACAGGCCCCACATGTAATATAAACTACATACAATACAGACCCCACATGTGATATAAACTACATACAATACAGAGAACACATGTAATATAAACTACATACAATACAGAGAACACATGTAATATAAATTACATACAATACAGGCCCCACATGTAATATAAACTACATACAATACAGGCCCCACATGTAATATAAACTACATACAATACAGACCCCACATGTAATATAAACTACATACAATACAGACCACACATGTGATATAAACCACATACAATACAGACCCCACATGTAATATAAACTACATACAATACAGACCCCACATGTAATATAAACTACATACAATACAGACCCCACATGTAATATAAACTACATACAATACAGAGAACACATGTAATATAAACTACATACAATACAGAGAACACATGTAATATAAACTACATACAATACAGATCCCACATGTAATATAAACTACATACAATACAGACCCCACATGTAATATAAACTACATACAATACAGAGAACACATGTAATATAAACTACATACAATACAGACCCCACATGTAATATAAACTACATACAATACAGAGAACACATGTAATATAAACCACATACAATACAGACCACACATGTAATATAAACTACATACAATACAGATCCCACATGTAATATAAACTACATACAATACAGACCCCACATGTAATATAAACTACATACAATACAGACCCCACATGTAATATAAACCACATACAATACAGACCCCACATGTAATATAAACCACATACAATACAGACCCCACATGTAATATAAACCACATACAATACAGACCCCACATGTAATATAAACCACATACAATACAGACCCCACATGTAATATAAACTACATAAAATACAGACCCCACATGTAATATAAACTACATACAATACAGAGAACACATGTAATATAAACTACATACAATACAGACCCCACATGTAATATAAACTACATACAATACAGGCCCCACATGTAATATAAACCACATACAATACAGACCACACATGTAATATAAACTACATACAATACAGACCACACATGTAATATAAACTACATACAATACAGGCCCCACATGTAATATAAACTACATACAATACAGACCCCACATGTAATATAAACCACATACAATACAGACCCCACATGTAATATAAACCACATACAATACATACCCCACATGTAATATAAACTACATACAATACATACCCCACATGTAATATAAACCACATACAATACAGACCCCACATGTAATATAAACTACATACAATACAGAGAACACATGTAATATAAACTACATACAATACAGACCCCACATGTAATATAAACTACATACAATACAGACCCCACATGTAATATAAACTACATACAATACAGAGAACACATGTAATATAAACTACATACAATACAGAGAACACATGTAATATAAACTACATACAATACAGACCCCACATGTAATATAAACTACATACAATACAGACCACACATGTAATATAAACTACATACAATACAGACCCCATATGTAATATAAACTACATACAATACAGGCCCCACATGTAATATAAACTACATACAATACAGAGAACACATGTAATATAAACCACATACAATACAGACCCCACATGTAATATAAACCACATACAATACAGAGAACACATGTAATATAAACTACATACAATACAGACCCCACATGTAATATAAACTACATACAATACAGACCCCACATGTAATATAAACTACATACAATACAGACCCCACATGTAATATAAACCACATACAATACAGACCCCACATGTAATATAAACTACATACAATACAGAGAACACATGTAATATAAACTACATACAATACAGAGAACACATGTAATATAAACAACATACAATACAGGCCCCACATGTAATATAAACCACATACAATACAGACCCCACATGTAATATAAACTACATACAATACAGACCCCACATGTAATATAAACTACATACAATACAGAGAACACATGTAATATAAACTACATACAATACAGACCCCACATGTAATATAAACTACATACAATACAGGCCCCACATGTAATATAAACTACATACAATACAGACCCCACATGTAATATAAACTACATACAATACAGACCCCACATGTAATATAAACTACATACAATACAGGCCCCACATGTAATATAAACTACATACAATACAGACCCCACATGTAATATAAACTACATACAATACAGACCCCACATGTAATATAAACTACATACAATACAGGCCCCACATGTAATATAAACTACATACAATACAGACCCCACATGTAATATAAACTACATACAATACAGACCCCACATGTAATATAAACTACATACAATACAGACCCCACATGTAATATAAACTACATACAATACAGACCCCACATGTAATATAAACTACATACAATACAGACCACACATGTAATATAAACTACATACAATACAGGCATACACATGTAATATAAACTACATACAATACAGACCCCACATGTAATATTAACTACATACAATACAGGCATACACATGTAATATAAACTACATACAATACAGACCCCACATGTAATATAAACCACATACAATACAGACCCCACATGTAATATAAACCACATACAATACAGACCCCACATGTAATATAAACCACATACAATACAGACCCCACATGTAATATAAACTACATACAATACAGACCACACATGTAATATAAACTACATACAATACAGAGAACACATGTAATATAAACTACATACAATACAGAGAACACATGTAATATAAACTACATACAATACAGACCCCACATGTAATATAAACTACATACAATACAGACCCCACATGTAATATAAACTACATACAATACAGACCCCACATGTAATATAAACTACATACAATACAGACCCCACATGTAATATAAACTACATACAATACAGACCCCACATGTAATATAAACCACATACAATACAGACCCCACATGTAATATAAACTACATACAATACAGGCCCCACATGTAATATAAACTACATACAATACAGACCACACATGTAATATAAACTACATACAATACAGACCACACATGTAATATAAACCACATACAATACAGACCCCACATGTAATATAAACTACATACAATACAGGCCCCACATGTAATATAAACTACATACAATACAGACCCCACATGTAATATAAACTACATACAATACAGACCCCACATGTAATATAAACTACATACAATACAGACCCCACATGTAATATAAACTACATACAATACAGAGAACACATGTAATATAAACTACATACAATACAGACCCCACATGTAATATAAACTACATACAATACAGACCACACATGTAATATAAACTACATACAATACAGACCCCACATGTAATATAAACCACATACAATACAGACCCCACATGTAATATAAACTACATACAATACAGACCCCACATGTAATATAAACCACATACAATACAGACCCCACATGTAATATAAACCACATACAATACAGACCCCACATGTAATATAAACTACATACAATACAGACCCCACATGTAATATAAACCACATACAATACAGGCCCCACATGTAATATAAACTACATACAATACAGACCCCACATGTAATATAAACTACATACAATACAGACCCCACATGTAATATAAACTACATACAATACAGGCCCCACATGTAATATAAACTACATACAATACAGACCCCACATGTGATATAAACTACATACAATACAGACCCCACATGTAATATAAACTACATACAATACAGACCCCACATGTAATATAAACTACATACAATACAGACCCCACATGTAATATAAACTACATACAATACAGACCCCACATGTAATATAAACTACATACAATACAGACCCCACATGTAATATAAACTACATACAATACAGACCCCACATGTAATATAAACTACATACAATACAGACCCCACATGTAATATAAACTACATACAATACAGACCCCACATGTAATATAAACTACATACAATACAGAGAACACATGTAATATAAACTACATACAATACAGACCCCACATGTAATATAAACTACATACAATACAGACCACACATGTAATATAAACGATATACAATACAGACCCCACATGTAATATAAACTACATACAATACAGACCCCACATGTAATATAAACTACATACAATACAGACCACACATGTAATATAAACTACATACAATACAGAGAACACATGTAATATAAACCACATACAATACAGACCCCACATGTAATATAAACTACATACAATACAGACCCCACATGTAATATAAACCACATACAATACAGACCCCACATGTAATATAAACTACATACAATACAGACCCCACATGTAATATAAACCACATACAATACAGGCCCCACATGTAATATAAACCACATACAATACAGACCCCACATGTAATATAAACTACATACAATACAGACCCCACATGTAATATAAACTACATACAATACAGACCCCACATGTAATATAAACTACATACAATACAGACCCCACATGTAATATAAACCACATACAATACAGGCCCCACATGTAATATAAACCACATACAATACAGGCCCCACATGTAATATAAACTACATACAATACAGACCCCACATGTAATATAAACTACATACAATACAGACCCCACATGTAATATAAACCACATACAATACAGACCCCACATGTAATATAAACTACATACAATACAGACCCCACATGTAATATAAACTACATACAATACAGACCCCACATGTAATATAAACTACATACAATACAGACCCCACATGTAATATAAACTACATACAATACAGACCCCACATGTAATATAAACTACATACAATACAGACCCCACATGTAATATAAACTACATACAATACAGACCCCACATGTAATATAAACTACATACAATACAGACCCCACATGTAATATAAACTACATACAATACAGAGAACACATGTAATATAAACTACATACAATACAGACCCCACATGTAATATAAACTACATACAATACAGACCACACATGTAATATAAACGATATACAATACAGACCCCACATGTAATATAAACCACATACAATACAGACCCCACATGTAATATAAACCACATACAATACAGACCCCACATGTAATATAAACTACATACAATACAGACCCCACATGTAATATAAACTACATACAATACAGACCCCACATGTAATATAAACTACATACAATACAGACACCACATGTAATATAAACTACATACAATACAGACCCCACATGTAATATAAACTACATACAATACAGACCCCACATGTAATATAAACTACATACAATACAGACCCCACATGTAATATAAACTACATACAATACAGACCCCACATGTAATATAAACTACATACAATACAGGCCCCACATGTAATATAAACTACATACAATACAGACCCCACATGTAATATAAACTACATACAATACAGACCCCACATGTAATATAAACTACATACAATACAGACCCCACATGTAATATAAACCACATACAATACAGGCCCCACATGTAATATAAACTACATACAATACAGACCCCACATGTAATATAAACTACATACAATACAGACCCCACATGTAATATAAACTACATACAATACAGACCACACATGTAATATAAACTACATACAATACAGAGAACACATGTAATATAAACCACATACAATACAGACCCCACATGTAATATAAACTACATACAATACAGACCCCACATGTAATATAAACCACATACAATACAGACCCCACATGTAATATAAACTACATACAATACAGACCCCACATGTAATATAAACCACATACAATACAGAGAACACATGTAATATAAACCACATACAATACAGACCCCACATGTAATATAAACCACATACAATACAGACCCCACATGTAATATAAACTACATACAATACAGATCCCACATGTAATATAAACTACATACAATACAGAGAACACATGTAATATAAACTACATACAATACAGATCCCACATGTAATATAAACTACATACAATACAGAGAACACATGTAATATAAACTACATACAATACAGACCCCACATGTAATATAAACCACATACAATACAGACCCCACATGTGATATAAACTACATAAAATACAGACCCCACATGTGATATAAACTACATACAACACAGACCCCACATGTAATATAAACTACATACAACACAGACCCCACATGTAATATAAACCACATACAATACAGACCCCACATGTAATATAAACTACATACAATACAGACCACACATGTAATATAAACTACATACAATACAGAGAACACATGTAATATAAACTACATACAATACAGAGAACACATGTAATATAAACCACATACAATACAGACCACACATGTAATATAAACTACATACAATACAGAGAACACATGTAATATAAACTACATACAATACAGAGAACACATGTAATATAAACTACATACAATACAGAGAACACATGTAATATAAACTACATACAATACAGAGAACACATGTAATATAAACCACATACAATACAGACCCCACATGTAATATAAACTACATACAATACAGACCCCACATGTAATATAAACTACATACAATACAGACCCCACATGTAATATAAACTACATACAATACAGACCACACATGTAATATAAACGATATACAATACAGACCCCACATGTAATATAAACTACATACAATACAGACCCCACATGTAATATAAACTACATACAATACAGACCACACATGTAATATAAACTACATACAATACAGAGAACACATGTAATATAAACCACATACAATACAGACCCCACATGTAATATAAACTACATACAATACAGACCCCACATGTAATATAAACCACATACAATACAGACCCCACATGTAATATAAACTACATACAATACAGACCCCACATGTAATATAAACCACATACAATACAGACCCCACATGTAATATAAACTACATACAATACAGATCCCACATGTAATATAAACTACATACAATACAGAGAACACATGTAATATAAACTACATACAATACAGATCCCACATGTAATATAAACTACATACAATACAGAGAACACATGTAATATAAACCACATACAATACAGACCACACATGTAATATAAACTACATACAATACAGAGAACACATGTAATATAAACCACATACAATACAGACCCCACATGTAATATAAACCACATACAATACAGACCCCACATGTAATATAAACTACATACAATACAGACCCCACATGTAATATAAAGCACATACAATACAGACCCCACATGTAATATAAACTACATACAATACAGACCCCACATGTAATATAAACCACATACAATACAGACCCCACATGTAATATAAACTACATACAATACAGACCCCACATGTAATATAAACTACATACAATACAGACCCCACATGTAATATAAACTACATACAATACAGACCCCACATGTAATATAAACTACATACAATACAGACCCCACATGTAATATAAACCACATACAATACAGACCCCACATGTAATATAAACTACATACAATACAGACCCCACATGTAATATAAACTACATACAATACAGACCCCACATGTAATATAAACCACATACAATACAGACCCCACATGTAATATAAACTACATACAATACAGACCACACATGTAATATAAACTACATACAATACAGAGAACACATGTAATATAAACTACAGGCCAGAGTTGAAATGTAGATGATAAATCTTTATTTGACAAACTCCATACATGACCCCGGGGTCTTTTGAAGCTGACCCCCTCATCTTACCTTTTGTTCCTGGAGCTGAGCCTTCACCACTTTGGCCTCTGAGGAGGGAGGTTTCTGGGCCTCCATCAGATCCTCCATTTCAGAAATCCAGCTGAGCACGGTCTCCTGATTTTCAGGTGGTTCTGGCAGTGCCAGGGTGTGTTGGGATACCTGCAAGAAGAGCAGAGCTGAGCACATTGCTGGATCAGGTCGCCCCAATAATATGCAGTCCTACACAACGCCACCGCTTTAAATCTGGGACAGCACTTTGTGACATGTTCTTATAGTGTAATGTGTTGAGCAACGTACCTGCCGCTGTTACTGTATGTCACCGCTGACCTGACTATACTGTCTATATAAATATAGGAGCCCCCGTCTACATAGACTACTTATCCTGTACTGATCCTGAGTTATATCCTGTATTACTGTTAAGGATCTGCCAGGCACAGCTTCTGTGTCGACGCCCGTGGGTAATCAGTCTGCACCTGCTCCTATGTCTGTGAGACTGACTCCATCTACCACCACTCAGGATGGTAGGCTTAGGAGTGGGAGAGCCTATCACAGGCTGGTCAGACGGAGCTAGCTCCCGCCCTCTGTCTATTTATACCTGCCTGTCCTGTTCCTCCTTTGCCTGTGATTCTTCTATGCTTGTTACCTGGCTTGCTGCTGCTTGTACTACTCATCCTCTGCTTGTTATTGACCTTGGCTTTCTGACCACTCTCCTGCTCAGCGTTTTGTACTTCGTTCTCTCCTGGTTTGACTCGGCTCGTTCACTACTCTTGTTGCTCACGGTGTCTCTGTGGGCAGCTGCCCCGTTTCCCTAGCTTCTGTGTACCCTTGTCTGTTTGTTCGTCTTGCACTTACTGAGCGTAGGGACCGTCGCCCAGTTGTACCCCGTCGCTTAGGACGGGTCGTTGCAAGTAGGCAGGGACTGAGTGGCGGGTAGATTAGGGCTCACCTGTCTGTCTCCCTACCCCGTCATTACAATTATACTCCAGAGCTGCACTCACTATTCTGCTGGTGGAGTCACTGTGTACATACATTACATTACTTATCCTGTACTGATCCTGAGTTACATCCTGTATTATACTCCAGAGCTGCACTCACTATTCTGCTGGTGGAGTCACTGTGTACATACATTACATTACTTATCCTGTACTGATCCTGAGTTACATCCTGTATTATACTCCAGAGCTGCACTCACTATTCTGCTGGTGGAGTCACTGTGTACATACATTACTTATCCTGTACTGATCCTGAGTTATATCCTGTATTATACGCCAGAGCTGCACTCACTATTCTGCTGGTGGAGTCACGGTGTACATACATTACATTACTTATCCTGTACTGATCCTGAGTTATATCCTGTATTATACTCCAGAGCTGCACTCACTATTCTGATGTCACAATGTATCACACAGGATGTAATTCTGAATTAATCACAGAACAGTCCACTTAATACCGTCTTGCTGTAGGCGTCCCATTTTCCCACTTGGTACTGAGATTCTGTCTGGGCCTCCCGGCTGGTCTGTACCTGGGGAAACACACGGCAGTTTTATATGTTACATGTTACCGCAGTTATATAAAGTACAGTGGGGAGCAGAGTATGTCCAGAGGTCAAGTGACCTCAAGGGTCCAGGAAACTAATACCCAAAATAACACGGGGACACCACTAATTAGAATTAGGGTTTTATAATCTTGTGTTAAAGGGCCGGTCCAGTTTACAATAAATCGATCAGAATTTCACTATTTTCTTCCCTTCGTTTTTTCCCTTGTGTTTTATTACAAGTCAATAACAGTAAATGATGGAGCGTCGGTCTTATGGCACTTACATTAACTTCTATTAAGAAGGGGGCGTACAGAGAAGAGAGGGGACTCAGGGGTCTTACACAGAAGAGAGGAGCCTCAAGGGCGTACACAGAAGAAAGGAGCCTCAGGGGCGTACACAGAAGAGAGGAGCCTCAGGGGCATACACAGAAGAGAGGAGCCTCAGGCTCGTACAGAGAAGAGAGGAGCCTCAGGCTCGTACAGAGAAGAGAGGAGCCTCAGGCTCGTACAGAGAAGAGAGGAGCCTCAGGGGCGTACACAGAAGAGTGGAGCCTCAGGGCCGTACACAGAAGAGGAGCCTCAGGCGCGTACAGAGAAGAGAGGAGCCTCAGGGGCATACACAGAAGAGAGGAGCCTCAGGGGCGTACACAGAAGAGAGGAGCCTCAGGGGCGTACACAGAAGAGAGGAGCCTCAGGGGCGTACACAGAAGAGAGGAGCCTGAGGGGCGTACATAGAAGAGAGGAGCCTCAGGGGCGTACACAGAAGAGGAGCCTCAGGCGCGTACACAGAAGAGAGGAGCCTCAGGGGTGTACACAGAAGAGAGTAGCCTCAGGGGCATACACAGAAGAGAGGAGCCTCAGGGCCATACACAGAAGAGAGGAGCCTCAGGGCCATACACAGAAGAGGAGCCTCAGGGCCATACACAGAAGAGGAGCCTCAGGGCCATACACAGAAGAGGAGCCTCAGGGGCATACAGAGAAGAGAGGGACCCCAGGGGTGTACAGAAGAGAGAGGGGCCCAAGGAGCGTACAGAGAAGAGAGGAGCCTCAGGAGCGTACAGAGAAGGGGCCTCAGGAGCATACAGAGAACAGAGGGACCCCATGGGTGTACAGAAAAGAGGGGCCCAGGAGCGTACAGAGAAGAGAGGGACCCCATGGGTGTACAGAAAAGAGAGGGGCCTCAGCGGTGTACAGAAGAGAGGGACCCCAGGAGCGTACAGAGAAGAGAGGGACCCCAGGGGCATACAGAGAAGAGAGGGGCCTCAGGAGCATACAGAGGAGAGAGGGGCCCCAGGGGCATAAAGAGAGGGGCCCCAGGGGCGTACAGAAAAGAGAGGAGCGCCACAGTGAGGTCCAAAGAAAAAAGAGGGACCCCAGGGGCGTACAGAAGAAGGGCCAAAGAGACATGCAGAGAAGAGCACGGCCCCTGTAGTGTACAAAGAGTGGGTCGACACATTGGAGTACAGAGAGGGGTCCCCAGAGTAACAATGGAAAGAGGGCATCTACCTAATATCTGTTGACACATGGCGCCCCCTTCTTTGCCTAATTGCCCATGACCTAGAGGGACATAAAGGTGACTGACGCCTCCTCTCTTTCTTGCCTACATGCCAGGGCCTGAGACGAGGGTGAGCCCTGTGCATGATGACACTACCCATGGGGCAAGGGAAGGAAAGCAGCCTGAGTTGGGGCCCCCTATTTTGAAGGGCCCCCTAAGCAGATGCCGGGGCTGCGGACATGGCATGTAACCATTAGTGGGTTCAGGGCTATTTTGGGGATCCATGAGATCGTGGGAGTACATGAGATCAGACATCATGAGATTTATAAAAGATCCTTTTATTTCGACCAAACAGAGATCACATTGGCCGGATCTGGCAGGTCTCTCTGGTGACAATATCTGGATGTCGCCAATGATCCCATAATAACCTCGGCCAGCTCCCCGGCGCACTCTGTCAGCACTTTCACTGTCCTGGTGATGATGGGTTCTCCGCTCTTGTCTCCAGTCGGATATTGCGTGACCTCCACGATCTCTGTGACAATGGTCTCTGTGACCTCCGTGACCTCGGTCACCTCCCTGGTGGAGAGCGGCTTCCATGACCAGCTGCTTCCGGAGGCCCTTTGTAGGGTTCCCCTCTGCGGAGTCCAGACATTCCCGACATGATCCGGCGTGGACCTGGGCGTCTCTCTCCCGACCTGGACATTGGCGTCCGCGTTGTTCTGTTTGGGCAGCGGCTCCTTGTCTGGGGTTTTGCTGGAGGCCGGAGCGACGTTCAGTTCCTTCTGGATAACCAGCTCGTTCTGCTTCTTGTCTGCGGGGCACGCGGCGCCGGCCTCAACGTTGTTCCTCACGCTCTGGATGTCGATGATGGATTCCTTCTTCATACAACAGTCCTTGAGGAACCTCTGGGACTTTCTGTTCTTGTCCCCCAGGCAGCCGGGCCGACTGACCGAATTACCCATGGTGAGAGGCCCCGGTACGGCACAGGAGCGTCATCAGCGCAGCCACGGCCTGAAACAGAAACGGGAGACGTTATTATCGACCTGCTGGACGCCGGTGACCCCAGCTGCAATACACCCCCCCCCCCCCAATGTGTGCGACCAGGGACCCCAATCAGGGTGTTTATACTGAAACTAACCCGAAGAAGATCAGTAAAATGACCCAAATAATCCCCAACGGCTGCAAATCGCGGATCAACCAATAAAATGGCGGATCTGGCCCCCGGACGGATGATTATAATATTAAAGGGCCGGTGCAGTCCCATGTAAATAGTCATCGTATAATGAAGTTCTGCGACGTTGTGACAAAATTGCGCAATAATGAGGTCTCCATGTTTAAAACATCAATTTGGTGCAATTCACTCCAATGCGTATGAAGAACCAGTCTCCATAAATCTGTCTCTTTGTGTTTCATTTTTCCACCATTTTAAAGATCTCTGCTTGTTGTCAGTGAATGGGAACATGTCATACCTGCAGAGGCTAAAAACCTAATACTTCTCGGAGCTGAAGGTTTGTTACAATTGTATCCTCTGTGAGTGCAACAGCCTGAACTCTGATCAGTGCCGACACTGACACATTGTAACAAACAGGAGAGGTTGATGGACTTGTCTCTGTTCACATTTACATCGGAGGCTTTGTTGGCAAATCCCTGAAAGCAAAAAGAGTGCAGTAAGCAGCGCGACTCCGGCCACGAAAACCACGGACACCATGACGGACTCTGATATAAGTCAATGAAATCCGTCGGACGCCATTGGTATCTGTTGGATCCGGCAGAACGTTGTGGCTTTCATTAAAAACGGACGATACGACGCAGGTGTGAACAGAGTCCGAACTATGAGAGAGATTTAGTCCGGAGCTACGTGACGACATTTGCACGGGTTATAGTAAAATGGTGGGATCACCCGCGACCTCAAAGTTACCCAATGGGAAACAAGGAAGCCCCGGAATTTTTGTGACGGTCGCAACGTCACCCGTGACAATGATTCCCGCAGAGAGACATTGAGCTCATGCTGCAGAATGTCGCCATGTATCGCCTGACTTATACACTTGATAGATTCAACTCACTGATACAGTGTAACAAGCCCTCCACTGTGAGAAATAGCAGGCCAGGACAGGCTTTCAGCCTCTGGATTTAATAAGAATGTTTCCATCCACCGACGGCAAGCAGAGATCTTAAAACCGTTGAGGAATTAGGCCACAATGTCTATTAGAAAGGCCGCAGCGTGAGTGGAATGTGTTTCTCGTTGACGTGAACCTCACGTGTGTTTTGTGGCCTCTGCCGGGACATCTCAATCAATGCCCGCTGGGAGCTCAGCGCTGACGAGGCGTCGCAATGTTTTGTCTGCAGGATTAAGCGGTCAGGAGGGCGGAGGGATTAGCGCCCGGCAGGAGGCTGATGACAGGAGGAGCCGCTCACCTTCCATGTGTCGGGATTATTCCGGTGCCGCCCGCACACATGTGTATATACTGTATATACCCTCCGCTCACCCCCATGTGTTATTCAACCCCTCAAAAATCAGCAGGATTTTACTCTTAAAGGGGCAGTCACAAGAAAACCGGCTCTGTCCATGTCTTATTAGGGCATATGGACATCATAGAGGGGGGTCCCCTTGACCTTAGACTAAGACCTCGTTCACACAGTGCAGATTTGAGGCAGATTTTTCATTTATATTCTAAGCCAAGAACCAGAATGTGATCCAGGAGAGCCGACCTATGAGACCTTCCTGTAGATTTTATTTCTTCTGTTCAGGTTTCCTTCCCGGTTTGGGCTTAAAAAGACATTCAGAATCTGCAGCAAATCCGCGCTGTGTGTGAACAAGGCCTAACACTTGTCTGCACTGTTACATTGTAACAAACCCTCAGCTGTGAGAAGTATTAGGTCAGGAAGGGTTAGGCTGTAAACACTGTTTCCATACAGTGTCAACAAGTAGAGATCTTGAAAATGGTGCGGAATTAAAAGACGATGGGGCAAGGATGAGAAGTCACGTAACGCGCTTTATTAGAATGGCGAAGGCGACGTGCTGAATATTTAATTTTATTCTACGTCATGTAAATACGGTGCAGCTTCTCACCGCTAGATTCCCTGGTGACCTCACAGTAAGAACAGACGTCCGTCCATCAGGATCAACCGGGGAGGGGGAGGGGTAAATCCGGGTGAGACCTCAGATAATCTGCCCTAAGGTCTCCGTCAGACCAGTGGATTTTGTATCCGTATTCCATCTGTTTTTTGCGCACTGTAGGGTCGTTTTCAGACGACGCGTCACTAAAAACGCAGCGGGTTTCCATCATTTCATGTCCGTGTGGTTTCCGTGTCTCATCAGTTTTTCACGTCATTGTCGCTGCACTTCCTGTTTTTTTTGTTGGTTTTTTTAAGCAAATGGTGTGTGAAAAATCGATCACAGGCGGATGTCGTCCGTGCGCTGTCCGCGGTTTTCACACATCCATTGATTTTAATGGGCGACGTGGTCCGCAAAATCGCACTAAAATAGGACATGAAGTGAGATTCACGTAACGGACACTCGCTGCAGGAAAACCCCACGTGTGTGAACAGCGCCATAGATTTGCTTGGGTCCGTGTGATGTCAGTTATTTCAGCGACGTCTGAACGGGCCTAATACGGAGTTCATGTTATTCAGGAGGCCGTTCACATCGGCGTATAAAATATGAGCGGATTTTACGTCCGGGTGCTGCCCGCTAAAATATCTGACATCGCACGGACCCACGCAAATTAATGGAGCTGTTCACACACGTGAGGTTTTCACTGATGTAGCACTGAGGGCAGAATGCTGTAAGGCTCCATACACACCTGCGAGTATTTATGGTCAGTGCGGCCCAGACACGCACGCAAATATATACGGGAAGGAGTCCGTGGCCGATAGAAAGGAATCGGTCAGTATTTTATCCGCAATCATTGATCTGTAATTGCAGATAAAGTGTCGTGAACATGCGGCCGGAACGTGGAAATCGTCCGTCACACGACTGCATGTAATTCTATGTGATGTCACACGGCTGCATGTAATTCTATGGGATGTCACACGGCCGCATGTAATTCTATGGGATGTCACACGGCCGCATGTAATTCTATGGACTGTCACACGGCTGCATGTAATTCTATGGGGTGTCACACGGCTGCATGTAATTCTATGTGATATCACACGGCTGCATGTAATTCTATGTGATGTCACACGGCCGCATGTAATTCTATGTGATGTCACACGGCTGCATGTAATTCTATGGGATGTCACACGGCCGCATGTAATTCTATGGACTGTCACACGGCCGCATGTAATTCTATGTGATGTCACACGGCCGCATGTAATTCTATGTGATGTCACACGGCCGCATGTAATTCTATGTGATGTCACACGGCCGCATGTAATTCTATGGGATGTCACACGGCTGCATGTAATTCTATGTGATGTCACACGACTGCATGTAATTCTATGGACTGTCACACGGCTGCATGTAATTCTATGTGATGTCACACGGCCGCATGTAATTCTATGTGATGTCACACGGCTGCATGTAATTCTATGGGATGTCACACGGCCGCATGTAATTCTATGGGATGTCACACGACTGCATGTAATTCTATGTGATGTCACACGGCTGCATGTAATTCTATGGGATGTCACACGGCTGCATGTAATTCTATGGGATGTCACACGACTGCATGTAATTCTATGGACTGTCACAAGGCTGCATGTAATTCTATGTGATGTCACACGGCTGCATGGAATTCTATGGGATGTCACACGGCCGCATGTAATTCTATGGGATGTCACACGGCTGCATGTAATTCTATGGACTGTCACACGGCTGCATGTAATTCTATGGGATGTCACACGGCTGCATGTAATTCTATGGGATGTCACACGGCTGCATGTAATTCTATGGACTGTCACACGGCTGCATGTAATTCTATGTGATGTCACACGGCTGCATGGAATTCTATGGGATGTCACACGGCCGCATGTAATTCTATGGGATTTCACACGGCCGCATGTAATTCTATGGGATGTCACACGGCCGCATGTAATTCTATGTGATGTCACACGGCTGCATGTAATTCTATGGGATGTCACACGGCTGCATGTAATTCTATGTGATGTCACACGGCTGCATGTAATTCTATGGGATGTCACACGGCCGCATGTAATTCTATGGGATGTCACACGGCCGCATGTAATTCTATGTGATGTCACACGGTTGCATGTAATTCTATGGGATGTCACACGGCCGCATGTAATTCTATGTGATGTCACACGGCCGCATGTAATTCTATGGACTGTCACACGGCTGCATGTAATTCTATGGGATGTCACACGGCCGCATGTAATTCTATGTGATGTCACACGGCCGCATGTAATTCTATGGGATGTCACACGGCTGCATGTAATTCTATGGACTGTCACACGGCTGAATGTAATTCTATGGGATGTCACACGGCTGCATGTAATTCTATGTGATGTCACACGGCTGCATGTAATTCTATGTGATGTCACACGGCCGCATGTAATTCTATAGGATGTCACACGGCCGCATGTAATTCTATGTGATGTCACACGGCTGCATGTAATTCTATGGACTGTCACACGGCCGCATGTAATTCTATGGACTGTCACACGGCCGCATGTAATTCTATGTGATGTCACACGGCTGCATGTAATTCTATGTGATGTCACACGGCTGCATGTAATTCTATGTGATGTCACACGGCCGCATGTAATTCTATGTGATGTCACACGGCTGCATGTAATTCTAGGTGATGTCACACGGCTGCATGTAATTCTATGTGATGTCACACGGCCGCATGTAATTCTATGTGATGTCACACGGCTGCATGTAATTCTATGTGATGTCACACGGCCGCATGTAATTCTATGTGATGTCACACGGCCGCATGTAATTCTATGTGATGTCACACGGCCGCATGTAATTCTATGTGATATCACACGGCTGCATGTAATTCTATGGGATGTCACACGGCCGCATGTAATTCTATGGGGTGTCACACGGCTGCATGTAATTCTATGTGATATCACACGGCTGCATGTAATTCTATGTGATGTCACACGGCTGCATGTAATTCTATGGGATGTCACACGGCCGCATGTAATTCTATGTGATGTCACACGGCTGCATGTAATTCTATGGGATGTCACACGGCTGCATGTAATTCTATGTGATGTCACACGGCCGCATGTAATTCTATGTGATATCACACGGCTGCATGTAATTCTATGGGATGTCACACGGCCGCATGTAATTCTATGGGGTGTCACACGGCTGCATGTAATTCTATGTGATATCACACGGCTGCATGTAATTCTATGTGATGTCACACGGCTGCATGTAATTCTATGGGATGTCACACGGCTGCATGTAATTCTATGGGATGTCACACGGCTGCATGTAATTCTATGTGATGTCACACGGCTGCATGTAATTCTATGGGATGTCACACGGCTGCATGTAATTCTATGTGATGTCACACGGCTGCATGTAATTCTATGGGATGTCACACGGCTGTTGTTTTAGTGGACCTTGTGAACGGTCCGTGATAACTTAGAACATGTCATATTTTTGACCGTTTTCACGGATCCCTATATAGCCACAAGTCTATGAGGAATCGTTGAAATCGGGTCCCGCACGGACGTTTACAAATCTGCTCATCTGAAAGAGGCCAAAGAAAACCATTTCCTTCCTGGCCCAAATCACGTGGAGAGAAGTCCTGTGACACATTTATCAATTAGGGTCTGAAGAACGACCGACGAAGGAAGAGTCAATTAATGTGGCTAAAAGTGAACCAGGCAAAATTATGGGGGAACTCTGACACTATCCACGGGGGAACTCTGACACTACCCACGGGGGAACTCTGACACTACCCACGGGGGAACTCTGACACTACCCACGGGGGAACTCTGACACTACCCACGGGGGAACTCTGACACTACCCACGGGGGAACTCTGACACTACCCACGGGGGAACTCTGACACTACCCACGGGGGAACTCTGACACTACCCACGGGGGAACTCTGGCACTACCCACGGGGGAACTCTGGCACTACCCACGGGGGAACTCTGGCACTACCCACGGGGGAACTCTGGCACTACCCACGGGGGAACTCTGGCACTACCCACGGGGGAACTCTGGCACTACCCACGGGGGAACTCTGGCACTACCCACGGGGGAACTCTGGCACTACCCACGGGGGAACTCTGGCACTACCCACGGGGGAACTCTGACTTTTTCTCCTGTTTTTGCTCATGTTTGAGATAAGTCACATTGGGGCAAAAAATGGAACTCCAAAACTTTTAACGCAAAAACTGGCGCAAACGAAGCCAAGAGGTATAAGAAGAGAAGCGCGTCATTTATCGGTGGCGTTCATCACGTTGATCATATTTGTGCTTCTTCTGATGCCTGGTCTAAGTCTACGCAGCATAAAACTTATAGAGCGGGGATTAAGAAACTTTTTTAATTCCAATTTTCTGGCGTAGAAATGTCGCAAACCCCCCAAAAGCATCCCATACATAGCTCCCCCATACATAGCTCCCCCATACATAGCACCCCATACATAGCTCCCCCATACATAGCACCCCCATACATAGCACCCCCATACATAGCACCCAATACATAGCACCCCATACATAGCTCCCCCATACATAGCACCCCCATACATAGCACCCCATACATAGCTCCCCCATACATAGCACCCCCATACATAGCACCCCCATACATAGCACCCCCATACATAGCTCCCCCATACATAGCTCCCCCATACATAGCACCCCATACATAGCTCCCCCATACATAGCTCCCCCATACATAGCACCCCCATACATAGCACCCCCATACATAGCTCCCCCATACATAGCTCCCCATACATAGCATCCCATACATAGCATCCCATACATAGCTCCCCATACATAGCACCCCCATACATAGCACCCCATACATAGCTCCCCCATACATAGCTCCCCATACATAGCATCCCATACATAGCATCCCATACATAGCTCCCCCATACATAGCTCCCCCATACATAGCACCCCCATACATAGCACCCCCATACATAGCATCCCATACATAGCTCCCCATACATAGCATCCCATACATAGCATCCCATACATAGCTCCCCATACATAGCACCCCCATACATAGCACCCCATACATAGCTCCCCCATACATAGCTCCCCCATACATAGCACCCCCATACATAGCTCCCCCATACATAGCTCCCCCATACATAGCAATCCCCATACATAGCACCCCATACATAGCTCCCCCATACATAGCTCCCCCATACATAGCTCCCCCATACATAGCTCCCCCATACATAGCTCCCCCATACATAGCTCCCCCATACATAGCACCCCATACATAGCTCCCCCATACATAGCACCCCCATACATAGCACCCCATACATAGCACCCCCATACATAGCACCCCCATACATAGCACCCCATACATAGCTCCCCCATACATAGCACCCCCATACATAGCACCCCATACATAGCACCCCCATACATAGCACCCCCATACATAGCACCCCCATACATAGCACCCCCATACATAGCAATCCCCATACATAGCAATCCCCATACATAGCACCCCATACATAGCACCCCCATACATAGCTCCCCCATACATAGCACCCCCATACATAGCAATCCCCATACATAGCACCCCATACATAGCACCCCATACATAGCTCCCCCATACATAGCTCCCCCATACATAGCACCCCCATACATAGCATCCCATACATAGCATCCCCATACATAGCACCCCCATATATAGCTCCCCCATACATAGCACCCCCATACATAGCACCCCCATACATAGCTCCCCCATACATAGCACCCCCATACATAGCACCCCCATACATAGCATCCCATACATAGCTCCCCATACATAGCACCCCCATACATAGCTCCCCCAAATATAGCTCCCCCATACATAGCTCCCCCATACATAGCAACCCCATACATCGCACCCCCATACATAGCACCCCCATACATAGCACCCCCATACATAGCACCCCATACATAGCATCCCATACATAGCACCCCCATACATAGCACCCCATACATAGCACCCCATACATAGCTCCCCCATACATAGCTCCCCCATACATAGCACCCCCATACATAGCACCCCCATACATAGCACCCCCATACATAGCATCCCATACATAGCACCCCCATACATAGCACCCCCATACATAGCACCCCCATACATAGCACCCCCATACATAGCACCCCCATACATAGCTCCTCATACATAGCACCCCATACATAGCACCCCATACATAGCACCCCATACATAGCACCCCATACATAGCCACCTCATACATAGCACCCCATACATAGCTCCTCATACATAGCACCCCATACATAGCTCCTCATACATAGCACCCCATACATAGCTCCTCATACATAGCACCCCATACATAGCTCCTCATACATAGCACCCCATACATAGCACCTCATACATAGCATCCCATACATAGCTCCCCCATGCATAGCACCCTATATATAGCACCCCACACATAGCTCCCCACACAAAGCACCCCACACATAGCTCCCCACACATAGCTCCCCACACATAGCTCCCCATACATAGCACCCCCATACATAGCTCCCCCATACATAGCACCCCCATACATAGCTCCCCCATACATAGCTCCCCATACATAGCACCCCATACATAGCACCCCATACATAGCTCCCCCATGCATAGCACCCCATATATAGCACCCCACACATAGCTCCCCACACATAGAACCCCACACATAGCACCCCACACATAGCACCCCACACATAGCTCCCCACACATAGCACCCCACACATAGCACCCCATACATAGCACCCCATACATAGCACCCCATACATAGCACCCCATACATAGCTCCCCATACATAGCACCTCATACATAGCACCTCATACATAGCTCCCCCATGCATAGCACCTCATACATAGCACCTCATACATAGCTCCCCCATGCATAGTTCCCCATGCATAGCACCCCATGCATAGCTCCCCCATACATAGCACCTCATACATAGCACCTCATACATAGCTCCCCCATGCATAGCACCTCATACATAGCACCTCATACATAGCTCCCCCATGCATAGCTCCCCATGCATAGCACCCCATGCATAGCTCCCCCATACATAGCTCCCCCATACATAGCACCTCATACATAGCTCCTCATACATAGCTCCTCATACATAGCACCCCATACATAGCTCCCCATGCATAGCACCCCATGCATAGCTCCCCCATACATAGCTCCTCATACATAGCTCCTCATACATAGCTCCTCATACATAGCACCTCATACATAGCACCCTATATACTGGGTGTAATTCTCAGTATCTGTATTATTCTGTATATATATATATATATACACTGCACAGTACCACTTCTCCTGTCCTGTATACTGGGTGTAATTCTCAGTATCTGTATTATTCTGTATATATACACTGCACAGTACCACTTCTCCTGTCCTGTATACTGGGTGTAATTCTCAGTGTCTGTATTATTCTGTATATATATATCTACACTGAACAGTACTACTTCTCCTGTCCTGTATACTGGGTGTAATTCTCAGTGTCTGTATTATTCTGTATATATATATATACACTGCACAGTACCACTTCTCCTGTCCTGTATACTGGGTGTAATTCTCAGTATCTGTATTATTCTGTATATATACACTGCACAGTACCACTTCTCCTGTCCTGTATACTGGGTGTAATTCTCAGTATCTGTATTATTCTGTATATATATATACACTGCACAGTACCACTTCTCCTGTCCTGTATACTGGGTGTAATTCTCAGTATCTGTATTACTCTGTATATATATACACTGCACAGTACCACTTCTCCTGTCCTGTATACTGGGTGTAATTCTCAGTATCTGTATTATTCTGTATATATACACTGCACAGTACCACTTCTCCTGACCTGTATACTGGGTGTAATTCTCAGTATCTGTATTATTCTGTATATATACTGCACAGTACCACTCCTCCTGTCCTGTATACTGGGTGTAATTCTCAGTATCTGTATTATTCTGTATATATGGACACTGCACAGTACCACTTCTCATCTTTTTAATAAATGTTAACAAACATACACATGCCATAAATCCGCACATACAATACACGGGTCAAAAACCAACACAAAATGAACAAGTTATAAACACATTATCAATCTCGGCCGCCTCCTCTCTGGTCCAGATCACATTCCTACCAGCACTCAGTCTTCTGTATTATAACTCACATCATCCACACATCACTCTCATCATCCACACATCACTCTCATCATCCACATGTCACTCACATCAGTATAAATACAAATACACAAAACTCATAGTCACAAATCAATCCAGACGCCTCAAAAGGAACAAAATCAGTAACAGTCTAAAAAATAAATAAAATTGTTAAACCACAATAAAACCAAAAACTGACCCTAACCGGTCCCTGTGCCCATCAAAAAATATTAACCAAGGAAAATGAGAAATTCCTACATGAGAAAACACAACATGGGCCTAATTGGCAAATAACCCCCCCTTTTTTTTTTAAATTTTTTTTTATTTATTTTTTTTTTTTTAATTGTAATTTTTTTTTTACATTTTTAATATTTTTTTTTTTTTTCTTTCCCTCCACCCTTTTTCTTAACCACAAATCCGCAATATGAATACCAATTAGTAACCAATATATACAATATATACAAAGCAATACTGAACATACATATATATATATATAATATATACATTATACCCAATTCAAGACCAATGTCCAGTCCAAAGTCCGTACCTTTAAGCTCCGACCGACACCATCGTCCATCCTTCAATGTCTCTTTGATCGGGCCCGGCTTTTTCTTATTATTTGTACCCCCCCTCCCCCCCTTTCCCCCCTCCCCACCTAACACCTAACCCCCTCACATCTATACAAAAATACTACACTCTACAAGATATAGTAAGTAAAGACTCAGCCTGTACAATGGCATACATTACCTGACATAACACATAACACATCCTTAACAAATCCTACCCACAAGGCCCTGGTTCGGTACCTGCAAGCCCTATATCCATCATCAACTATAAAGAAAACAAAAAGCTACAGTGACAGCATTAGCCCCCCACCAGGAATAGAGACGACTAGACTAGGGCACGCTGAAGGAGAAACCCCTCCAAAGCATGGAGGCCCTACTCGTGCCCAGTCTCTCGAACTCCAAAGAACGAACCTTCCCCAGGTCACCGAGAATGTTCCTCACCACCTCTTCCTCCGGGAGGGTTTTTTGTCTGGTTGATACAAAACACCGTGCGTTCCACGTGCCGTACCTGACCGCTAAGCTGACTAAGAATAAAGTGCCCCGATCTCGACCACCCAGGTGTCTGAATGTTCCATAGGCCCATTCCGCATAGGAGAGACCGGTCAGACCAGGCCAACCAATGGAGGCACCCACCCTGCTGTAGACCCCTGTATTGAGGGGACAATGAAGCAGGAAGTGCTCCATGCTTTCCAGCACGCCGCCACACTCCTCCCGGGGACAACCCCTTTCCTCAGGGTTCCTGTGTTTCAAGTTGTCCCTCACATACAGTTTCCCATGGAAGCAACGCCAAGCCAAGTCCCAAAACTTTAAAGGGATCCTACTAGAATTTAAAACCCTCAAACCAACCTCCAGATCCCGACTTGGGCAGTCCCTGAGCGCCAGGGGCTTCTGGAAATGGGTCAACAGAACCCTGTTGTCAAGGAGCCTCCTTGACAGAGTCCTGATCTCCCACATCCCCAGACCCCACCGGCGAATTGTTTTCAGAACCACGGTAGCGTAAGCCGGAAGATGCCCATGCGGCGTGCGAAGGTCCTTCACTTGCCCTCCTGTCTCCCATTCCTGGAAGAAAGGCCGAAACCACCCCCTGCAGGAGACTACCCACGGAGGAGCCCTCTCTTGCCAGAGGTTTGACATGTTGATCTTTACAAAGGTATTAACCAGGAATACCACAGGGTTGACCATACACAACCCCCCTAGTCTCCTCGTACGGTATGTCACCTCCCTCTTGACTAGGTTCAGCTTATTCCCCCATAACATCTGGAAGAACAAGCTGTAGACCCGAGTCCAGAGAGGTTCTGGCAAGATGCAGACACTGCCCAAATAGATTAACAAAGGGAGCAGGTAAGTTTTGATCAAGTTGACCCTTTCTCTGAGGGTCAAAGACCAACCCTTCCACTGGTCGACCTTCTGAGCGGCGATCTTTAGCCTGCTGTCCCAATTTTGTTTGGGGTAATCCCCCTGGCCAAATTCGATGCCGAGAATTTTTACAAACTCCTGAGGCCCTGGAAGAGTGTCCGAGAGATCAAAGGTAGGATCTCCCCCTCCCAGCCAGAGACTCTTACACTTATCCTGGTTGATCATGGACCCGGATGCCTCCGAGTAGCGGTCAACTTCAGACATCACCCACTCTGCCTCCCCTCTCGAGGACACAAAGACGGTGACGTCATCCGCATACGCCACCACTCTCAGAGTGGCTTCCGAGGCTGCCAAGTCCATGCTGACTCCCACCAACGGTCCACGATCTACCCTCCTAAGGAAGGGGTCAATCGCGAACACGTATAAAAGCGGGCTCAGCGGGCAACCCTGGCGAACCCCAGACCCAACCTCAAAAGAGCGGCCAATCCAACCGTTCACAAGCGGAAAACTCTCTGCCCCTGCATACAAGATCTTAAGCCAATCAACAAACCCCCCCGGCAGACCATACCTCAGAAGGACCGACCAGAGATACTCGTGATCAACCCGATCAAACGCTTTTGCCTGATCCAAGGACAGCAAGTACCCCTTCCAACGGCCCGCCCTACTCTGCTCCACTGCCTCTCGGACACCGAGTACAGCGCTAAACGCGCTGCGGCCTGGAACAGAGCAATGCTGAGCCCCCGAAAGGAGCCGGGGTGCAAATTTCACCAGCCGATTAAACAGCACCTTTGCCAGAACCTTTCTGTCCACACTGAGTAGCGCTATGGGACGCCAATTCTCAATGTGCGATGGGTCTTTACCCTTTGACAGGATGATCAGGGCCGACCTCCTCATTGACTTCGGCAAAGTGCCCGAGGAAAGACACTCATTCAACACCTCAGTCAACAGGGGAACTAAAATGTCCTTAAAGGTCTTGTAAAATTCAGACGTTAAGCCATCTGGACCCGGCGACTTCTTGAGGGCAAGCCCTTCAATCGCCAGTCTCACTTCCTCTTCCCTGATCGCCTCTGCCAAGACACCAAGAGAGGGGTCTACTCCTGGTTCGGGGACAGTTTCAGCCAGGAAAGCCGACATCGCATCCCGATCAAGATCCATCTTTCCCAAGAGGTGCGAGTAAAAGGATCTGACGACCTCCAAGATCCCTGATCTGGACCTTTTCAGGGATCCTGTACTGTCCATCAGTCCTGAAACCACTTTACTATTTACTGACATCTTGCAGTTCTTGTAGGGGTCGGGCGAGCGGTACTTCCCAAAATCCCTCTCAAAAACTAAAGATGCGTGTCTATCATACTGGCAACTCTTAAGCAAAGATTTCACTCTGGAGATGTCCTCGCGGTCACCTCCAGTCGAGACAAGATGCTCGAGTTTCCTCCTCAGGCCCTGATACAGGCGGTACCTGTCCAGGCTCCTGAGGCTCGAGAGCTGGCGGAAGAAACTCGCCACCCTTTTTTTGAACATCTCCCACCACTCCGACTTACTGCTACAAAGATCCAGTAATGGTACCTGGCTCTGAAAGAAATCCTCAAAGGACCGTCTTATCTCCGCTTCTTCCAAGAGAGACGAATTGAGCCTCCAAAAGCCTCTTCCCATCCGGGGGGTCTCTGCAACATTCAGAGAAAATAAAATTAAACAGTGGTCGGAGAACTCCACCTCAACGACGGACACTGCCGAAGAGATGGCATCCTCCTTTAAATAAAACCTATCTATTCTAGACCTACAACTACCTCGATAAAAGGTGAATCCCGCGTGGCCTGGGGTGTGCCGGATGTGGACATCCACCAGGCGAGCCTCACTAGCTATCCTATTTAGGGCCACACAGTCATAAGTCAGCCTGTCTCTGGAACCTCCCCTATCTTGGGACCTCGTGGCAGCATTGAAGTCCCCTCCAAAGACCACCTGCCGACTCGTAAAAAGATAGGGCTTGATCCTCATAAAGAGACTTTTCCGGTCCCAGCTGGTTTGGGGACCATAGATGTTAATGAGCCTGAGCTCCTGTCCCTTCATGAGGACATCCAAGATCAGGCACCTCCCCATTTCTAATTCAATAACCCGTCTGCATTCTACCGATGCGGTGAAAAGAACCGCCACCCCGCTACCCGGCTCGGCCGCAAGAGACCAATAAGATGGTCCACGCCTCCACTCCTTTTTCGCTTTATGTATGGCTGCCAAGTCTGTCAGCCTGGTCTCTTGCAAAAATAAAATGTCGGCCTCAATTCGGCCGAGAAAATCAAAGGCCGCAAATCTAGCCTTGTCAGATTTAATGCTGGCGACATTAATAGATGCCAGCGTCAACGGGGTGGGTGCCGCCATCCTGGGTGATTGAATTAGATGACCTTTTTCCCCTTCCCCTTGCCCTTCCCCTGGTTTTTATCGCTGTCTGATGAAGAGCCGAGGGCCCTTTTGAGGGATGCTGATGTGTCCATATCCCTCCCTTCCTCCACCTCCCCGCCAGCACCACTATCAACCTCACCTCCAGGCTCCGAGACAGCGCTTCTCCCTGAGGGTTCCGCATGCCCTGAGGCAAGAAGCTGGACGCCCCCCACAGACCCCCTCGTCACCTTCGCCACATCCTCGCCCCCACACTCCTCATCTGAAGAGGAGATGTCCTTGAGGGTTTGAAAGCGGTTTGAGAGAACAACAAGAGGTGAGTCGGTTGGGCTTTCCTTAGGCACCTGGACCAGGGGAGGAGAAGATTTCTTATCTCCCTTTTTTTTCTTTTTAGCACCCTGCTTGCGCTTTTCATCTAGCCACCGTCTACTGTCCTCATCCATACTTTCATATAGCGAGGAACATGAAGAAGCGGCTTCCTCCTCCCTCTCCAACCTCCTGACCTCTTCATTCAAGTCCTGTTCCCCCAGGGCCTCAGTAGCAATGACACTTGCCCCCGGAGCAGGGCCAAGGGTTACCCCAGTTGCCTGGGGCTCCCCGAGCTCCCTACTCCTTCGACGGTTCTCCAATCGCCTTAACTTGGAGGGTGACTTGCCTTTCTTCCCTGGCCCCTCAGCCCCTTCACCTCCACCAGTGCCAACCACGGCAGGAGCAACCTCTCGGCTTTCTCCCGCTGGGCCCGCCATGGCGTTGGCAAAGGAACGAGGGCAGCGACTGAATGGGTGACCTAGATCCCCACACAGGTGACACCGAATATCCCCACAGGATGTGGCAAGATGACCTATCCCCCCGCACAACGCACACTTCTGCACTCTGCAGTGGGCACTGAAGTGCGTGGGGTCACCACACCTGTGGCAGAGCTTCGGCTGCCCCTGGTAAAAGGCCAGGATTCGGTCCCTTCCTAAAAAGGCTGAGGAAGGGATGTGGGTGACAGAACTTCCTGAACGCTTTAATTTAACCATAAAGGTCCAGGCCCCTGACCAGATGCCAAATTCATCCCTGTTTTTTTTGGGGACCTCCGTTACCTCCCCGTACCTGCTGAGCCAGGTCATAATGTCCATACAAGAAAGACACTCATTGCAAGTTAGGACGGTCACCTTCTTGATTTCGCTCTGACGAGACAACGCTTGTACAGCGAAGTCTCGCCAGCCGGGCTCATTCTTCACCAGCTCATAATTTGACCAAAAGAGCTCCAGGCCCTCCGGCCGAACAAAGCTGATGTCAAATACTGGGGTGCCATAGGGATGTATCAGGGCAAAGATGTCGATCGCCCTGAAATTCATCTTCAAGAGAAGCTCAACTATTTTTGCCCTAGGTGGGCACGTATCATTGCCTCTCCAGCGAAGACGAACAACATTCCTACGAGCCCCCCCAGGCCCGGCTGTCGGAAGGGTCCACACAGTTTCCCCTTCCCTTTCTTCTCGGAAAGCAGTCAGGCCATGCCTGTCTATCCAGAAGGACAGATCAACCGCTCGGCCCTCTACCATTATTGTTCTCTCACCCTTTTTAAGGGCCTCCAGGAGGCGCCGCTGTAAAATACCGTCCCCAGAGCCTGAAGATGAGGAGGAGGCCCCAGCAGTGACACTGGCATAACTGCGAGTAGTCACCCCTGGGGGGGCAGATGGACCGGCCTCACTAGACCTCATACCCCTGGCAGTAACATTCCCACCACTCACCCTGGCCCCAGACACAGGAGAGGGACCATTATCAATAGCACTCGTACCAGCACCATTCATACCCTCACCATTATTAGCAGCACTCGTACCAGCACCATTCATACCCTCACCATTATTAACAGCACTCGTACCTGCACCATTCATACCCTCACCATTATTAACAGCACTTGTACCGGCACCATTCATACCCTCACCATTATTAACAGCACTTGTACCGGCACCATTCATACCCTCACCATTATTAGCAGCACTTGTACCGGCACCATTCATACCCTCACCATTATTAACAGCACTTGTACCGGCACCATTCATACCCTCACCCTCTGGACCAGCAGTAAAAAGTGTTTTTGGGCCGGATGTTATCGCCTCGGTGTCATCAGGTTTCCCCTCCACCTCATTAGCGTGACATTTCTTTACTTGAGGCAATCCTTCCTTCTTAGAGCCAGCAATGCCCAGACTCGCCCTCACCCCTGGCAAAGCTGGCTCCCGGGCTGGGGATTCATGTGACGCAGCCACCAAAGGAATACTAGTGACTGCGCCACCGGACCCAATGACCGCAAGCTTGGGGGGACATTCAACCGTGCCGTCAGTCCCAGCAGCCCCTTCATGCTGCCGCCGCTCAGTAGCACCAACGGGTTCCAGGGACACTGGAATATTCGCTGCCAGCTCTGGTGTCGAGCCGCCCCCCATTACTGAGGAGGAAACCTGAGCACCAGAGCTTTGTTCTGCACCCAACGCTGTGCCACCAACATTATCTGGCGCTATCGACGCCTTAAAAACGCCACCAAAAACGCCACCGCTACTATGACAAGCAGGGACATCAGCCTCCATTATTACGCCATCATTGATCTCCCCGCTTTCCTGCACCGGACCCACTTCAGGGCCCGGGCTAGGCTGGATCACGGGGCTTGTGCAGCGAGCTGACCCTGCGGCCAGCTGGGGTAGCACTGGGTGGGGAACAAACTTAAAACTGACCTCCTCCACGATTTTTCCAGCCTTTCTGGATTTTAGTCGCCGCCGGGCTTTGCGCTTTGCTGCGCGCTTGGCATTAACTTTCTCCTCTGGACCCAAGTCCGCGCCAAAAGAAAAATGCTGCAGGCTCACCGGAGACTGGAGCTGCCGTATTTCCGCCATCAGCCTCCCACCTGAATTGCCGCTGCTGATGTCCTGGTCACAGGTGTCCCCCTCACCAGCTGAGCTGGAGTCCATGGGTAAAGCCACTTGCTCTGCAGGCAGCTCGCTGCACGTACTCCACTGACCAGACGCACCCGGACACATTTCCTCCTCCTCACCCTCATCATCTGTCTGCTTTCCAGGGTCACAGACACCCTTCATTGCCCGGAACCGATCATCATTGAGGAGTTTCTCCTTGAAAGGTCCACTATTCTCCAAAATAAACTTGCGCTTTTCTTTCAGGGCATCCACCTCAGATTTGAGATCCCTGATAGTCGCCATTACTACCAACCTCTTTGCTCCAGAAGTGACGTGCGACCGAACCCGGGCTGCTTTCAGCTCCTCCTGGAGCTTCCGAATGGCCTTCCCGGCGTCCTCATACCCACGGAGGCACTCCGCAACACGGGAGCTAAAGGTGGTTGTTGACTCCGTGGCACGTAGTTCACCCCAATCTGCCTCCACACCATCATGCATGCTCTGCTGCACATCTCCAGGAGCGATCCTGCTGGCTGCAACACCAGGAACCTTGCGGCTTTCCTGGCTTTCTGTCCTGGTTTCAGGCAGGGGCAGGATCGGGGCCACATCGCTGTGACCCCGACTAGATCTTCTCACCCCCACAACTTCGGCCGGTTGCTGAACGCTCCCGCTACCCGCCGGCCTAGACCGGGTAACAGGAGGCTGAGAAGCACTTGGCTGGGAAGAACTTCCTCTCATCCCCAGCAGCAAACTCTCTCCCTGGAGAGGAAAGAGCCGACACCCGGAAAGAGCTTCCTCCAACACACAGACAGCACACACCCGCTCCTCCTGTCCTGTATACTGGGTGTAATTCTCAGTATCTGTATTATTCTGTATATATACACTGCACAGTACCACTTCTCCTGTCCTGTATACTGGGTGTAATTCTCAGTATCTGTATTATTCTGTATATATATATACACTGCACAGTACCACTTCTCCTGTCCTGTATACTGGGTGTAATTCTCAGTATCTGTATTATTCTGTATATATACACTGCACAGTACCACTTCTCCTGTCCTGTATACTGGGTGTAATTCTCAGTATCTGTATTATTCTGTATATATACACTGCACAGTACCACTTCTCCTGTCCTGTATACTGGGTGTAATTCTCAGTATCTGTATTATTCTGTATATATATATACACTGCACAGTACCTCTTCTCCTGTCCTGTATACTGGGTGTAATTCTCAGTATCTGTATTATTCTGTATATATATATATATACACTGCACAGTACCTCTTCTCCTGTCCTGTATACTGGGTGTAATTCTCAGTATCTGTATTATTCTGTATATATGGACACTGCACAGTACCACTTCTCCTGCCCTGTATACTGGGTGTAATTCTCAGTATCTGTATTATTCTGTATATATGGACACTGCACAGTACCACTTCTCCTGTCCTCTATACTGGGTGTAATTCTCAGTATCTGTATATATGGACACTGCACAGTACCACTTCTCATCTTTTTTAATAAATGTTAACAAACATACACATGCCATAAATCCGCACATACAATACACGGGTCATAAACCAACACAAAATGAACAAGTTATAAACACATTATGAATCTCGGCCGCCTCCTCTCTGGTCCAGATCACATTCCTACCAGCACTCAGTCTTCTGTATTATAACTCTCATCATCCACACATCACTCTCATCATCCACACGTCACTCACATTAGTATAAATACAAATACACAAAACTCATAGTCACAACATCAATCCAGACGCCTCAAAAGGAACAAAATCAGTAACAGTCTAAAAAATAACATAAATAAAATTGTTAAACCACAATAAAACCAAAAACTGACCCTAACCGGTCCATGTGCCCATCAAAGTATATTAACCAAGGAAAATGAGAAATTCCTACATGAGAAAACACAACATGAGCCTAATCAGCAAATAACCCCCCCCCCTTTTTTTTTTTTTTTTATAATTTTGTATTTTTTTTTTTTTTATTTTTATTTTTTTTACATTTTTAAATGTTTTTTTTTTTTTTTTTTCCCTCCACCCTTTTTCTTAACCACAAATCCGCAATATGAATACCAATTAGTAACCAATATATACAATATATACAAAACAATACTGAACATACATATATATATATAATATCTATAATATCTACATTATACCCAATTCAAGACCAATGTCCAGTCCAAAGTCCGTACCTTTAAGCTCCGACCGACACCATCGTCCATCCTTCAATGTCTCTTTGATCGGGCCCGGCTTTTTCTTATTATTTGTACCCCCCCTCCCCCCCTTTCCCCCCTCCCCACCTAACACCTAACCCCCTCACATCTATACAAAAATACTACACTCTACAAGATATAGTAAGTAAAGACTCAGCCTGTACAATGGCATACATTACCTGACATAACACATAACACATCCTTAACAAATCCTACCCACAAGGCCCTGGTTCGGTACCTGCAAGCCCTATATCCGTCATCAACTATACAGAAAACAAAAAGCTACAGTGACAGCATTAGCCCCCCACCAGGAATAGAGACGACTAGACTAGGGCACGCTGAAGGAGAAACCCCTCCAAAGCATGGAGGCCCTACTCGTGCCCAGTCTCTCGAACTCCAAAGAACGAACCTTCCCCAGGTCACCGAGAATGTTCCTCACCACCTCTTCCTCCGGGAGGGTTTTTTGTCTGGTTGATACAAAACACCGTGCGTTCCACGTGCCGTACCTGACCGCTAAGCTGACTAAGAATAAAGTGCCCCGATCTCGACCACCCAGGTGTCTGAATGTTCCATAGGCCCATTCCGCATAGGAGAGACCGGTCAGACCAGGCCAACCAATGGAGGCACCCACCCTGCTGTAGACCCCTGTATTGAGGGGACAATGAAGCAGGAAGTGCTCCATGCTTTCCAGCACGCCGCCACACTCCTCCCGGGGACAACCCCTTTCCTCAGGGTTCCTGTGTTTCAAGTTGTCCCTCACATACAGTTTCCCATGGAAGCAACGCCAAGCCAAGTCCCAAAACTTTAAAGGGATCCTACTAGAATTTAAAACCCTCAAACCAACCTCCAGATCCCGACTTGGGCAGTCCCTGAGCGCCAGGGGCTTCTGGAAATGGGTCAACAGAACTCTGTTGTCAAGGAGCCTCCTTGACAGAGTCCTGATCTCCCACATCCCCAGACCCCACCGGCGAATTGTTTTCAGAACCACGGTAGCGTAAGCCGGAAGATGCCCATGCGGCGTGCGAAGGTCCTTCACTTGCCCTCCTGTCTCCCATTCCTGGAAGAAAGGCCGAAACCACCCCCTGCAGGAGACTACCCACGGAGGAGCCCTCTCTTGCCAGAGGTTTGACATGTTAATCTTTACAAAGGTATTAACCAGGAATACCACAGGGTTGACCATACACAACCCCCCTAGTCTCCTCGTACGGTATGTCACCTCCCTCTTGACTAGGTTCAGCTTATTCCCCCATAACATCTGGAAGAACAAGCTGTAGACCCGAGTCCAGAGAGGTTCTGGCAAGATGCAGACACTGCCCAAGTAGATTAACAAAGGGAGCAGGTAAGTTTTGATCAAGTTGACCCTTTCCCTGAGGGTCAAAGACCAACCCTTCCACTGGTCGACCTTCTGAGCGGCGATCTTTAGCCTGCTGTCCCAATTTTGTTTGGGGTAATCCCCCTGGCCAAATTCGATGCCGAGAATTTTTACAAACTCCTGAGGCCCTGGAAGAGTGTCCGAGAGATCAAAGGTAGGATCTCCCCCTCCCAGCCAGAGACTCTTACACTTATCCTGGTTGATCATGGACCCGGATGCCTCCGAGTAGCGGTCAACTTCAGACATCACCCACTCTGCCTCCCCTCTCGAGGACACAAAGACGGTGACGTCATCCGCATACGCCACCACTCTCAGAGTGGCTTCCGAGGCTGCCAAGTCCATGCTGACTCCCACCAACGGTCCACGATCTACCCTCCTAAGGAAGGGGTCAATCGCGAACACGTATAAAAGCGGGCTCAGCGGGCAACCCTGGCGAACCCCAGACCCAACCTCAAAAGAGCGGCCAATCCAACCGTTCACAAGCGGAAAACTCTCTGCCCCTGCATACAAGATCTTAAGCCAATCAACAAACCCCCCCGGCAGACCATACCTCAGAAGGACCGACCAGAGATACTCGTGATCAACCCGATCAAACGCTTTTGCCTGATCCAAGGACAGCAAGTACCCCTTCCAACGGCCCGCCCTACTCTGCTCCACTGCCTCTCGGACACCGAGTACAGCGCTAAACGCGCTGCGGCCTGGAACAGAGCAATGCTGAGCCCCCGAAAGGAGCCAGGGTGCAAATTTCACCAGCCGATTAAACAGCACCTTTGCCAGAACCTTTCTGTCCACATTGAGTAGCGCTATGGGACGCCAATTCTCAATGTGCGATGGGTCTTTACCCTTTGACAGGATGATCAGGGCCGACCTCCTCATTGACTTCGGCAAAGTGCCCGAGGAAAGACACTCATTCAACACCTCAGTCAACAGGGGAACTAAAATGTCCTTAAAGGTCTTGTAAAATTCAGACGTTAAGCCATCTGGACCCGGCGACTTCTTGAGGGCAAGCCCTTCAATCGCCAGTCTCACTTCCTCTTCCCTGATCGCCTCTGCCAAGACACCAAGAGAGGGGTCTACTCCTGGTTCGGGGACAGTTTCAGCCAGGAAAGCCGACATCGCATCCCGATCAAGATCCATCTTTCCCAAGAGGTGCGAGTAAAAGGATCTGACGACCTCCAAGATCCCTGATCTGGACCTTTTCAGGGATCCTGTACTGTCCATCAGTCCTGAAACCACTTTACTATTTACTGACATCTTGCAGTTCTTGTAGGGGTCGGGCGAGCGGTACTTCCCAAAATCCCTCTCAAAAACTAAAGATGCGTGTCTATCATACTGGCAACTCTTAAGCAAAGATTTCACTCTGGAGATGTCCTCGCGGTCACCTCCAGTCGAGACAAGATGCTCGAGTTTCCTCCTCAGGCCCTGATACAGGCGATACCTGTCCAGGCTCCTGAGGCTCGAGAGCTGGCGGAAGAAACTCGCCACCCTTTTTTTGAACATCTCCCACCACTCAGACTTACTGCTACAAAGATCCAGTAATGGTACCTGGCTCTGAAAGAAATCCTCAAAGGACCGTCTTATCTCCGCTTCTTCCAAGAGAGACGAATTGAGCCTCCAAAAGCCTCTTCCCATCCGGGGGGTCTCTGCAACATTCAGAGAAAATAAAATTAAACAGTGGTCGGAGAACTCCACCTCAACGACGGACACTGCCGAAGAGATGGAATCCTCCTTTAAATAAAACCTATCTATTCTAGACCTACAACTACCTCGATAAAAGGTGAATCCCGCGTGGCCTGGGGTGTGCCGGATGTGGACATCCACCAGGCGAGCCTCACTAGCTATCCTATTTAGGGCCACACAGTCATAAGTCAGCCTGTCTCTGGAACCTCCCCTATCTTGGGACCTCGTGGCAGCATTGAAGTCCCCTCCAAAGACCACCTGCCGACTCGTAAAAAGATAGGGCTTGATCCTCATAAAGAGACTTTTCCGGTCCCAGCTGGTTTGGGGACCATAGATGTTAATGAGCCTGAGCTCCTGTCCCTTCATGAGGACATCCAAGATCAGGCACCTCCCCATTTCTAATTCAATAACCCGTCTGCATTCTACCGATGCGGTGAAAAGAACCGCCACCCCGCTACCCGGCTCGGCCGCAAGAGACCAATAAGATGGTCCACGCCTCCACTCCTTTTTCGCTTTATGTATGGCTGCCAAGTCTGTCAGCCTGGTCTCTTGCAAAAATAAAATGTCGGCCTCAATTCGGCCGAGAAAATCAAAGGCCGCAAATCTAGCCTTGTCAGATTTAATGCTGGCGACATTAATAGATGCCAGCGTCAACGGGGTGGGTGCCGCCATCCTGGGTGATTGAATTAGATGACCTTTTTCCCCTTCCCCTTGCCCTTCCCCTGGTTTTTATCACTGTCTGATGAAGAGCCGAGGGCCCTTTTGAGGGATGCTGATGTGTCCATATCCTTCCCTTCCTCCACCTCCCCGCCAGCACCACTATCAACCTCACCTCCAGGCTCCGGGACAGCGCTTCTCCCTGAGGGTTCCGCATGCCCTGAGGCAAGAAGCTGGACGCCCCCCACAGACCCCCTCGTCACCTTCGCCACATCCTCACCCCCACACTCCTCATCTGAAGAGGAGATGTCCTTGAGGGTTTGAAAGCGGTTTGAGAGAACAACAAGAGGTGAGTCGGTTGGGCTTTCCTTAGGCACCTGGACCAGGGGAGGAGAAGATTTCTTATCTCCCTTTTTTTTCTTTTTAGCACCCTGCTTGCGCTTTTCATCTAGCCACCGTCTACTGTCCTCATCCATACTTTCATATAGCGAGGAACATGAAGAAGCGGCTTCCTCCTCCCTCTCCAACCTCCTGACCTCTTCATTCAAGTCCTGTTCCCCCAGGGCCTCAGTAGCAATGACACTTGCCCCCGGAGCAGGGCCAAGGGTTACCCCAGTTGCCTGGGGCTCCCCGAGCTCCCTACTCCTTCGACGGTTCTCCAATCGCCTTAACTTGGAGGGTGACTTGCCTTTCTTCCCTGGCCCCTCAGCCCCTTCACCTCCACCAGTGCCAACCACGGCAGGAGCAACCTCTCGGCTTTCTCCCGCTGGGCCCGCCATGGCGTTGGCAAAGGAACGAGGGCAGCGACTGAATGGGTGACCTAGATCCCCACACAGGTGACACCGAATATCCCCACAGGATGTGGCAAGATGACCTATCCCCCCGCACAACGCACACTTCTGCACTCTGCAGTGGGCACTGAAGTGCGTGGGGTCACCACACCTGTGGCAGAGCTTCGGCTGCCCCTGGTAAAAGGCCAGGATTCGGTCCCTTCCTAAAAAGGCTGAGGAAGGGATGTGGGTGACAGTACTTCCTGAACGCTTTAATTTAACCATAAAGGTCCAGGCCCCTGACCAGATGCCAAATTCATCCCTGTTTTTTTTGGGGACCTCCGTTACCTCCCCGTACCTGCTGAGCCAGGTCATAATGTCCATACAAGAAAGACACTCATTGCAAGTTAGGACGGTCACCTTCTTGATTTCGCTCTGACGAGACAACGCTTGTACAGCGAAGTCTCGCCAGCCGGGCTCATTCTTCACCAGCTCATAATTTGACCAAAAGAGCTCCAGGCCCTCCGGCCGAACAAAGCTGATGTCAAATACTGGGGTGCCATAGGGATGTATCAGGGCAAAGATGTCGATCGCCCTGAAATTCATCTTCAAGAGAAGCTCAACTATTTTTGCCCTAGGTGGGCACGTATCATTGCCTCTCCAGCGAAGACGAACAACATTCCTACGAGCCCCCCCAGGCCCGGCTGTCGGAAGGGTCCACACAGTTTCCCCTTCCCTTTCTTCTCGGAAAGCAGTCAGGCCATGCCTGTCTATCCAGAAGGACAGATCAACCGCTCGGCCCTCTACCATTATTGTTCTCTCACCCTTTTTAAGGGCCTCCAGGAGGCGCCGCTGTAAAATACCGTCCCCAGAGCCTGAAGATGAGGAGGAGGCCCCAGCAGTGACACTGGCATAACTGCGAGTAGACACCCCTGGGGGGGCAGATGGACCGGCCTCACTAGACCTCATACCCCTGGCAGTAACATTCCCACCACTCACCCCGGCCCCAGACACAGGAGAGGGACCATTATCAATATCACTCGTACCTGCACCATTCATACCCTCACCATTATTAGCAGCACTTGTACCGGCACCATTCATACCCTCACCCTCTGGACCAGCAGTAAAAAGTGTTTCTGGGCCGGATGTTATCGCCTTGGTGTCATCAGGTTTCCCCTCCACCTCATTAGCGTGACATTTATTTACTTGAGGCAATCCTTCCTTCTTAGAGCCAGCAATGCCCAGACTCGCCCTCACCCCTGGCAAAGCTGGCTCCCGGGCTGGGGATTCATGTGACGCAGCCACCAAAGGAATACTAGTGACTGCGCCACCGGACCCAATGACCGCAAGCTTGGGGGGACATTCAACCGTGCCGTCAGTCCCAGCAGCCCCTTCATGCTGCCGCCGCTCAGTAGCACCAACGGGTTCCAGGGACACTGGAATATTCGCTGCCAGCTCTGGTGTCGAGCCGCCCCCCATTACTGAGGAGGAAACCTGAGCACCAGAGCTTTGTTCTGCACCCAACGCTGGGCCACCAACATTATCTGGCGCTATTGACGCCTTAAAAACGCCACCAAAAACGCCACCGCTACTACGACAAGCAGGGACATCAGCCTCCTCTATCACGCCATCATTAATCTCCCCGCTTTCCTGCACCGGACCCACTTCAGGGCCCGGGCTAGGCTGGATCACGGGGCTTGTGCAGCGAGCTGACCCTGCGGCCAGCTGGGGTAGCACTGGGTGGGGAACAAACTTAAAACTGACCTCCTCCACGATTTTTCCAGCCTTTCTGGATTTTAGTCGCCGCCGGGCTTTGCGCTTTGCTGCGCGCTTGGCATTAACTTTCTCCTCTGGACCCAAGTCCGCGCCAAAAGAAAAATGCTGCAGGCTCACCGGAGACTGGAGCTGCCGTATTTCCGCCATCAGCCTCCCACCTGAATTGCTGCTGCTGATGTCCTGGTCACAGGTGTCCCCCTCACCAGCTGAGCTGGAGTCCATGGGTAAAGCCACTTGCTCTGCAGGCAGCTCGCTGCACGTACTCCGCTGACCAGACGCACCCGGACACATTTCCTCCTCCTCACCCTCATCATCCGTCTGCTTTCCAGGGTCACAGACACCCTTCATTGCCCGGAACCGATCATCATTAAGGAGTTTCTCCTTGAAAGGTCCACTATTCTCCAAAATAAACGTGCGCTTTTCTTTCAGGGCATCCACCTCAGATTTGAGATCCCTGATAGTCGCCATTACTACCAACCTCTTTGCTCCAGAAGTGGCGTGCGACCGAACCCGGGCTGCTTTCAGCTCCTCCTGGAGCTTCCGAATGGCCTTCCCGGCGTCCTCATACCCACGGAGGCACTCCGCAACACGGGAGCTAAAGGTGGTTGTTGACTCCGTGGCACGTAGTTCACCCCAATCTGCCTCCACACCATCATGGGTGCTCTGCTGCACATCTCCAGGAGCGATCCTGCTGGCTGCAACACCAGGAACCTTGCGGCTTTCCTGGCTTTCTGTCCTGGTTTCAGGCGGGGACAGGATCGGGGCCACATCGCTGTGACCCCGACTAGATCTTCTCACCCCCACAACATCGGCCGGTTGCTGAACGCTCCCGCTACCCGCCGGCCTAGACCGGGTAACAGGAGGCTGAGAAGCACTTGGCTGGCAAGAACTTCCTCTCATCCCAAGCAGCAAACTCTCTCCCTGGAGAGGAAAGAGCCGACACCCGGAAAGAGCTTCCTCCAACACCCAGACAGCACACACCCGCTCCTCCTGTCCTGTATACTGGGTGTAATTCTCAGTATCTGTATTATTCTGTATATATATACACTGCACAGTACCACTTCTCCTGTCCTGTATACTGGGTGTTATTCTCAGTATCTGTATTATTCTGTATATATGGACACTGCACAGTACCACTTCTCCTGTCCTGTATACTGGGTGTAATTCTCAGTATCTGTATATATGGACACTGCACAGTACCACTTCTCCTGTCCTGTATACTGGGTGTAATTCTCAGTATCTGTATTATTCTGTATATATATACACTGCACAGTACCACTTCTCCTGTCCTGTATACTGGGTGTAATTCTCAGTATCTGTATTATTCTGTATATATACACTGCACAGTACTACTTCTCCTGTCCTGTATACTGGGTGTAATTCTCAGTATCTGTGTTATTCTGTATATATGGACACTGCACAGTACCACTTCTCCTGTCCTGTATACTGGGTGTAATTCTCAGTCTCTGTATTATTCTGTGTATATATATACACTGCACAGTACCACTTCTCCTGTCCTGTATTCTGGGTGTAATTCTCAGTATCTGTATTATTCTGTATATATATACACTGCACAGTACCACTTCTCCTGTCCTGTATACTGGGTGTAATTCTCAGTATCTGTATTATTCTGTATATACACTGCACAGTACCACTTCTCCTGTCCTGTATACTGGGTGTAATTCTCAGTATCTGTATTATTCTGTATATATATATACACTGCACAGTACCACTTCTCCTGTCCTGTATACTGGGTGTAATCTCAGTATCTGTATTATTCTGTGTATATATACACTGCACAGTACCACTTCTCCTGCCCTGTATACTGGGTGTAATTCTCAGTATCTGTATTATTCTGTATATATGGACACTGCACAGTACCACTTCTCCTGTCCTGTATACTGGGTGTAATTCTCAGTATCTGTATTATTCTGTATATATACACTGCACAGTACCACTTCTCCTGTCCTGTATACTGGGTGTAATTCTCAGTATCTGTATTATTCTGTATATATATATATATACACTGCACAGTACCACTCCTCCTGTCCTGTATACTGGGTGTAATTCTCAGTATCTGTATTATTCTGTATATATGGACACTGCACAGTACCACTTCTCCTGTCCTGTATACTGGGTGTAATTCTCAGTATCTGTATTATTCTGTATATATATACACTGCACAGTACCACTTCTCCTGTCCTGTATACTGGGTGTAATTCTCAGTATCTGTATTATTCTGTATATATGGACACTGCACAGTACCACTTCTCCTGTCCTGTATACTGGGTGTAATTCTCAGTATCTGTATTATTCTGTATATATAGACACTGCACAGTACTACTTCTCCTGTCCTGTATACTGGGTGTAATTCTCAGTATCTGTATTATTCTGTATATACACTGCACAGTACCACTTCTCCTGTCCTGTATACTGGGTGTAATTCTCAGTATCTGTATTATTCTGTATATATGGACACTGCACAGTACCTCCTGTCCTGTATACTGGGTGTAATTCTCAGTATCTGTATTATTCTGTATATATATACACTGCACAGTACCACTTCTCTCGCTCTATATATGAGGTCCCCGGTCACTCGGACCCAGCACTGACACGTGACATCTGTGACGTCCCCCCTCACCCCGATCATTGTCGCATCTCCTGATTTATCATAGTATTGGCGACCGTCACTTTTACCGCATGCGACAAACCATCAGATGCTACAATAGTGTCAATAACGACCAGTGAGAGCGACAATCTTCATTCACAAGCAGTAAGTGCCCAGACGGTTGCAGGTTTTCACATGTTGGGGGTGATTGTCCTGTTGTCATAGATACGGGCAGTATCGGCAGCAGCGCTCGTTAAGGGTCAGACCTGATTAATCGTCCAATACAATAACGACGCCGGCGACTGCAGGTCACGCCTCCCGAGTCCGGCTCGATCCTGTACGGATCAGGTGCTGCATCGGGCTGTGTGTCAGATGGGAGTGGTGGTCCCCGCATGTGCCCAGGCATGAAACATGTGACGACATACATGAATGTTGTGTGTGCCCGCTGTGGTGCCAGTCTATGCCCTGGTGAAGGAGACGCGGCCTCCTGGGATACACGTGGCGCCCGAGTCCTTTGTTATGGTGTATAAGGTGTTGACGTGTTGTAGGACACGGTACATATCAGTGATGAGCGGCTGCTGATCTCTGGGAGCCGCTGATCACCCCTCATTGTGTCTAGACATGGCAGCATGCACACAGGAGAGCTTACCTGCAGGTTTAGGGGTGCAGAGATTCTGGGGGGCAGTTTTCCATGGGGTCCTCCTCTCCGTCTTGTCCTTCCAGCGTCTTCAACCTCCGAACAATGAACCTGCTCCTCGCCAGGACTCCGACCGGATCACCATCTTCCCACAAGATCCACCACACGCTGCCCTAAAGCCACCAGCACAATGCCAACTATGAGGGGATCACCCCATTGCTGCCCCGTGGATCGGGGGTAAATTGGGGTCTTTATTTGATGAGCCCCTGGGATTCCTTGTCCGTTGCTTCTTCTCGTCCTCAGTTTCCAGACAAAGTTTATGCGTCTCAAACACGCGGGCTCCGCATTGTTCTGCAGCCCTTTATTCTGCTCTGCTGGAGTGATGGGAGCGAGCGGAGGAGGAGGGGAGAGGGATGAGGACGGGGATCTGGAGTCTCCCGCCATTAATAAGCTGTAAGCTCTTCAGGCCAGGGAGTGGGGGACATAGACGTGACCAGGTCATGACCATTGGGGGGATAATCAGTCTGTAAGTTGTCAATCAAATGGATTCAGATCTCCACAAGCGCAGCGATCACAGGACGCATCGGCGGCACCTGGAGAGCGCTCAATCCGATATGTGATCCGGCCGCCATTAAGATACAAACCGATTCTCCGCATTTATGGTCAGATTCCGGAGATTTCTTCCGTTGTCTTTTTTTGGGCAAAGATCAGATCACTGAGGACGTAAATATGGCGACAATATTCATCATGTGACGAGGAGAAGTTACGTTATATCACAGAACCTCATTATCCCCACAGAAGAGGAGGCTCGAAAAATACCGCCGCCATGACGGATCCTGACACAAGAAGAGGAAAAAAATAAAAGTATTAGAGAAAAAAAAAAAGCAGACGGAGCGCTGACCCCAGGAGCTGACAATCTAAGAATAAGACACAGGGGGACGGATCACTGACCCCAGGAGCTGACAATCTAAGAATAAGACACAGGAGGACGGAGCGCTGACCCCAGGAGCTGACAATCTAAGTAACTAGACGCAGTGGACGGAGCGCCGACCCCAGGAGCTGACAATCTAAGTAACAAGACGCATGAGGACGGAGCGCTGACCCCAGGAGCTGATAATCTAAGTAACAAGACACATGAGGATGGAGCGCTGACCCCAGGAGCTGACAATCTAAGTAACAAGACGCAGGAGGATGGAGCGCTGACCCCAGGAGCTGACAATCTAAGTAACTAGACGCAGTGGACGGAGCGCTGACCCCAGGAGCTGACAATCTAAGTAACAAGACGCAGGAGGACGGAGCGCTGACCCCCGGAGCTGACAATCTAAGTAACTAGACGCAGTGGACGGAGCGCCGACCCCAGGAGCTGACAATCTAAGTAACAAGACGCATGAGGACGGAGCGCTGACCCCAGGAGCTGATAATCTAAGTAACAAGACACATGAGGACGGAGCGCTGACCCCAGGAGCTGACAATCTAAGTAACTAGACGCAGTGGACGGAGCGCTGACCCCAGGAGCTGACAATCTAAGTAACAAGACGCATGAGGACGGAGCGCTGACCCCAGGAGCTGACAATCTAAGTAACAAGACGCAGGAGGACAGAGAGCTGACCCCAGGAGCTGACAATCTAAGTAACAAGACGCAGTGGACGGAGCGCTGACCCCAGGAGCTGACAATCTAAGTAACAAGACGCAGGAGGACGGAGCGCTGACCCGAGGAACTGACAATCTAAGTAACAAGACGCAGGAGGACAGAGAGCTGACCCCAGGAGCTGACAATCTAAGTAACAAGACACAGAAGGACGAAGCACTGACCCCAGGAGCTGACAATCAAAGAATAAGATGCAGGAGGAGCGAGCGCTGACCCCAAGAGCTGACAATCTAAGTAACAAGATGCAGGAGGACGGAGCGCTGACCCCAGGAGCTGACAATCTAAGTAACAAGACGCAGGAGGACGGAGCGCTGACTCCAGGAGCTGACAATCTAAGTAACAAGATGCAGGAGGACGGAGCGCTGACCCCAGGAGCTGACAATCTAAGTAACAAGACACAGGAGGACGGAGCGCTGACCCCAAGAGCTGACAATCTAAGTAACAAGACGCCGGAGGACGGAGCACTGACCCCAAGAGCTGACAACCTAAGTAACAAGACGCAGGAGAATGGAGCACTGACCCCAGGAGCTGACAATCTAAGTAACAAGACGCAGGAGGACGCAGCGCTGATCCCAGGAGCTGACAATCTAAGTAGCAAGACGCAGGAGGACGGAGCGCTGACCCCAGGAACTGACAATCTAAGAATAAGACGCAGGAGGACGGAGCGCTGACTCCAGGAGCTGACAATCTAAGTAACAAGACACAGGAGGACGGAGCGCTGACCCCAGGAGCTGACAATCGAAGTAACAAGACGCAGGATGACGGAGCGCTGACCCCAAGAGCTGACAATCTAAGTAACAAGACGCCGGAGGACGGAGCACTGACCCCAAGAGCTGACAATCTAAGTAACAAGACGCCGGAGGACGGAGCACTGACCCCAAGAGCTGACAATCTAAGTAACAAGACGCAGGAGGATGGAGCGCTGACCCCAGGAGCTGACAATCTAAGTAACAAGACGCAGTGGACGGAGCGCTGACCCCAGGAGCTGACAATCTAAGTAACAAGACGCATGAGGACGGAGCGCTGACCCCAGGAGCTGACAATCTAAGTAACAAGACGCAGGAGGACGGAGCGCTGACCCCAGGAGCTGACAATCTAAGTAACAAGACGCAGTGGACGGAGCGCTGACCCCAGGAACTGACAATCTAAGTAACAAGACGCAGGAGGACGGAGCGCTGACCCCAGGAGCTGACAATCTAAGTAACAACACGCAGGAGGACGGAGCGCTGACCCCAGGAGCTGACAATCTAAGTAACAAGACACAGGAGGACGGAGCGCTGACCCCAGGAGCTGACAATCGAAGTAACTAGATGCAGGAGGACGGAGCGCTGACCCCAGTAGCTGACAATCTAAGTAACAAGACGCAGTGGACGGAGCTCTGACCCCAGGAGCTGACAATCTAAGTAACAAGACGCAGGAGGACGGAGCGCTGACCCCAGGAACTGACAATCTAAGTAACAAGATGCAGGAGGACGGAGCGCTGACCCCAGGAACTGACAATCTAAGTAACAAGACGCAGGAGGACAGAGAGCTGACCCCAGGAGCTGACAATCTAAGTAACAAGACACAGAAGGACGAAGCACTGACCCCAGGAGCTGACAATCTAAGAATAAGATGCAGGAGGAGCGAGCGCTGACCCCAGGAGCTGACAATCTAAGTAACAACACGCAGGAGGATGGAGCGCTGACCCCAAGAGCTGACAATCTAAGTAACAAGACGCAGGAGGATGGAGCGCTGACCCCAAGAGCTGACAATCTAAGTAACAAGACGCAGGAGGACGGAGCGCTGACTCCAGGAGCTGACAATCTAAGTTACAAGATGCAGGAGGACGGAGCGCTGACCCCAAGAGCTGACAATCTAAGTAACAAGACGCCGGAGGACGGAGCACTGACCCCAAGAGCTGACAACCTAAGTAACAAGACGCAGGAGAATGGAGCACTGACCCCAGGAGCTGACAATCTAAGTAACAAGACGCAGGAGGACGGAGCGCTGACCCCAGGAGCTGACAATCTAAGTAACAAGACACATGAGGACGGAGCGCTGACCCCAGGAGCTGACAATCTAAGTAACAAGATGCAGGAGGACGCAGCGCTGATCCCAGGAGCTGACAATCTAAGTAGCAAGACGCAGGAGGACGGAGCGCTGACCCCAGGAACTGACAATCTAAGAATAAGATGCAGGAGGACGGAGCGCTGACTCCAGGAGCTGACAATCTAAGTAACAAGACACAGGAGGACGCAGCGCTGACCCCAGGAGCTGACAATCTAAGTAACAAGATGCAGGAGGACGCAGCGCTGATCCCAGGAGCTGACAATCTAAGTAGCAAGACGCAGGAGGACGGAGCGCTGACCCCAGGAACTGACAATCTAAGAATAAGATGCAGGAGGACGGAGCGCTGACCCCAGGAGCTGACAATCTATGTAACAAGACGCAGGAGGACGGAGCGCTGACTCCAGGAGCTGACAATCTAAGTAACAAGACGCCGGAGGACGGAGCACTGACCCCAGGAGCTGACAATCTATGTAACAAGACGCAGGAGGACGGAGCGCTGACCCCAGGAACTGACAATCTAAGTAACAAGATGCAGGAGGATGGAGCGCTGACCCCAGGAGCTGACAATCTAAGTAACTAGACGCAGTGGACGGAGCGCTGACCCCAGGAGCTGACAATCTAAGTAACAAGACGCAGGAGGACGGAGCGCTGACCCCCGGAGCTGACAATCTAAGTAACTAGACGCAGTGGACGGAGCGCCGACCCCAGGAGCTGACAATCTAAGTAACAAGACGCATGAGGACGGAGCGCTGACCCCAGGAGCTGACAATCTAAGTAACTAGACGCAGTGGACGGAGCGCTGACCCCAGGAGCTGACAATCTAAGTAACAAGACGCATGAGGACGGAGCGCTGACCCCAGGAGCTGACAATCTAAGTAACAAGACGCAGGAGGACAGAGCGCTGACCCCAGGAGCTGACAATCTAAGTAACAAGACGCAGGAGGACGGAGCGCTGACCCGAGGAACTGACAATCTAAGTAACAAGACGCAGGAGGACAGAGAGCTGACCCCAGGAGCTGACAATCTAAGTAACAAGACACAGAAGGACGAAGCACTGACCCCAGGAGCTGACAATCAAAGAATAAGATGCAGGAGGAGCGAGCGCTGACCCCAAGAGCTGACAATCTAAGTAACAAGATGCAGGAGGACGGAGCGCTGACCCCAGGAGCTGACAATCTAAGTAACAAGACGCAGGAGGACGGAGCGCTGACTCCAGGAGCTGACAATCTAAGTTACAAGATGCAGGAGGACGGAGCGCTGACCCCAGGAACTGACAATCTAAGTAACAAGACACAGGAGGACGGAGCGCTGACCCCAAGAGCTGACAATCTAAGTAACAAGACGCCGGAGGACGGAGCACTGACCCCAAGAGCTGACAACCTAAGTAACAAGACGCAGGAGAATGGAGCACTGACCCCAGGAGCTGACAATCTAAGTAACAAGACGCAGGAGGACGCAGCGCTGATCCCAGGAGCTGACAATCTAAGTAGCAAGACGCAGGAGGACGGAGCGCTGACCCCAGGAACTGACAATCTAAGAATAAGATGCAGGAGGACGGAGCGCTGACTCCAGGAGCTGACAATCTAAGTAACAAGACACAGGAGGACGGAGCGCTGACCCCAGGAGCTGACAATCGAAGTAACAAGACGCAGGATGACGGAGCGCTGACCCCAAGAGCTGACAATCTAAGTAACAAGACGCCGGAGGACGGAGCACTGACCCCAAGAGCTGACAATCTAAGTAACAAGACGCCGGAGGACGGAGCACTGACCCCAAGAGCTGACAATCTAAGTAACAAGACGCAGGAGGATGGAGCGCTGACCCCAGGAGCTGACAATCTAAGTAACAAGACGCAGTGGACGGAGCGCTGACCCCAGGAACTGACAATCTAAGTAACAAGACGCATGAGGACGGAGCGCTGACCCCAGGAGCTGACAATCTAAGTAACAAGACGCAGGAGGACGGAGCGCTGACCCCAGGAGCTGACAATCTAAGTAACAAGACGCAGTGGACGGAGCGCTGACCCCAGGAGCTGACAATCTAAGTAACAAGACGCAGGAGGACGGAGCGCTGACCCCAGGAGCTGACAATCTAAGTAACAAGATGCAGGAGGACGGAGCGCTGACCCCAGTAGCTGACAATCTAAGTAACAAGACGCAGTGGACGGAGCTCTGACCCCAGGAGCTGACAATCTAAGTAACAAGACGCATGAGGACGGAGCGCTGACCCCAGGAGCTGACAATCTAAGTAACAAGACACATGAGGACGGAGCGCTGACCCCAGGAGCTGACAATCTAAGTAACAAGATGCAGGAGGACGGAGCGCTGACCCCAGGAACTGACAATCTAAGTAACAAGACGCAGGAGGACAGAGAGCTGACCCCAGGAGCTGACAATCTAAGTAACAAGACACAGAAGGACGAAGCACTGACCCCAGGAGCTGACAATCTAAGAATAAGATGCAGGAGGAGCGAGCGCTGACCCCAGGAGCTGACAATCTAAGTAACAACACGCAGGAGGATGGAGCGCTGACCCCAAGAGCTGACAATCTAAGTAACAAGACGCAGAAGGATGGAGCGCTGACCCCAAGAGCTGACAATCTAAGTAACAAGACGCAGGAGGACAGAGCGCTGACTCCAGGAGCTGACAATCTAAGTTACAAGATGCAGGAGGACGGAGCGCTGACCCCAGGAGCTGACAATCTAAGTAACAAGACACAGGAGGACGGAGCACTGACCCCAAGAGCTGACAATCTAAGTAACAAGACGCCGGAGGACGGAGCACTGACCCCAAGAGCTGACAACCTAAGTAACAAGACGCAGGAGAATGGAGCACTGACCCCAGGAGCTGACAATCTAAGTAACAAGACGCAGGAGGACGGAGCGCTGACCCCAGGAGCTGACAATCTAAGTAACAAGACACATGAGGACGGAGCGCTGACCCCAGGAGCTGACAATCTAAGTAACAAGATGCAGGAGGACGCAGCGCTGATCCCAGGAGCTGACAATCTAAGTAGCAAGACGCAGGAGGACGGAGCGCTGACCCCAGGAACTGACAATCTAAGAATAAGATGCAGGAGGACGGAGCGCTGACCCCAGGAACTGACAATCTAAGAATAAGATGCAGGAGGACGGAGCGCTGACCCCAGGAGCTGACAATCTAAGTAACAAGACGCAGGAGGACGGAGCGCTGACTCCAGGAGCTGACAATCTAAGTAACAAGATGCAGGAGGACGCAGCGCTGACTCCAGGAGCTGACAATCTAAGTAACAAGATGCAGGAGGACGCAGCGCTGATCCCAGGAGCTGACAATCTAAGTAGCAAGACGCAGGAGGACGGAGCGCTGACCCCAGGAACTGACAATCTAAGTAACAAGATGCAGGAGGACGCAGCGCTGATCCCAGGAGCTGACAATCTAAGTAACAAGATGCAGGAGGACGCAGCGCTGACCCCAGGAGCTGACAATCTAAGTAACAAGATGCAGGAGGACGCAGCGCTGATCCCAGGAGCTGACAATCTAAGTAACAAGATGCAGGAGGACGCAGCGCTGATCCCAGGAGCTGACAATCTAAGTAACAACACGCAGGAGGACGGAGCGCTGACTCCAGGAGCTGACAATCTAAGTAACAAGATGCAGGAGGACGCAGAGCTGATCCCAGGAGCTGACAATCTAAGTAGCAAGACGCAGGAGGACGGAGCGCTGACCCCAGGAACTGACAATCTAAGAATAAGATGCAGGAGGAGCGAGCGCTGACTCCAGGAGCTGACAATCTAAGTAACAAGATGCAGGAGGACGGAGCGCTGACCACAGGAGCTGACAATCTAAGTAACAAGACGCAGGAGGACGGAGCGCTGACCCCAGGAACTGACAATCTAAGTAACAAGATGCAGGAGGACGGAGCGCTGACCCCAGGAACTGACAATCTAAGTAACAAGACGCAGGAGGATGGAGCGCTGACCCCAGGAGCTGACAATCTAAGTAACAAGACGCAGTGGACGGAGCGCTGACCCCAGGAGCTGACAATCTAAGTAACAAGACACATGAGGACGGAGCGCTGACCCCAGGAGCTGACAATCTAAGTAACAAGACACAGAAGCACGGAGCGCTGACCCCAGGAGCTGACAATCTAAGTAACAAGACGCAGGAGGATGGAGCGCTGACCCCAGGAGCTGACAATCTATGTAACAAGACGCAGGAGGACAGAGAGCTGACCCCAGGAGCTGACAATCTAAGAATAAGATGCAGGAGGACGGAGAGCTGACCCCAGGAGCTGACAATCTAAGTAACAAGACACATGAGGACGGAGCGCTGACCCCAGGAACTGACAATCTAAGTAACAAGACGCAGGAGGACGGAGCGCTGACCCCAGGAGCTGACAATCTAAGTAACAAGACGCAGGAGGATGGAGCGCTGACCCCAGGAGCTGACAATCTATGTAACAAGACGCAGGAGGATGGAGCGCTGACCCCAGGAGCTGACAATCTAAGTAACAAGACGCAGGAGGACGGAGCGCTGACTCCAGGAGCTGACAATCTAAGTAACAAGACACAGGAGGACGCAGCGCTGACCCCAGGAGCTGACAATCTAAGTAACAAGACGCAGGAGGACGGAGCGCTGACCCCAGGAGCTGATAATCTAAGTAACAAGACACAGGAGGACGCAGCGCTGACCCCAGGAGCTGACAATCTAAGAATAAGATGCAGGGAAATATGAAACAAGACGCGGTACATCCGGTTTATAATAACCCGTGCAGCAGACCTGATAACGTGCGCGGTGTTTAGACACAAGACGGGGGTTTCTCCACATGAATCGTAACATCTGGAAGCCGCCACTGAACGTGTTTTCTGCGCTATCGTCGCTGCATTTCTAAGATAATTTGGGTTCAGAGGTCAGCGCTGTAATAATAATGTATGAAGCGGCCGCTGACGTCTCCGGTGAGGTCTGACCGTGTTGGGGGGACCCGTCCGCTTCACTCGCACCCTCATCTTTGTGCGGCAGGTGGAGACGCGAGCGGGAAGTAAAGAGACGCACACATTGTTGATATATTAGTATGGGAGGCGCTGGGTACGGGCTGGCGCTGGGTCCGGGCCGGCGCTGCGCGGGGTGATGGGGGTTCATTTCACGGGCTGCTTCCTCTTCGCTCATCATCCTGACACAAGGGGATGGGGGGGATGTGCTGTGAAGAGATGGTATTCCTAGCTCCCATTTTCTCCCCCTCGTGCTTCTTAAACCCCTCAGTGTCTCCTTGACAACCGGCCAGTGGCATCACAGGAGTTAAACTCGGCTCCTTATTGTGCAAATAAGACTTTATCGGGAGGGGAAGGGGCGATGGACCCACATTATCTAGTTACCGCCCTCCAAACTGGAACCTGTGCACCGACCACAGTGGGCAGCACTAGAGAGAATACCCATCATCATATAGAATCCCATATGAAATACCCATCATCATATAGAATCCCATATATAATACCATTTATCATATAGAATCCCATAAATAATACCAAATATCGTATAGAATCCCATATATAATACCATTCATCATATAGAATCCTATATATAATACCATTTATCATATAGAATCCCATATATAATACCAAATATCGTATAGAATCCCATATATAATACCATTCATCATATAGAATCCCATATATAATACCATTTATCATATAGAATCCCATATATAATACCAAATATCGTATAGAATCCCATATATAATACCATTCATCATATAGAATCCTATATATACTACCAAATATCTATAGAATCCCATGTATACTACCCATCATTGTATAGAATCCCATATATAATACCCATCATATAGAATCCTATATATAATACCCATCATCATATAGAATCCCATATATAATACCATTTATCATATAGAATCCCAGATATAATACCAAATATAACATAGAATTCCATATATAATACAAAATATCATATAGAATCCCATATATAATAACATTCATCATATTGAATCCATATTTTATGCCAAATTTCATATAGAATTCCATATATAATACCAAATATCTATATAATCCCATATATAATACCATTCTTCATATAGAATCCCATATATACTACCCATCATCATATAGAATCCCATATATAATACACATCATCATATAGAATCCCATATATAATACCAATCATATAGCATCCCATATAGAATACTAATAATCATATAGAATCCCATATATAATACCCATCATCATATCGATTTCCATATATAATACCACTCATATAGAATCCCATATATAATACCAATCATCCTATAGAATCCCATATATATTACCAATCATATAGAATCCCATATATGATACCGATCATATAGAATCTCATATATAATACCCATCATATAGAATCCCATATATAATACCAATCATCCTATAGAATCCCATATATATTAGCAATCATATAAAATCCCCTATATAATACCAATCCTCGTATGGAATCCCATATATATTACCAACCATCATATAGAATACCATAACTAATACCCATCATCATATATAATACCATATATAATATCAATAATCATATAGAACACCATATATAATACCCATAAACATATAGAACCCCATATATAATACTAATCATCATATAGAATCCCATATATAATACTAATCATCATATAGAATCTCATATATAATACTAATCATATAGAATCCCATATATAATACTAATCATATAGAATCCCATACGTAATACTAAACATATAGAATACCATATATAATACCCATCATCATACAGAATACCATATATAATACCCAAAGAGAATACCATATATAATACCAAATACCATATAGAATCCCATATATAATACCCATCATCATATAGAAGCCCATTTATAATACTAATCATCACATAGAATCCCATATATAATAATAATAATAATAATAATAATAATAATCATATAGAATCCCATATATAATACAAATCATTATATAGAATCCAAAATATACCAGTCATCGTATAGAATACCATATATAATACCAATCATATAGAATCCCATATATAATACCCATCATCATATAGAATACCATATATAATACCCATCGTCCTAGAGAATCCCATATATACCTATCATTATATAGAATGCCATATATAATACCAGTCATCGTATAGAATACCATATATAATACCAATCATATAGAATCCCATATATAATACCAATCATATACAATCCCATATATAATACCGATCATATAGAATCTCATATATAATACCAATCATCCTATAGAATCCCATATATATTACCAATCATATAGAATCTCATATATAATACCCATCATCATATAGAATCCCATATATAATATCAATCATCCAATAGAATCCCATATACATTATCAATCATGTAAAATCCCCTATATAATACCAATCATCGTATGGAATCCCATATATAATACCAACCATCGTATAGAATACCATAACTAACCCATCATCATATAGAATCCCATATATAATATCAATAATCATATAGAAAACCATATATAATACCATAAACATATAGAACCCCATATATAATACTAATCATATAGAATCCCATATATAATACCCCTCAAAGAGAATACATATAATACCAAATACCATATAGAATCCCATATATAATACTAATCATATAGAATCCCATACGTAATACTAAACATATAGAATACCATATATAATACCAAATACCATATAGAATCCCATATATAATACCCATCATCATATAGAAGCCCATTTATAATACTAATCATCACATAGAATCCCATATATAATAATAATAATAATAATAATAATCATATAGAATCCCATATATAATACAAATCATTATATAGAATCCAATATATACCAGTCATCGTATAGAATACCATATATAATACCAATCATATAGAATCCCATATATAATACCCATCATCATATAGAATACCATATATAATACCCATCATCCTAGAGAATCCCATATATACCTATCATTATATAGAATGCCATATATAATACCAGTCATTGTATAGAATACCATATATAATACCAATCATATAGAATCCCATATATAATACCAATCATATACAATCCCATATATAATACCGATCATATAGAATCTCATATATAATACCAATCATCCTATAGAATCCCATATATATTACCAATCATATAGAATCTCATATATAATACCCATCATCATATAGAATCCCATATATAATATCAATCATCCTATAGAATCCAATATATATTATCAATCATATGAAATCCCTATATAATACCAATCATCGTATGGAATCCCATATATAATACCAACCATCGTATAGAATACCATAACTAACCCATCATCATATAGAATACCATATATAATATCAATAATCATATAGAAAACCATATATAATACCCATAAACATATAGAACCCCATATATAATACTAATCATATAGAATCCCATATATAATACTCCTCAAAGAGAATACATATAATACCAAATACCATATAGAATCTCATATATAATATTAATAATCATATAGAATACCATATATAATACGAATCATCATATAGAATCCCATATATAATACCCATCATCATATAGAATCCCATATATAATACCGAACATCATACAGAATCTCATATATACCAGTCATCGTATAGAATACCATATAGAATATGGATCATCATATAGAATCCCATATAGAACACTAATCATATAGAATCCTATATGTAATACTAATCATCTGTAAAGTTGGGGTAGGGAGACAGACAGGTGAGCCCTAATCTACCCGCCACTCAGTCCCTGCCTACTTGCACGGCCCGTCCTAGGCGACGGGGTACAACTGGGCGACGGTCCCTACGCTCAATAAGTGCACGACAGACAAACAGACAAGGGTACACAGAAGCTAAGGGAAATGGGGCAGTTCCCCACGGCAACACCGTGAGCAACAAGAGTAGTGAACGAGCCGAGTCAAACCAGGAGTGTACAAGGCACCAAACGCAGAGCAGGAGAGTAGTCAGTAAAGCCAGGGTCAAAATGAAGCAGAGGTCAATAGTAATAGCAGGAACAGCAGAACCAGGAAATAAGAGAATCACAGGCAAAGACAAGAAGCAAATGAAGGTATACATAGACCGAGGGCGGGAGCTAGAACCGTCTGGCCAGGCTGTGATAGGTTCTCCCACTCCTCAGCCTACCAGCCTGAGTGGTAGCAGATCGAGTCACTCTATCAGACCTAGGAGCAGATGCAGACTGATTAACCACGGGCGTCGACACAGAAGCTGTGTCTGGCAGATCCTTTACATCATCATATAGAATCCCATGTATAATACCCATCATGATATAGCATCCCATATATACCAGTCATCAGATAGAATACCATATATAATACCAATCATATAGAACCCCATATATAATACCCATAATCATATAGAATCCCATATATAATACCAGTCATCATATAGAATCCCATATATAATACCAGTCATCGTATAGAATACCATATATAATACTAATCATCATATATAATCCCATATATAATACAATACCATATATAATACCCATCATCATATATAATCCCATATATGCTGCCAATCATCTTATAGTATCCCATATATAATACCCATCATCATATAGAATCCCATATATAATACCAATCGTCCTATAGAATCCCATATATATTACCAATCATATAGAATCCCACATATAATACCAATAATCATATGGAATACCATAAATAATACCAATCATCATATAGAATACCATATAATACTCATTACCATATATAACACCATATATAATATCAATAATCATATAGAACACAATATATAATACCCATCATCATATAGAATCCCATATATACCAATCATATAGAATACCATATATAATACCAAATATCATATAGAATCCCATATATAATAACAATCCCATATAATCCCTTATATAATACCAATCATCCTATAGAATCTTATATATAATACCAATTATCATATATAATCCCATATATAATACCAATCATCATATAGAATGCCATATATAATACCGATCACCATATAGAATACCATTTATAATACACATCATATAGAATCCCATATATACCAGTCATTGTATAGAATCCCATATATGATACCAATCATATAGAATAAGTTCATAAATAATACCTATCATCATAAATAATACCATATATAATACAAATCGTCGTATAGAATAACATAAATAATACCCATCAACATATAGAACCCCATATATAATACTAATCATATAGAATCCCATATATAATACTAATCATCACATAGAATCCCATATATAATACTAATCATATAGAATACATATATAATCCCAATCATTATATAGAACAACATATATCATACCCATCATCATATAGAACCCCATATATAATATCAATCATCATATAGAATACCATATCTAATAATAACCATCATCATATAGAATCCCATATATAATCCCAATTATCATATATAATCCCATATATAATAACGATCATATATAATCTCATATATAATACCCATAATCATATAGAATCCCATATATAATACCCATCATCATATATATTCCCATATATAATACCCATCATGATACAGAATCCCATATATAATACCCATCATCATATAGAATCCCATATATAATACCAATCATCATATAGAATACCATATATAATACCGATCATATATAATCTCATATATAATACCCATAATCATATAGAATCCCATATATAATACCAATCATCCTATAGAATCTTATATATAATACCAATTATCATATATAATCCCCTATATAATACCAATGATCATATAGAATGCCATATATAATACGGATCATATAGAATACCATTTATAATATCTATCATATAGAATCCCATATATAATACCAGTCATCGTATAGAATCCCATATATGACACCAATCATATAGAATAAGTCCATAAATAATAACTATCATCATAAATAATACCATATATAATACAAATTGTCATAAAGGATACCATAAATAATACCCATCAACATATAGAACCCCATATATAATACTAATCATCATATAGAATCCCATATCTAATACTAATCATCATATAGAATCTCATATATAATGCTAATCATCATATAGAATCCCATATATAATACCGATCATCATATCGAATCCCATATATAATGCTAATCATATAGAATGCCATATATAATCCCAATCATTATATAGAACACCATATATAATACCCACCATCCTATAGAATCCCATATCTAATCCCAATTATCATATAGAAACCCATATATAATACCCATCATCATATAGAATCCCATATATAATCCCAATTGTCATATAGAAACCCATATATAATACCCATCATTATATAGAATCCCATATATACCAATTATCATATAGAATGTCATATATAATACCAATCATCATATGGAATCCCAATTATCATATAGAATGTCATATATAATACCAATCATAGAATCCCATATATTATAACAATCATATAGAACACCATATATAATACGCATCATCATAGAATCCCATATATAACACCCAGAAACATAAAGAATCCCATATATAATCCCAATCATCATATAGAAACCCATATATAATACCCATCATATAGAATCCCATATATAATACCCATCATATAGAATCCCATACATAAGACCCATTATCATATATAATACCATATATAATATCGATCATCATTTAGTATACCATTTATAATACCCATCATCAAATAGAATCCCATATATAATACCAATCATCGTAAAAAGAATCCCATCTATGATACCAAGCATCATATATATAATCCCATATAGAATACCAATCATATAGAATCCCATATATAATACCCATCATCATATAGAATCCCATATATAATACCCATCATCATATAGAATCCCATATATAATACCCATCATCATATTGAATAAGTCCATAAATAATAACAATCAAGTAACCTAATAAAACTCTTAGTTACCCTTGTACTAAAACCTTTTTGCATAGACTGTTGTTTGGTCTGCTGCCTCTCCGTAAGGCAGAGCGGCCTAGTGGTTCCACATACCCCAGGACCGTGACACCCATCATCATATAAAATCCCATATGTAACACTCATCATCCTATAGAATCCTGTATATAATTCCCATCTCTATATAGAATGTCATATATATTACCCATCATTATAAAGATTAAGGATTCTACATGAGAGATAGATAGATAGATAGATAGATAGATAGATAGATAGATAGATAGATAGATAGATAGATAGATAGATAGATAGATATGAGATAGATAGATATGAGACAGACAGACAGACAGACAGACAGACATGAGATAGATAGATAGATAGATATGAGATAGACAGACAGACAGACAGACAGACAGACAGACAGATAGACAGACAGATATGAGATAGATAGATAGATATGAGATAGATAGATAGATAGATAGATAGATATGAGATAGATAGATAGATATGAGATAGATAGATAGATATGAGATAGACAGACAGACAGACAGACAGACAGACAGACAGACAGACAGACATGAGATAGATAGATAGATAGATATGAGATAGATAGATATGAGATAGATAGATAGATAGATATGAGATAGATAGATAGATATGAGATAGATAGATAGATAGATAGATAGATAGATAGATATGAGATAGATAGATAGATATGAGATAGATAGATAGATATGAGATAGATAGATAGATATGAGATAGATAGATAGATATGAGATAGATAGATAGATATGAGATAGATAGATAGATAGATAGATAGATAGATAGATAGATAGATAGATAGATAGATAGATAGATAGATAGATAGATATGAGATAGATAGATAGATATGAGATAGATAGATAGATATGAGATAGATAGATAGATAGATAGATAGATAGATATGAGATAGATAGATAGATAGATAGATAGATAGATAGATATGAGATAGATAGATAGATAGATAGATAGATAGATAGATAGATAGATAGATAGATAGATAGATAGGATATCTGGGCTTTAGGGGAGACTGTAGATCTTATGTAAGAATTTCGCTCCATGCTCCAGTCCTGCCGGAGGGGGTGCAGAGAAGACCAGACTGGGGGTGCAGAGAAGACCAGACTGGGGGTGCAGAGAAGACCAGACTGGGGGTGCAGAGAAGACCAGACTGGGGGTGCAGAGAAGACCAGACTGGGGGTGTAGAGAGGACCAGACGGGGGTGCAGAGAGGACCAGACTGGGGGAGTAGAGAAGACCAGACTGGGAGTGCAGAGAGGACCAGACTGGGGGTGCAAAGAAGACCAGACTGGGGGTGCCGAGAGGACCAGACTGGGGGTGCAGAGAGAGAACAGACTGGGGGTGCAGAGAGAGAACAGACTGGGGGTGCAGAGAGGACCAGACTGGGGGTGCAGAGAGGACCAGACTGGGGGTGCAGAAAAGACCAGACTGGGGGTGCAGAGAAGACCAGACTGGGGGTGCAGAGAAGACCAGACTGGGGGTGCAGAGAAGACCAGACTGGGGGTGCAGAAAAGACCAGACTGGGGGTGCAGAGAACAATAGATTGTATTCACCTGTCCTACAGTCATCCTCTCCCCAGCCTGACATGTCTGATAACAGAGAACAATAGATTGTATTCATCTGTCCTACAGTCATCCTCCCCCAGCCTGACATGTCTGATAACAGAGAACAATACATTGTATTCACCTGTCCTACAGTCATCCTCCCCAGCCTGACATGTCTGATAACAGAGAACAATAGATTGTATTCACCTGTCCTACAGTCATCCTCCCCAGCCTGACATGTCTGATAACAGAGAACAATAGATTGTATTCTCCTATCCTACAGTCATCTTCCCCCCAGCCTGACATGTCTGATAACAGAGAACAATAGATTGTATTCACCTGTCCTACAGTCATCCTCCCCGAGCCTGACATGGCTGATAACAGAGAACAATAGATTGTATTCACCTGTCCTACAGTCATCCTCCCCCAGCCTGACATGTCTGATAACAGAGAACAATAGATTGTATTCACCTGTCCTACAGTCATCCTCCCCCAGCCTGACATGTATGATAACAGAGAACAATAGATTGTATTCACCTGTCCTACAGTCATCCTCCCCCAGCCTGCCATGTCTGATAACAGAGAACAATAGATTGTATTCACCTGTCCTACAGTCATCCTCCCCAGCCTGACATGTCTGATAACAGAGAACAATAGATTGTATTCACCTGTCCTACAGTCATCCTCCCCGAACCTGACATGGCTGATAACAGAGAACAATAGATTGTATTCACCTGTCCTACAGTCATCCTCCCCCAGCCTGACATGTATGATAACAAAGAACAATAGATTGTATTCACCTGTCCTACAGTCATCCTCCCCCAGCCTGCCATGTCTGATAACAGAGAACAATAGATTGTATTCACCTGTCCTACAGTCATCCTCTCCCAGGCTGACATGTCTGATAACAGATAACAATAGATTGTATTCACCTGTCCTACAGTCATCCTCCCCCCAGCCTGACATGTCTGATAACAGAGAACAATAGATTGTATTCACCTGTCCTACAATCATCCTCCCCGAGCCTGACATGGCTGATAACAGAGAACAATAGATTGTATTCACCTGTCCTACAGTCATCCTCCCCCAGCCTGACATGTCTGATAACAGAGAACATTAGATTGTATTCACCTGTCCTACAGTCATCCTCCCCCAGCCTGACATGTCTGATAACAGAGAACAATAGATTATATTCACCTGTCCTACAGTCATCCTCCCCCAGCCTGACATGTCTGATAACAGAGAACAATAGATTGTATTCACCTGTCCTACAGTCATCCTCCCCCAGCCTGACATGTCTGATAACAGAGAACAATAGATTGTATTCACCTGTCCTACAGTCATACTCCCCCCCAGCCTGACATGTCTGATAACAGAGAACAATAGATTGTATTCACCTGTCCTACAGTCATACTCCCCCCCAGCCTGACATGTCTGATAACAGAGAACAATAGATTGTATTCACCTGTCCTACAGTCATCCTCCCCCAGCCTGACATGTCTGATAACAGAGAACAATAGATTGTATTCACCTGTCCTACAGTCATTCTCTCCCAGCCTGACATGTCTGATAACAGAGAACAATAGATTGTATTCACCTGTCCTACAGTCATCCTCTCCCAGCCTGACATGTCTGATAACAGAGAACAATAGATTGTATTCACCTGTCCTACAGTCATCCTCCCCCAGCCTGACATGTCTGATAACAGAGAACAATAGATTGTATTCACCTGTCCTACAGTCATCCTCTCCCAGCCTGACATGTCTGATAACAGAGAACAATAGATTGTATTCACCTGTCCTACAGTCATCCTCCCCCAGCCTGACATGTCTGATAACAGAGAACAATAGATTGTATTCACCTGTCCTACAGTCATCCTCCCCCCCCCAACCTGACATGTCTGATAACAGAGAACAATAGATTGTATTCACCTGTCCTACAGTCATCCTCCCCCCAGCCTGACATGTCTGATAACAGAGAACAATAGATTGTATTCACCTGTCCTACAGTCATCCTTCCCCAGCCTGACATGTCTGATAACAGAGAACAATAGATTGTATTCACCTGTCCTACAGTCATCCTCCCCCAGCCTGACATGTCTGATAACAGAGAACAATAGATTGTATTCACCTGTCGGGGGTAGATGCCGCTGATCTCCACGTCAGTATTGATGATTGAGTTGCCGCTGATCTGTCTCTTTTTTTTAATGTTTTAAGCTGCCTCAACTTCCTAATAGAATTGTTTTTCAATTTCTTACCATATAAACATCTCTGATTGCTGTCAGTAAATGGAAACATTATTTTAGCATTCAAAGGCTAAAAACCTATCCTGACCTAGTACTTCTCACAGCTGAGGGTTTGTTACAATGTAGATAATCAAGGTGAATAAACGTCCCATGACATTTTTCCTTGTAGTTTTTGGGGCCAGCAGGTTGGTGATTTGGGTGGACACCTCGGTGTGGATGAAGATCAGGGGCCGCAGACATCAGACTATGGGGGCACATAGTCAGAGGACACTGGGATCCCCCTCCCCCGGGCGGCTGTTTACACAATCTGCGGCAACTGGGACCATTATTTCAGCCATTATCCCAGGATGACAGGAATCATTGTCCTGCCACAATCCGGCGCCCTCAGCTATTGTCCCCCTTCCCGGTCCCTGACCCCCCGGCTGGGGAGAGTTATGGCCGCGTCCATATCAGGGAGGTTGAGGGAACGGTCACGCTGGGAATGAGAACTTGGATCCATTACAATCAGCATTCATTAATGAGCGCGCCGTGCCTTTAATTCATGGCGTGGAGGAGATTTACGCGCCGTTTGCTGAATGTCATTATCGTCCCGGTCAGATATTTGTGTATTCGCCGTCGTGGACTGGAAGCGTCATCACATGGAGCAGTGAAGAAAGATGGAGATTTATCAAAACTGGTGCAGGGGAAGAATGGCGCAGTCGTCCAGAGTAACCAATCACGTCACTGCTTTCATTTTCAGACACGCCTGTGATACATGAGAGCTGCAATCTGATTGGTTATCAGCTGCAATGGTTTCTATAAAGGTTTAGATACAATTTATCCAATGACAAAGAAAAGATGTGAGGAGCGGCCTGAATAATACTACAACCCCAATCATCTAACCATCATGTATCTGAGCTCTTATGTGTGATACTGTCTCAGGGAAGAAGTACACACCCCATCATGCCTTGCTGTATCTAATCTCTAATGTGTGATACAATATTAGAAGTACTACATCCCCCATCATACACTGCTGTAACGTAGTCCTCTCCACTAGAAGTAACCACTTGCTCGGTACGGTTTTCAGTCATGAGTATTTATTACGGGGTAGGGGCTCATCCGATCTACATCGCCGCACCTGTAATCTGATTAACCCTGTATGGCGCAGGAAGGAGAAGAAACCCAAAATCCAAACACAATGCTACAAAAAAACATGAGCGGGAATAAAATCTGACAATGACATTTCCGTCCCATTCCCCAGTGCGGCGCACACAGTCAAAAAACGCCAAATCCCCTCCCCCAAAAGAATTCCTGCAAAAAACAAAAACATGGGCTGGGCACAAACACACAGATCAAATATCCACCGCCCCCCCGGAACCATCACAAGTGACAACCTACTAATCTGACCGCAAATATTCTGAAGACGAGTAGATACGTGAGGACCACAGCCGATACGTGAGGACCACAGCCGATACGTGAGTACCACAGCCGATAAGTGAGTACCACAGCCGATAAGTGAGGACCACAGCCGATAAGTGAGTACCACAGCCGATACGTGAGGACCACAGCCGATACGTGAGGACCACAGCCGATACATGAGGAGCAGATACATGAGGACCACAGCCGATACATGAGGAGCAGATACATGAGGACCACAGCCGATACATGAGGAGCAGATACATGAGGACCACAGCCGATACATGAGGAGCAGATACATGAGGAGCAGATACATGAGGAGCAGATACATGAGGAGCAAATACATGAGGAGGAGCAAATACAAGAGGAGCAGATACATGAGGACCACAGCGGATACAAGAGGAGTAGATACATGAGGACCACAGCCGATACAAGAGGAGCAGATACATGAGGAGCAGATACATGAGAAGCAGATACATGAGAAGCAGATACATGAGAAGCAGATACATGAGGCGCAGATACATGAGGACCACAGCTGATACATGGCGAGCAGATACAGGAGGACCACAGCCGATACATGAGGAGCAGACACAGGAGGACCACAGCCGATACCTGAGGAGCAGATACATGAGGACCACAGCCAATACAGGAGAATAAGATACATGAGGAGCAGATACATGAGGAGCAGATACATGAGGAGCAGATACATGAGGAGCAGATACATGAGGAGCAGATACATGAGGAGCAGATACATGAGGAGCAGATACATGAGGAGCAGATACATGAGGAGCAGATACATGAGGAGCAGATACATGAGGAGCAGATACATGAGGAGCAGATACATGAGGAGCAGATACATGAGGAGCAGATACATGAGGAGCAGATACATGAGGAGCAGATACATGAGGAGCAGATACATGAGGAGCAGATACATGAGGAGCAGATACATGAGGAGCAGATACATGAGGAGCAGATACATGAGGAGCAGATACATGAGGAGCAGATACATGAGGACCACAGCGGATACAAGAGGAGCAGATACATGAGGACCAGAGCCGATACAAGAGGAGCAGATACATGAGGACCAGAGCCGATACATGATGAGCAGATACATGAGGACTACAACCGATACACGAGGAGTAGATACATGGGGACCAGAGCCGATACATGAGAAGCAGATACAAGAGGACCACAGCCGATACAGGAGGAGCAGATACACGAGGAGCAGATACACGAGGAGCAGATACACGAGGAGCAGATACACGAGGAGCAGATACACGAGGAGCAGATACACGAGGAGCAGATACACGAGGAGCAGATACACGAGGAGCAGATACACGAGGAGCAGATACACGAGGAGCAGATACACGAGGAGCAGATACACGAGGAGCAGATACACGAGGAGCAGATACACGAGGAGCAGATACACGAGGAGCAGATACACGAGGAGCAGATACACGAGGAGCAGATACACGAGGAGCAGATACACGAGGAGCAGATACACGAGGAGCAGATACATGAGGAGCAGATACATGAGGAGCAGATACATGAGGAGCAGATACATGAGGAGCAGATACATGAGGAGCAGATACATGAGGAGCAGATACATGAGGAGCAGATACATGAGGAGCAGATACATGAGGAGCAGATACATGAGGACCACAGACGATACATGAGGAGCAGATACATGAGGACCACAGCCGATACATGAGGAGCAGATACATGAGGACCACAGCAGATACATGAGGACCACAGCAGATACATAAGTAGATACATGAGGAGCAGATACATGAGGAGCAGATACATGAGGAGCAGATACATGAGGAGCAGATACATGAGGAGCAGATACAAGATTACCACAGCCGATACATGAGGAAAAGATACATGAGGAGCAGATACATGAGGACTACAAACGATATACGAGGAGCAGATACACGAGGAGCAGACACATGAGGACCACAGCTGATACATGAGGAGCAGATACATGAGAAGCAGATACATGAGGAGCAGATACATGAGGAGCAGATACATGAGGACCACAGCTGATACATAAGGAGCAGATACAGGAGGACCACAGCCGATACATAAGGAGCAGATACAGGAGGACCACAGCCGATACCTGAGGAGCAGATACATGAGGACCACAGCGGATACAAGAGGAGCAGATACATGAGGACCACAGCCGATACAAGAGGAGCAGATACATGAGGACCACAGCCGATACATGATGAGCAGATACATGAGGACTACAACCGATACACGAGGAGCAGATACATGGGGACCAGAGCCGATACATGAAAAGCAGATACAAGAGGACCACAGCTGATACAGGAGAAGCAGATACATGAGGAGAAGATACATGAGGAGCAGATACATGAGGAGCAGATACATGAGGAGCAGATACATGAGGAGCAGATACATGAGGAGCAGATACATGAGGACCACAGCCGATAAATGAGGACCACAGTCGATACATGAGGAGCAGATACATGAGGAGCAGATACATGAGGAGCAGATACATGAGGAGCAGATACATGAGGAACACAGCCGATACTTGGGGAGCAGATACATGAAGAGCAGATACATGAGGACCACAGCAGATACATGAGGAGCAGATACATGAGGAGCAGATACATGAGGAGCAGATACATGAGGAGCAGATACATGAGGAGCAGATACATGAGAAGCAGATACATGAGGAGCAGATACATGAGGAACAGATACATGAGGAGCAAATACATGAGGAGCAAATACATGAGGAGCAAATACATGAGGAGAAGAAATATGAGGAGCAGATACAAGAGGAGCAGATACATGAGGACCACAGCGGATACAAGAGGAGTAGATACATGAGGACCACAGCTGATACAAGAGGAGCAGATACATGAGGAGCAGATACATGAGGAGCAGATACATGAGAAGCAGATACATGAGAAGCAGATACATGAGGCGCAGATACATGAGGACCACAGCTGATACATGGCGAGCAGATACAGGAGGACCACAGCCGATACATGAGGAGCAGATACAGGAGGACCACAGCCGATACCTGAGGACCACAGCCGATACAGGAGAATCAGATACTTGAGGAGCAGATACATGAGGAGCAGATACATGAGGAGCAGATACATGAGGAGCAGATACATGAGGACCACAGCGGATACAAGAGGAGCAGATACATGAGGAGCAGAGCCGATACAAGAAGAGCAGATACATGAGGACCAGAGCCGATACATGATGAGCAGATACATGAGGACTACAACCGATACACGAGGAGCAGATACATGGGGACCAGAGCCGATACATGAGAAGAAGATACAAGAGGACCACAGCCGATACAGGAGAAGCAGATACAGGAGGAGCAGATACATGAGAAGCAGATACATGAGGAGCAGATACATGAGGAGCAGATACATGAGGAGCAGATACATGAGGAGCAGATACATGAGGACTACAGCCGATAAATGAGGACCACAGTCGATACATGAGGAGCAGATACATGAGGAGCAGATACATGAGGAGCAGATACATGAGGAGCAGATACATGAGGACCACAGCCGATAAATGAGGACCACAGTCGATACATGAGGAGCAGATACATGAGGAGCAGATACATGAGGACCACAGACGATACATGAGGAGCAGATACATGAGGACCACAGCCGATACATGAGGAGCAGATACATGAGGACCACAGCAGATACATGAGGACCACAGCAGATACATGAGGAGTAGATACATGAGGAGCAGATACATGAGGAGCAGATACAAGAGTACCACAGCCGATACATGAGGAGGAGATACATGAGGAGCAGATACATGAGGAGCAGATACATGAGGAGCAGATACATGAGGAGCAGATACATGAGGAGCAGATACATGAGGAGCAGATACAAGATTACCACAGCCGATACATGAGGAAAAGATACATGAGGAGCAGATACATGAGGACTACAAACGATATACGAGGAGCAGATACACGAGGAGCAGATACACGAGGAGCAGATACACGAGGAGCAGACACATGAGGACCACAGCTGATACATGAGGAGCAGATACATGAGAAGCAGATACATGAGGAGCAGATACATGAGGAGCAGATACATGAAGAGCAGATACATGAGGACCACAGCTGATACATGGCGAGCAGATACAGGAGGACCACAGCCGATACATAAGGAGCAGATACAGGAGGACCACAGCCGATACCTGAGGAGCAGATACATGAGGACCACAGCCGATACATGATGAGCAGATACATGAGGACTACAACCGATACACGAGGAGCAGATACATGGGGACCAGAGCCGATACATGAAAAGCAGATACAAGAGGACCACAGCCGATACAGGAGAAGCAGATACATGAGGAGAAGATACATGAGGAGCAGATACATGAGGAGCAGATACATGAGGAGCAGATACATGAGGAGCAGATACATGAGGAGCAGATACATGAGGAGCAGATACATGAGGACCACAGCCGATAAATGAGGACCACAGTCGATACATGAGGAGCAGATACATGAGGAGCAGATACATGAGGAGCAGATACATGAGGAGCAGATACATGAGGACCACAGCCGATACATGAGGAACACAGCCGATACATGGGGAGCAGATACATGAAGAGCAGATACATGAGGACCACAGCAGATACATGAGGAGCAGATACATGAGGAGCAGATACATGAGGAGCAGATACATGAGGAGCAGATACATGAGGAGCAGATACATGAGGACCACAGCCGATACATGAGGAGCAGATACATGAGGAGCAGATACATGAGGAGCAGATACACGAGGAGCAGATACATGAGGACCACAGCCGATACATGAGGAGCAGATACATGAGGACCACAGCCGATACTTGGGGAGCAGATACATGAGGACCACAGCCGATACAGGAGGACCACAGCAGATACATGAGGAGTAGATACATGAGGAGTAGATACATGAGGAGCAGATACAAGATTACCACAGCCGATACATGAGGAAAAGATACATGAGAAGCAGATACATGAGGACCACAGCCGATACTTGGGGAGCAGATACATGAGGACCACAGCCGATACAGGAGGACCACAGCCGATACATGAGGAGGAGATACATGAGGAGCAGATACACGAGGAGCAGATACACGAGGAGTAGATACAAGATTACCACAGCCGATACATGAGGAAAAGATACATGAGAAGCAGATACATGAGGACTACAAACGATATACGAGGAGCAGATACACGAGGAGCAGATACACGAGGAGCAGATGAGGAGAAGATACATGAGGAGCAGATACATGAGGAGCAGATACATGAGGACCATAGCCGATACATGAGGACCACAGCCGATACATGAGGACCACAGCCGATACATGAGGAGCAGATACATGAGGACCACAGCCGATACATGGGGAGCAGATACATGAGGACCACAGCCGATACATGAGGAGCAGATACATGAGGACCACAGCCGATACATGGGGAGCAGATACATGAGGAGCCGATACATGAGGACCACAGCCGATACATGAGGAGCAGATACATGAGAAGCAGATACATGAGGAGCAGATACATGAGGACAGTACAGTGGAAAGAACTGCAATGCCGGATCCTTCCTTCCATCCCATACAGTCCGAGGTTCCTACAATAACGTCATGCACAAAACAACAGTGACACAAAACCTCTTCAAACGAGAAAAATCGGATTTAAAATTATTATTAACCCCTTGCCGACATTTGACAAATAATTATTAGTATCAGGTAGAAAGCAGAGTAATGCGGAACTGGGCCAATCCATTCACTCCCTCCGGGGGGCACCTCATCATTGCGTCCTGTGCAGATCTCCAGACAGGGTGTCTGTAGCTCAGTATCACAGCCACAAACTTTCATTCTGTGCAGGAATCTATGATCAGGATCCAGAATACTCTGCTCCACAACATCTCACACCCTCCACCTGTATATAATACTCTGCTCCACAACATCTCACACCCTCCACCTGTATATAATACTCCCCAACATCTCACACCCTCCACCTGTATATAATACTCTGCTCCACAACATCTCACACCCTCCACCTGTATATAATACTCTGCTCCCCAACATCTCACACCCTCCACCTGTATATAATACTCCCCAACATCTCACACCCTCCACCTGTATATAATACTCTGCTCCACAACATCTCACACCCTCCACCTGTACATAATACTCTGCTCCCCAACATCTCACACCCTCCACCTGTATATAATACTCTGCTCCACAACATCTCACACCCTCCACCTGTATATAATACTCCCCAACATCTCACACCCTCCACCTGTATATAATACTCTGCTCCACAACATCTCACACCCTCCACCTGTATATAATACTCCCCAACATCTCACACCCTCCACCTGTATATAATACTCTGCTCCCCAACATCTCACACCCTCCACCCGTATATAATACTCCCCAACATCTCACACCCTCCACCTGTATATAATACTCTGCTCCCCAACATCTCACACCCTCCACCTGTATATAATACTCCCCAACATCTCACACCCTCCACCCGTATATAATACTCCCCAACATCTCACACCCTCCACCCGTATATAATACTCCCCAACATCTCACACCCTCCACCTGTATATAATACTCTGCTCCCCAACATCTCACACCCTCCACCTGTATATAATACTCCCCAACATCTCACACCCTCCACCTGTATATAATACTCTGCTCCCCAACATCTCCCACCCTCCACCCGTATATAATACTCCCCAACATCTCACACCCTCCACCTGTATATAATACTCTGCTCCCCAACATCTCACACCCTCCACCTGTATATAATACTCCCCAACATCTCACACCCTCCACCTGTATATAATACTCTGCTCCCCAACATCTCCCACCCTCCACCCGTATATAATACTCTGCTCCACAACATCTCACACCCTCCACCTGTATATAATACTCTGCTCCCCAACATATCACACCCTCCACCTGTATATAATACTCCCCAACATCTCACACCCTCCACCTGTATATAATACTCCCCAACATCTCACACTCTCCACCAGTATATAATACTCTGCTCCCCAACATATCACACCCTCCACCTGTATATAATACTCTGCTCCCCAACATCTCACACCCTCCACCTGTATATAATACTCTGCTCCCCAACATCTCACACCCTCCACCTGTATATAATACTCTGCTCCCCAACATCTCACACCCTCCACCTGTATATAATACTCCCCAACATCTCCCACCCTCCACCTATATATAATACTCTGCTCCCCAACATCTCACACCCTCCACCTGTATATAATACTCTGCTCCCCAACATCTCACACCCTCCACCTGTATATAATACTCTGCTCCCCAACATCTCACACCCTCCACCTGTATATAATACTCTGCTCCCCAACATATCACACCCTCCACCTGTATATAATACTCCCCAACATCTCACACCCTCCACCTGTATATAATACTCCCCAACATCTCACACCCTCCACCTGTATATAATACTCTGCTCCCCAACATATCACACCCTCCACCTGTATATAATACTCCCCAACATCTCACACCCTCCACCTGTATATAATACTCCCCAACATCTCACACTCTCCACCTGTATATAATACTCTGCTCCCCAACATCTCACACCCTCCACCTGTATATAATACTCTGCTCCCCAACATCTCACACCCTCCACCTGTATATAATACTCTGCTCCCCAACATCTCCCACCCTCCACCTATATATAATACTCTGCTCCCCAACATCTCACACCCTCCACCTGTATATAATACTCTGCTCCCCAACATCTCACACCCTCCACCTGTATATAATACTCTGCTCCCCAACATCTCACACCCTCCACCTGTATATAATACTCCCCAACATCTCACACCCTCCACCCGTATATAATACTCCCCAACATCTCACACCCTCCACCTGTACATAATACTCTGCTCCCCAACATCTCACACCCTCCACCTGTATATAATACTCTGCTCCCCAACATCTCACACCCTCCACCTGTATATAATACTCCCCAACATCTCACACCCTCCACCTGTATATAATACTCCCCAACATCTCACACCCTCCACCCGTATATAATACTCTGCTCCCCAACATCTCACACCCTCCACCTGTATATAATACTCCCCAACATCTCACACCCTCCACCTGTATATAATACTCCCCAACATCTCACACCCTCCACCCGTATATAATACTCTGCTCCCCAACATCTCACACCCTCCACCCGTATATAATACTCTGCTCCCCAACAGCTCACACCCTCCACCCGTATATAATACTCTGCTCCCCAACATCTCACACCCTCCACCCGTATATAATACTCTGCTCCCCAACATCTCACACCCTCCACCCGTATATAATACTCTGCTCCCCAACAGCTCACACCCTCCACCCGTATATAATACTCTGCTCCCCAACATCTCACACCCTCCACCTGTATATAATACTCCCCAACATCTCACACCCTCCACCTGTATATAATACTCCCCAACATCTCACACCCTCCACCTGTATATAATACTCCCCAACATCTCACACCCTCCACCCGTATATAATACTCTGCTCCCCAACATCTCCCACCCTCCACCTGTATATAATACTCCCCAACATCTCACACCCTCCACCCGTATATAATACTCTGCTCCCCAACATCTCACACCCTCCACCTGTATATAATACTCTGCTCCCCAACATCTCACACCCTCCACCTGTATATAATACTCTGCTCCCCAACATCTCACACCCTCCACCTGTATATAATACTCTGCTCCCCAACATCTCACACCCTCCACCTGTATATAATACTCTGCTCCCCAACATCTCACACCCTCCACCTGTATATAATACTCTGCTCCCCAACATCTCACACCCTCCACCTGTATATAATACTCCCCAACATCTCACACCCTCCACCTGTATATAATACTCCCCAACATCTCACACCCTCCACCCGTATATAATACTCTGCTCCCCAACATCTCCCACCCTCCACCTGTATATAATACTCTGCTCCCCAACATCTCACACCCTCCACCTGTATATAATACTCTGCTCCCCAACATCTCACACCCTCCACCTGTATATAATACTATGCTCCCCAACATCTCACACCCTCCACCTGTATATAATACTCTGCTCCCCAACATCTCACACCCTCCACCTGTATATAATACTCCCCAACATCTCACACCCTCCACGCGTATATAATACTCTGTTCCCCAACATCTCACACCCTCCACCTGTATATAATACACCCCAACATCTCACACCCTCCACCCGTATATAATACTCTGCTCCCCAACATCTCACACCCTCCACCTGTATATAATACTCCCCAACAGCTCACACTCTCCACCCGTATATAATACTCTGCTCCCCAAAATCTCACACCCTCCACCTGTATATAATACTCTGCTCCCCAACATCTCACACCCTCCACCTGTATATAATACTCCCCAACATCTCACACCCTCCACCCGTATATAATACTCCCCAACATCTCCCACCCTCCACCTGTATATAATACTCTGCTCCCCAACATCTCACACCCTCCACCCGTATATAATACTCTGCTCCCCAACATCTCACACCCTCCACCTGTATATAATACTCCCCAACATCTCACACCCTCCACCCGTATATAATACTCCCCAACATCTCCCACCCTCCACCTGTATATAATACTCTGCTCCCCAACATCTCACACCCTCCACCCGTATATAATACTCTGCTCCCCAACATCTCACACCCTCCACCTGTATATAATACTCCCCAACATCTCACACCCTCCACCTGTACATAATACTCCCCAACATCTCCCACCCTCCACCTGTATATAATACTCTGCTCCCCAACATCTCACACCCTCCACCTGTATATAATACTCTGCTCCCCAACATCTCCCACCCTCCACCTGTATATAATACTCTGCTCCCCAACATCTCACACCCTCCACCCGTATATAATACTCCCCAACATCACACCCTCCACCCGTATATAATACTCTGCTCCCCAACATCTCACACCCTCCACCTGTATATAATACACCCCAACATCTCACACCCTCCACCCGTATATAATACTCTGCTCCCCAACATCTCACACCCTCCACCTGTATATAATACACCCCAACATCTCACACCCTCCACCCGTATATAATACTCTGCTCCCCAACATCTCACACCCTCCACCCGTATATAATATTCTGCTCCCCAACATCTCACACCCTCCACCTGTATATAATACTCTGCTCCCCAACATCTCACACCCTCCACCCGTATATAATACTCTGCTCCCCAACATCTCACACCCTCCACCTGTATATAATACTCTGCTCCCCAACATCTCACACCCTCCACCTGTATATAATACTCTGCTCCCCAACATCTCACACCCTCCACCTGTATATAATACTCCCCAACATCTCACACCCTCCACCTGTATATAATACTCCCCAACATCTCACACCCTCCACCTGTACATAATACTCTGCTCCCCAACATCTCACACCCTCCACCTGTATATAATACTCTGCTCCCCAACATCTCCCACCCTCCACCTGTATATAATACTCTGCTCCCCAACATCTCACACCCTCCACCCGTATATAATACTCCCCAACATCACACCCTCCACCCGTATATAATATTCTGCTCCCCAACATCTCACACCCTCCACCCGTATATAATACTCCCCAACATCACACCCTCCACCCGTATATAATACTCTGCTCCCCAACATCTCACACCCTCCACCTGTATATAATACACCCCAACATCTCACACCCTCCACCCGTATATAATACTCTGCTCCCCAACATCTCACACCCTCCACCTGTATATAATACACCCCAACATCTCACACCCTCCACCCGTATATAATACTCTGCTCCCCAACATCTCACACCCTCCACCCGTATATAATATTCTGCTCCCCAACATCTCACACCCTCCACCCGTATATAATACTCTGCTCCCCAACATCTCACACCCTCCACCTGTATATAATACTCTGCTCCCCAACATCTCACACCCTCCACCTGTATATAATACTCCCCAACATCTCACACCCTCCACCCGTATATAATACTCTGCTCCCCAACATCTCACACCCTCCACCTGTATATAATACTCCCCAACATCTCACACCCTCCACCTGTATATAATACTCCCCAACATCTCACACCCTCCACCCGTATATAATACTCTGCTCCCCAACATCTCACACCCTCCACCTGTATATAATACTCTGCTCCCCAACATCTCACACCCTCCACCTGTATATAATACTCCCCAACATCTCACACCCTCCACCCGTATATAATACTCTGCTCCCCAACATCTCACACCCTCCACCTGTATATAATACTCCCCAACATCTCACACCCTCCACCTGTATATAATACTCCCCAACATCTCACACCCTCCACCTGTATATAATACTCCCCAACATCTCACACCCTCCACCTGTATATAATACTCCCCAACATCTCACACCCTCCACCTGTATATAATACTCTGCTCCCCAACATCTCACACCCTCCACCTGTATATAATACTCTGCTCCCCAACATCACACCCTCCACCTGTATATAATACTCCCCAACATCTCACACCCTCCACCTGTATATAATACTCCCCAACATCTCACACCCTCCACCCGTATATAATACTCCCCAACATCTCACACCCTCCACCTGTATATAATACTATGCTCCCCAACATCTCACACCCTCCACCTGTATATAATACTCCCCAACATCTCACACCCTCCACCCGTATATAATACTCCCCAACATCTCACACCCTCCACCTGTATATAATACTCCCCAACATCTCACACCCTCCACCTGTATATAATACTCTGCTCCCCAACATCTCACACCCTCCACCTGTATATAATACTCCCCAACATCTCACACCCTCCACCTGTATATAATACTCTGCTCCCCAACATCTCACACCCTCCACCCGTACAGGGCTGCCATCAGGAATTTCTGGGCCCCATACTGCCAATGAGTCTGGGCCCCCGCCCCCCTCGTTATTAGGAGGGGGGGTGAAATGTAAAGGGGCGGGAGGTAGGGCACATTAAAAAGAAAACTCTTTGGAGGAGCAGGGCAGAGACAGGAGGTGGGTGTCGGAGGGCAAAGGGGAGAAACTAAGTCCCAGGGCTGGGAGAACTGAAGGTAGCAGTGGTAGCCAGGGGGACGCAACCTCACAGGAGGTCTGTGGGGGGCAAAAAGGGAAAGTGAGTGTGTGTGTATGTGTGTGTGTGTGTGTATGTAGAATCTGTCAGGGTGTAGGAGGGCAATATAAACAAAAATCATTGCACTGAAGCCCTATACACAGCAGAGTCACTCACCAAAATGTAGTCCCTAAGATCTCCCACCGCCACGGGCATGTCTGGATGATGCTTTTGCATTCTCTTCACACGCTGCACACACGTTATCTGTGTGTAGCGCTATCTACAGGGGGCTGTGTGTGGCGCTATCTGCAGGGGTGGGTGAGGCGCTATCTACATGGGATTGTGTGGCGCTATCTACATGGGATTGTGTGGTGCTATCTACAGGGGGCAGTGTGTGACACTATCTACAGGGGTGTGTGTGTGTGGCGCTATCTACAGGGGGTATGTTCGGCACTGACTACAGGGGAGTGTGTGGCACTCTCTACAGGGGATTCCAGTCCAGGAGGAGACCCTGACCTCACTGTCCATATATGGACAGTGACCTCAGGGGCTACCTCTAGGAGAGGAATCCCCGACCAGAGTGTCGGCAACTCTCTGGCCGGGGATTTCGCTCCTGGATGGGTGAATGGCAGAGCAGGAAGCTGATACTTTCCTGCTCTGCCATAGTATTCAATTGTATCTGCATCCTGTGGACGCAGATACAATTGAATATGGCAGTGGCTGAGACACGTCTGGGACAGTAATTTGCCGGGACTGCCTCTTTAGATTCAGGACAGTCCCTGCAAATTCAGGACTGTTGCTAACTATGCCTCCGGTATAAGCTTTCTCCCCCTACCCAGGTATACTCTCTCCTTCCTCTACCCCTCCCCATGTATAATTTCTCCCCTCCCTTCAGATATCATCACTTTTCACCCAATTATTACCCCCCCCCCCATTGTATAATGCCTCCTCCAGTGGAGGGATGTCACGATACCAGAATTTGGACTTCGGTACCGATGCTTTGTGTAGTATTGCGATTTCGATAACAAAGCGATACTTTGCCAACAGTAATAAAAAAACAAAACAGTTCTTCCATTTCTTATGTGAGGCGCGAGGTGTGATGGTAAATTTAACCTCCATGTGCCTCACATTAATAGTAATTAACCCCATCATGTTCCTCAATTATAAAGGGTTAATGTGTAAGGTACATGATGGGGTTAATTACTATTAATGTGAGGCATATGGAGGTTCAAAATTCATAATACCTCGTGCCTCACATTAATAAGTGAAAGAAGTTTTTATTTTATTTTTTACAGCGTACACATCATAAATGACGCAAAAAAATTGTTGTGCAGGTTATTACAGCCGCGCCAATACCGAATGTGTATATTTTATGTATTGAGACTTATTTTAATGTGTTTTGTAAAAAAGGTGTAGGTGTATATTTTTTTTATTTAACATTACTTTATGTTTTTACTTTCTTTTTGAAACTTTAATGTACTGGTATATATCTATATACGCATAGTACACAGGCAGTTGTTAGGACAGACCTGAGTATGCCCTAACAGGAAATATGGTAAGACAGCCCTGGGGTCCTTCATTGGACCTTGGGCTGTCTGCCCATATATGGTATGTCCCTCAATCGCGTCACAGGGATTCCTGTGACGTGATCCAAGGGGCATCCCCCCTTCTTATTTTCCCCTGAATGCTGCAGTCAGCTGTGATCGCAGCATTCAGGGGAATAGCGACAGAGATGAGAGGTTTCTCTGATCTCTGCCTTTATAGAGTGGGACTGCGGCTGTGTAATACAACCATTGCCCTGCCCCGCACGCGGTCAGCACGAGGTGATGCGGGCGGCGCTGCACTAATGAGCGGCGGTTCAGGCACTGAAGACAGAACATGTGGGGGTGTTTTGTAGTGCGCCCGCCATGTTCTGTTTTCAGTGCCGCCGCTCATTAGTGCAGCGCTGGCCGCATCACATAATCCTGGCGGTGCGCACATGTCAGGACTCCGGAGCAGGGCCGTGACTGTGTTACACAGCCGCAGCTCCGCTCTCATACATTCATGTATTACAATATTGAGCTGTGCGGCCGCACAGCTTAGTATCGAAATACATGAAATAACGGTATTGAACCGTTTGGGGGTGCACGGTATCGAAACCGTATCGAAGTTTTGATGCATCGTGCATCCCTACTCAAGTGCCATCCTCCCTCCATTATTATCTCCTTCCCACTCTAGCATCATTTCCCTCCCTACCCAATGCCATCTCCCTGCCCCCATTATCATCTCCCTGCCCCCATTATCATCTCCCTGCCCCCATTATCATCTCCCTGCCCCATTATCATCTCCCTGCCCCCATTATCATCTCCCTGCCCCCATTATCATCTCCCTGCCCTCATTATCATCTCCCTGCCCCCATTATCATCTCCCTGCCCCCATTATCATCTCCCTGCCCAATTATCATCTCCCTGCCCCCATTATCATCTCCCTGCCCCATTATCATCTCCCTGCCCCATTATCATCTCCCTGCCCCCATTATCATCTCCCTGCCCCCATTATCATCTCCCTGCCCCCATTATCATCTCCCTGCCCCCATTATCATCTCCCTGCCCCATTATCATCTCCCTGCCCCCATTATCATCTCCCTGCCCCCATTATCATCTCCCTGCCCCCATTATCATCTCCCTGCCCAATTATCATCTCCCTGCCCCCATTATCATCTCCCTGCCCCCATTATCATCTCCCTGCCCAATTATCATCTCCCTGCCCCCATTATCATCTCCCTGCCCCATTATTATCTCCCTGCCCCCATTATCATCTCCCTGCCCCCATTATCATCTCCCTGCCCCATTATCATCTCCCTGCCCCCATTATCATCTCCCTGCCCCCATTATCATCTCCCTGCCCCCATTATCATCTCCCTGCCTCCATTATCATCTCCCTGCCCCATTATCATCTCCCTGCCCCCATTATCATCTCCCTGCCCCATTATCATCTCCCTGCCCCCATTATCATCTCCCTGCCCCCATTATCATCTCCCTGCCCCCATTATCATCTCCCTGCCCCCATTATCATCTCCCTGCCCCATTATCATCTCCCTGCCCCATTATCATCTCCCTGCCCCCATTATCATCTATCTGCCCCCATTATCATCTCCCTGCCCCCATTATCATCTCCCTGCCCCCATTATCATCTCCCTGCCCCCATTATCATCTCCCTGCCCCCATTATCATCTCCCTGCCCCCATTATCATCTCCCTGCCCCCATTATCATCTCCCTGCCCCCATTATCATCTCCCTGCCCCATTATCATCTCCCTGCCCCATTATCATCTCCCTGCCCCCATTATCATCTCCCTGCCCCATTATCATCTCCCTGCCCCCATTATCATCTCCCTGCCCCCATTATCATCTCCCTGCCCCCATTATCATCTCCCTGCCCCCATTATCATCTATCTGCCCCCATTATCATCTCCCTGCCCCATTATCATCTCCCTGCCCCATTATCATCTCCCTGCCCCATTATCATCTCCCTGCCCCCATTATCATCTCCCTGCCCCATTATCATCTCCCTGCCCCCATTATCATCTCCCTGCCCCCATTATCATCTCCCTGCCCCCATTATCATCTCCCTGCCCCCATTATCATCTCCCTGCCCCCATTATCATCTCCCTGCCCCCATTATCATCTCCCTGCCCCCATTATCATCTCCCTGCCCCCATTATCATCTCCCTGCCCCCATTATCATCTCCCTGCCCCCATTATCATCTCCCTGCCCCATTATCATCTCCCTGCCCCATTATCATCTCCCTGCCCCCATTATCATCTATCTGCCCCCATTATCATCTCCCTGCCCCCATTATCATCTCCCTGCCCCCATTATCATCTCCCTGCCCCCATTATCATCTCCCTGCCCCCATTATCATCTCCCTGCCCCCATTATCATCTCCCTGCCCCCATTATCATCTCCCTGCCCCATTATCATCTCCCTGCCCCATTATCATCTCCCTGCCCCATTATCATCTCCCTGCCCCCATTATCTTCCCCACGTCTGTATTAGTTTACACTGCAGCATAGGATTGTATCACTCAGCTCTACAACGGCTCTTTTCTCCTGTCCTGTGTAAACAGAGGGAGAAGACAGGTTTATTGCCACATGTTACACAGGACGGGAGATAAGAGCCGCAGAGCTGATACAATCCTATGCTGCGGTGTTAACATAATACAGAGGTGGGTAAGATATTTACTTTCTATGGGGGCAGGAGGAGATCTTTTCAGCAGGCTCCGGGCAGCAGCAGCCGGACACAGACATAAGTTAGTACTCACTGTGTCTGAAGAAGACGACTGCTGCTGCTGCTGCTGGACGTATCCTCCGAGGCTGAGCTCATAACTCCCGCTGCTGTGATGTCTCCTCCCCACACGCTGTCACGCTGTTGCGGAGGAGGAGGGGCAGGCACATCTCACTCTCCAGCGGGCCCTTACGATTTTATTCTGATGTAATGAACGGGCCCCTCCTTCGTGATGGGACCTGTTCCTTTCACCGAAATGAAATCGTAAGAGTCACACTGCCGTGAGTATATTAATTCCAGCGGCAGAGTGCGGGCCCCTTTTTTTAAAATTTATGCCCGGGCCCCTCACTGCAGTACCCCCAGTCCCCCCCTGATGGCGGCCCTGCACCCGTATATAATACTCTGCTCCCCAACATCTCACACCCTCCACCTGTATATAAAACTCCCCAACATCTCACACCCTCCACCTGTATATAATACTCCCCAACATCTCACACCCTCCACCCGTATATAATACTCTGCTCCCCAACATCTCACACCCTCCACCTGTACATAATACTCTGCTCCACAACATCTCACACCCTCCACCTGTATATAATACTCCCCAACATCTCACACCCTCCACCTGTATATAATACTCCCCAACATCTCACACCCTCCACCCGTATATAATACTCTGCTCCCCAACATCTCACACCCTCCACCCGTATATAATACTCCCCAACATCTCACACCCTCCACCCGTATATAATACTCCCCAACATCTCACACCCTCCACCCGTATATAATACTCCCCAACATCTCACACCCTCCACCTGTATATAATACTCTACTCCCCAACATCTCACACCCTCCACCCGTATATAATACTCCCCAACATCTCACACCCTCCACCCGTATATAATACTCCCCAACATCTCACACCCTCCACCTGTATATAATACTCTGCTCCCCAACATCTCACACCCTCCACCCGTATATAATACTCTGCTCCCCAACATCACACCCTCCACCTGTATATAATACTCCCCAACATCTCACACCCTCCACCCGTATATAATACTCTGCTCCCCAACATCTCACACCCTCCACCCGTATATAATACTCTGCTCCCCAACATCTCACACCCTCCACCCGTATATAATACTCCCCAACATCTCACACCCTCCACCTGTATATAATACTCCCCAACATCTCACACCCTCCACCCGTATATAATACTCTGCTCCCCAACATCTCACACCCTCCACCTGTATATAATACTCCCCAACATCTCACACCCTCCACCTGTATATAATACTCCCCAACATCTCACACCCTCCACCCGTATATAATACTCTGCTCCCCAACATCTCACACCCTCCACCCGTATATAATACTCCCCAACATCTCACACCCTCCACCCGTATATAATACTCCCCAACATCTCACACCCTCCACCCGTATATAATACTCCCCAACATCTCACACCCTCCACCCGTATATAATACTCCCCAACATCTCACACCCTCCACCTGTATATAATACTCTGCTCCCCAACATCTCACACCCTCCACCCGTATATAATACTCCCCAACATCTCACACCCTCCACCTGTATATAATACTCTGCTGCCCAACATCTCACACCCTCCACCCGTATATAATACTCTGCTCCCCAACATCTCACACCCTCCACCTGTATATAATATACCCCTCCCTCCTGTATATTCACCCCAATACTTACATCCCAGCAGCCATCAGTCAGGTCTGGGAGTGACGTCTCCATCATTTGTAAGCACAGCCACAGGGAGCGCACCTGGTCCTGCACCTCCGTCCTCCACAACCTCCATACCTCTCTGCTTTCTTGCCTGAGTAGAAGACAACAGGGGAGAAGTGTGACAGGTAGGTAAGTGTGACAGGCAGGTAAGTGTGACAGGCAGGTAAGTGGGCAGCAGCGAGACATGGGGACACCTCAGTCATTTGTTCATCCTGTAGCAGACACACAAAAGGGGGCGCTGTGGTAAACCTTACAGGACGGGAGACATGTGGAAGAGGAGGGAAGTCACAAGCCTAGAGGTCGGGATAATCACATGGTTCCTGCACAGGCCTCTAAGATAAGGACAGAAGGGAGCGGCTGACATTTGACAGCCGTTCCCTTGTTTGGGTTCAGCCGGTGTGACGTCCGAGTTATAGCTAAATTTTGCTGCTTCTGTCTAATACACTTGGGATGACTCCGACCTCTGTGAAGGTTGATCAGAATTCTAAGTAATATTATCAGTGGTGATTCTAGGCCTATGAACAGGGGGTCTCCCATCTGCTGCCCGGGCTTTAAAAGGAAGGAGCAAAAGATATTCACGTGGCATGGAGAAGCATTCATGATAATCAGGGCTAAATGGAGGAGGGGAACAACTGCAGGAAAGACATCAGTCACTGGATATATTCTCATTTATTAGCCTGCATCCAATGGCACTATTACGTATACATTGTGTGGTGTTACTTTTTGGGCTCTGTATGGTGGTATTATGTGAGCAGTGTATGGTGGTATTATGTGAGCACTGTATGGTGGTATTATGTGAGCAGTGTATGGTGGTATTATGTGAGCAGTGTATGGTGGTATTATGTGAACAGTGTATGGTGGTATTATGTGAGCTGTGTATGGTGGTATTATGTGAGCAGTGTATGGTGGTATTATATGAGCTGTGTATGGTGGTATTATGTGAGCAGTGTATGGTGGTATTATATGAGCTGTGTATGGTGGTATTATGTGAACAGTGTATGGTGGTATTATGTGAGCAGTGTATGGTGGTATTATATGAGGTGTGTATGGTGGTATTATGTGAGCACTGTATGGTGGTATTATGTGAGCACTGTATGGTGGTATTATGTGAGCAGTGTACGGTGGTATTATGTGAGCAGTGTATGGTGGTATTATATGAGATGTGTATGGTGGTATTATATGAGATGTGTATGGTGGTATTATGTGAGCACTGTATGGTGGTATTATGTGAGCACTGTATGGTGGTATTATGTGAGCAGTGTATGGTGGTATTATATGAGCTGTGTATGGTGGTATTATGTGAACAGTGTATGGTGGTATTATGTGAGCTCTGTATGGTGGTATTATGTGAGCACTGTATGGTGGTATTATGTGAGCAGTGTATGGTGGTATTATGTGAGCAGTGTATGGTGGTATTATATGAGATGTGTATGGTGGTATTATGTGAGCACTGTATGGTGGTATTATGTGAGCACTGTATGGTGGTATTATGTGAGCAGTGTATGATGGTATTATGTGAGCAGTGTATGGTGGTATTATATGAGCAGTGTATGGTGGTATTATATGAGCAATGTGTGGTGGTATTATATGAGCACTGTATGGTGGTATTATATGAGCTGTGTATGGTGGTATTATATGAGCAGTGTATGGTGATATTATGTGAGCAGTGTATGGTGATATTATGTGAGCAGTGTATGGTGGTATTATGTGAGCACTGTATGGTGGTATTATGTGAGCAGTGTATGGTGGTATTATGTGAGCAGTGTATGGTGGTATTATGTGAGCAGTGTATGATGGTATTATGTGAGCAGTATATGGTAGTATTATGTGAGCAGTGTATGGGGGTATTATGTGAGCAGTGTATGGTGGTATTATGTGAGCAGTGTATGGTGGTATTATGTGAGAAGTGTATGGTGGTATTATGTGAGCAGTGTATGATAGTATTATGTGAGCACTGTATGGTGGTATTATATGAGCACTGTATAGTGGTATTATGTGAGCACTGTATGGTGGTATTATGTGAGCAGTGTATGGTGGTATAATATGAGCAGTGTACGGTGGTATTATGTGAGCAGTGTACGGTGGTATTATGTGAGCAGTGTACGATGGTATTATGTGAGCACTGTATGGTGGTATTATGTGAGCAGTGTATGATAGTATTATGTGAGCACTGTATGGTGGTATTATGTGAGCACTGTATAGTGGTATTATGTGAGCACTGTATGGTGGTATTATGTGAGCATTGTATATTGGTATTATGTGAACGCTGTGTGGTGGTATTATGTGAGCACTGTATGGTGGTATTATGTGAGCAGTGTATGGTGTTATTATGTGAGCGCTGTATGGTGGTATTATGTGAGCACTGTATGATGGTAATATATGAGCACTGTATGGTGGTAGTTTGTGAGCAGTATATGGTGGTATTATGTGAGCAGTGTATAATGGTATTATATGAGCAGTGTATGGTGGCATTATTTGAGCACTGTATGGTGGTATTATGTGAGCACTGTATGGTGGTATTATGTGAGCACTGTATGGTGGTATTATTTGAGCACTGTATGGTGGTATTATATGAGCACTGTATGGCGGTATTATGTGAGCAGTGTATGGTGGTATTATGTGAGCACTGTATGGTGGTATTATTGGAGCAGTGTATGGTAATATTATGTGAGCAGTGTATGGTGGTATTATTTGAGCACTGTATGGTGGTATTATTTGAGCACTGTATGGTGGTATTATATGAGCACTGTATGGTGGTAGTATGTGAGCGCTGTATGGTGGTATTATGTGAGCACTGTATGGTGGTATTATATGAGCAGTGTATGGTGGTATTATGTGAGCACTGTATGGTGGTATTATGTGAGCACTGTATGGTGGTATTATATGAGCAGTGTATGGTGGTATTATTGAGCACTGTATGGTGGTATTATTTGATCCCTGTATGGTGGTATTATATGAGCACTGTATGGTGGTATTATATGAGTACTGTTTGGTGGTATTATATGAGCACTGTATGGTGGTATTATATGAGCACTGTATGGTGGTATTATATGAGCACTGTATGGTGGTATTATATGAGCACTGTATGGTGGTATTATGTGAGAAATGTATGGTGGTATTATATGAGCACTGTATGGTGGTATTATATGAGCACTGTATGGTGGTATTATATGAGCACTGTATGGTGGTATTATATGAGCACTGTATGGTGGTATTATATGAGCACTGTATGGTGGTATTATATGAGCTCTGTATGGTGGTATTATTTGAGCAGTGTATGGTGGTATTATATGAGCACTGTATGGTGGTATTATATGAGCAGTGTATGGTGGTATTATTTGATCCCTGTATGGTGGTATTATATGAGCACTGTATGGTGGTATTATGTGAGCACTGTATGGTGGTATTATGTGAGCACTGTATGGTGGTATTATATGAGCACTGTTGTAATGATGGTGTAGGGAGACAGACAGGTGAGCCCTAAACCCACTCAGTCCCTGCCTACTTGCACGACCCATCCTAGGCGATGTCGAACAACTGGGCGACGGTCCCTACGCTTAATACGTGCACGACAGACAAACAGACAAGGGTACACAGAAGCTAAGGGAAATGGGGCAGTTGCCCACGGCAACACCGTGAGCAACAGTAGTAGTGAACGAGCCGAGTCAAACCAGGAGTGTACGAGGTACCAAACGCAGAGCAGGAGCGTAGTCAGTAAAGCCAGGGTCAAAATGAAGCAGAGGTCATTAGTAATAGCAGGAACAGCAGAGCCAGGAAACAAGATAGAATCACAGGCAAAGACAAGAAGCAAATGAAGGTATACATAGACCGAGGGCGGGAGCTAGAACCGTCTGGCCAGGCTGTGATAGGTTCTCCCACTCATCAGCCTACCAGCCTGAGTGGTAGCAGATCGAGTCACTCTATCAGACCTAGGAGCAGATGCAGACTGATTAACCACGGGCGTCGACACAGAAGCTGTGTCTGGCAGATCCTTTACAACTGTATCATGATATTATATGAGCACTGTATGGTGGTATTATTTGAGCATTGTATGGTGGTATTATGTGAGCAGTGTGTGGTGGTATTATGTGAGCACTGTATGGTGGTATTATGTGAGCACTGTATGGTGGTATTATGTGAGCACTGTATGGTGGTATTATGTGAGCAGTGTATGGTGGTATTATGTGAGCAGTGTATGGTGGTATTATGTGAGCAGTGTATGGTGGTATTATGTGAGCAGTGTATGGTGGTATTATGTGAGCAGTGTATGGTGGTATTATGTGAACAGTGTATGGTGGTATTATATGAGCACTGTATGGTGGTATTATGTGAGCAGTGTATGGTGGTATTATATGAGCACTGTATGGTGGTATTATATGAGCACTGTATGGTGGTATTATGTGAGCACTGTATGATGGTATTATGTGAGCAGTGTATGGTGGTATTATATGAGCAGTGTATGCTGGTATTATGTGAGCAGTGTATGGTGGTATTATGTGAGCAGTGTATGCTGGTATTATGTCAGCAGTGTATGCTGGTATTATATGAGCAGTGTATGCTGGTATTATATGAGCAGTGTATGCTGGTATTATATGAGCAGTGTATGTTGGTATTATGTGAGCAGTGTATGGTGGTATTATGTGAGCAGTGTATGCTGGTATTATGTGAGCAGTGTATGGTGGTATTATGTGAGCATTGTATGGTGGTATTATGTGAGCACTGTATGCTGGTATTATGTGAGCTCTGTATGGTGGTATTATGTGAGCTCTGTATGGTGGTATTATGTGAGCACTGTATGGTGGTATTATATGAGCTGTGTATGGTGGTATTATGTGAGCAGTGTATGGTGGTATTATATGAGTACTGTATGGTGGTATTATGTGAGCAGTGTATGGCGGTATTTGAGCACTATATGGTGGTATGTGAGCACTGTATGGTAGTATTATATGAGTACTGTATGGTGGTATTATATGAGCACGGTATGGTGGTATTATTTGAGCACTGTATGGTGGTATTATATGAGCACTGTATGGTGGTATTATTTGAGCGCTGTATGGTGGTATTATGTGAGCAGTGAATGGTGGTATTATGTGAGCACTGTATGGTGGTATTATGTGAGCACTCTATGGTGGTATTATATGAGCACTGTATGGTGGTATTATGTGAGCACTGTATGGTGGTAGTATGTGAGCACTGTATGGTGGTATTATGTGAGCAGTGTATGTTGGTATTATGTGAGCAGTGTATGGTGGTATTATATGAGCACTGTATGGTGGTATTATGTGAGCAGTGTATGGTGGTATTATGTGAGTAGTGTATGGTGGTATTATGTGAGCAGTGTATGGTGGTATTATGTGAGCACTGTATGGTGGTATTATGTGAGCAGTGTATGGTGGTATTATATGAGCAGTGTATGGTGGTATTATATGAGCACTGTGTGGTGGTATTATATGAGCACTGTATGGTGGTATTATATGAGCTGTGTATGGTGGTATTATATGAGCAGTGTATGGTGGTATTATGTGAGCAGTGTATGGTGATATTATGTGAGCAGTGTATGGTGATATTATGTGAGCAGTGTATGGTGGTATTATGTGAGCAGTGTATGGTGGTATTATGTGAGCAGTGTATGATGGTATTATGTGAGCAGTATATGGTAGTATTATGTGAGCAGTGTATGGGGGTATTATGTGAGCAGTGTATGGGGGTATTATGTGAGCAGCGTATGGTGGTATTATGTGAGCAGTGTATGGTGGTATTATGTGAGCACTGTATGGTGGTATTATATGAGCACTGTATAGTGGTATTATGTGAGCACTGTATGGTGGTATTATGTGAGCATTGTATAGTGGTATTATGTGAGCGCTGTGTGGTGGTATTATGTGAGCACTGTATGGTGGTATTATGTGAGCAGTGTATGGTGGTATAAAATGAGCAGTGTATGGTGGTATTATGTGAGCAGTGTACGGTGGTATTATGTGAGCAGTGTATGATGGTATTATGTGAGCACTGTATGGTGGTATTATGTGAGCAGTGTATGGTGGTATTATGTGAGCACTGTATAGTGGTATTATGTGAGCACTGTATGGTGGTATTATGTGAGCAGTGTATATTGGTATTATGTGAGCGCTGTGTGGTGGTATTATGTGAGCGCTGTATTGTGGTATTATGTGAGCAGTGTATGGTGTTATTATGTGAGCGCTGTATGGTGGTATTATGTGAGCACTGTATGATGGTAATATATGAGCACTGTATGGTGGTAGTATGTGAGCAGTATATGGTGGTATTATGTGAGCAGTGTATAATGGTATTATATGAGCAGTGTATGGTGGTATTATATGAGCACTGTATGGTGGTGTTATTTGAGCACTGTATGGTGGTATTATGTGAGCACTGTATGGTGGCATTATTTGAGCACTGTATGGTGGTATTATATGAGCAGTGTATGGCGGTATTATGTGAGCAGTGTATGGTGGTATTATGTGAGCACTGTATGGTGGTATTATTTGAGCAGTGTATGGTAATATTATGTGAGCAGTGTATGGTGGTATTATTTGAGCACTGTATGGTGGTATTATTTGAGCACTGTATGGTGGTATTATATGAGCACTGTATGGTGGTAGTATGTGAGCGCTGTATGGTGGTATTATATGAGCAGTGTATGGTGGTATTATGTGAGCACTGTATGGTGGTATTATGTGAGCACTGTATGGTGGTATTATGTGAGCACTGTATGGTGGTATTATATGAGCAGTGTATGGTGGTATTATTGAGCACTGTATGGTGGTATTATTTGATCCCTGTATGGTGGTATTATATGAGCACTGTATGGTGGTATTATATGAGTACTGTATGGTGGTATTATATGAGCACTGTATGGTGGTATTATATGAGCACTGTATGGTGGTATTATATGAGCACTGTATGGTGGTATTATATGAGCACTGTATGGTGCTTTTATGTGAGTAATGTCTGGTGGTATTATATGAGCACTGTATGGTGGTATTATATGAGCACTGTATGGTGGTATTATATGAGCATGGTATGGTGGTATTATATGAGCACTGTATGGTGGTATTATATGAGCACTGTATGGTGGTATTATATGAGCTCTGTATGGTGGTATTATTTGAGCAGTGTATGGTGGTATTATATGAGCACTGTATGGTGGTATTATATGAGCAGTGTATGGTGGTATTATGTGAGCACTGTATGGTGGTATTATGTGAGCACTGTATGGTGGTATTATATGAGTACTGTTGTAATGATGGGGTAGGGAGACAGACAGGTGAGCCCTAAACCCACTCAGTCCCTGCCTACTTGCACGACCCATCCTAGGCGATGGCGTACAACTGGGCGACGGTCCCTACGCTTAATACGTGCACGACAGACAAACAGACAAGGGTACACAGAAGCTAAGGGAAATGGGGCAGTTGCCCACGGCAACACCGTGAGCAACAAGAGTAGTGAACGAGCCGAGTCAAACCAGGAGTGTACGAGGTACCAAACGCAGAGCAGGAGCGTAGTCAGTAAAGCCAGGGTCAAAATGAAGCAGAGGTCATTAGTAATAGCAGGAACAGCAGAGCCAGGAAACAAGATAGAATCACAGGCAAAGACAAGAAGCAAATGAAGGTATACATAGACCGAGGGCGGGAGCTAGAACCGTCTGGCCAGGCTGTGATAGGTTCTCCCACTCATCAGCCTACCAGCCTGAGTGGTAGCAGATCGAGTCACTCTATCAGACCTAGGAGCAGATGCAGACTGATTAACCACGGGCGTCGACACAGAAGCGGTGTCTGGCAGATCCTTTACAACTGTATCATGGTATTATATGAGCACTGTATGGTCGTATTATTTGAACACTGTATGGTGGTATTATATGAGCACTGTATGATGGTATTATTTGAGCACTGTATGGTGGTATTATTTGATCACTGTATGGTGGTATTATTTGAGCACAGTATGGTGGTATTATTGAGCACTGTATGGTGGTATTATTGAGCACTGTATGGTGGTATTATATGAGCACTGTATGGTGGCATTATATGAGCACTGTATGGTGGTATTATTTGAGGACTGTATGGTGGTATTATATGAGCACTGTGTGGTGGTATTATATGAGCACTGTATGGTGGTATTAATTGAGGACTGTATGGTGGTATTATATGAGCAGTGTATGGTGGTATTATTGAGCACTGTATAGTGGTATTATGTGAGCGCTGTGTGGTGGTATTATGTGAGCGGTGTATGGTGGTATTATGTGAGCAGTGTATGGTGGTATTATGTGAGCAGTGTATGGTGGTATTATATGAGCACTGTATGGTGGTATTATATGATTACTGTATGGTGGTATTATTTGAGGACTGTATGGTGGTATTATATGAGGAGTGTATGGTGGTATTATATGAGCAGTGTATGGTGGTATTAAATGAGCACTGTATGGTGGTATTATGTGAGCAGTGTATGGTGATATTATGTGAGCAGTGTATGGTGGTATTATGTGAGCAGTGTATGGCGGTATTATGTGAGCACTGTATGGTGGTATTATGTGAGCAGTGTATGGTAATATTATGTGAGCAGTGTATGGTGGTATTATGTGAGCAGTGTATGGCGGTATTATGTGAGCACTGTATGGTGGTATTATGTGAGCAGTGTATGGTGATATTATGTGAGCAGTGTATGGTGGTATTATGTGATCAGTGTATGGTGGTATTATGTGAGCTGTGTACGGTGGTATTATGTGAGCAGTGTATGGTGGTATTACATGAGCACTGTATGGTGGTATTACATGAGCAGTGTGTGGTGGTATTATGTGAGCAGTGTATGGTGATATTATGTGAGCGCTGTGTGGTGGTATTATGTGAGCTCTGTATGGTGGTGTTATGTGGGCAGTGTATGGTGGTATTATGTGAGCGCTGTGTGGTGGTATTATGTGAGCACTGTATGGTGGTATTATGTGAACACTGTATGGTGGTAATATATGAGCAGTGTATGGTGGTATTATTTCATCCCTGTATGGTGGTATTATATGAGCACTGTATGGTGGTATTATGTGAGCACTGTATGGTGTTATTATGTGAGCGCTGTGTGGTGGTATTATTTGAGGACTGTATGGTGGTATTATTTGAGGACTGTATGGTGGTATTATGTGAGCAGTGTATTGTGGTATTATTTGATCCCTGTATGGTGGTATTATTTGTGGACTGTATGGTGGAATTATATGAGGTGTGTATGGTGGTATTAAATGAGCACTGTATGGTGGTATTATATGAGCAGTGTATGGTGGTATTATTTGAGAACTGTATGGTGGTATTATGTGAGCAGTGTATGGTGGTATTAACTGTACAGTGGTATTATATGAGAACTGTACGGTGGTATTGCATGAGCACTGTATGGTGGTATTACATGAGCACTGTATGGTGGTATTATGTGAGTAGTGTATGGTGGTATTATGTGAGCAGTGTATGGTGGTATTATGTGAGCAGTGTATGGTGGTATTATTGAGAACTGTATGGTGGTATTATATGAGCTCTGTATGGTGGTAGTATATGAGCAGTGTATGGTGGTATTAAATGAGCCCTGTATGGTGGTATTATGTGAGCAGTGTATGGTGGTATTGCATGAGCACTGTATGGTGGTATTACATGAGCACTGTATGGTGGTATTATGTGAGTAGTGTATGGTGGTATTATGTGAGCAGTGTATAGTGGTATTATGTGAGCAGTGTATGGTGGTATTATATGAGCAGTGTATGGTGGTATTATTGAGAACTGTATGGTGGTATTATATGAGCTCTGTATGGTGGTAGTATATGAGCAGTGTATGGTGGTATTAAATGAGCCCTGTATGGTGGTATTATGTGAGCAGTGTATGGTGGTATTATATGAGCACTGTATGGTGGTATTATATGATTACTGTATGGTGGTATTATTTGAGGACTGTATGGTGGTATTATATGAGCAGTGTATGGTGGTATTATATGAGCAGTGTATGGTGGTATTAAATGAGCACTGTATGGTGGTATTATTTGAGGACTGTATGGTGGTATTATGTGAGCTGTGTACGGTGGTATTATGTGAGCAGTGTATGGTGGTATTACATGAGCACTGTATGGTGGTATTACATGAGCAGTGTGTGGTGGTATTACATGAGCAGTGTATGGTGGTATTATGTGAGCGCTGTGTGGTGGTATTATGTGAGCTCTGTATGGTGGTGTTATGTGGGCAGTGTATGGTGGTATTATGTGAGCGCTGTGTGGTGGTATTATGTGAGCACTGTATGGTGGTATTATGTGAACACTGTATGGTGGTATTATGTGAACACTGTATGGTGGTAATATATGAGCAGTGTATGGTGGTATTATTTCATCCCTGTATGGTGGTATTATATGAGCACTGTATGGTGGCATTATGTGAGCACTGTATGGTGGTATTATGTGAGCACTGTATGGTGGCATTATGTGAGCGCTGTGTGGTGGTATTATTTGAGGACTGTATGGTGGTATTATTTGATCCCTGTATGGTGGTATTATTTGTGGACTGTATGGTGGAATTATATGAGGTGTGTATGGTGGTATTAAATGAGCACTGTATGGTGGTATTATTTGAGGACTGTATGGTGGTATTATATGAGCAGTGTATGGTGGTATTATTTGAGAACTGTATGGTGGTATTATGTGAGCAGTGTATGGTGGTATTAACTGTACAGTGGTATTATATGAGAACTGTACGGTGGTATTGCATGAGCACTGTATGGTGGTATTACATGAGCACTGTATGGTGGTATTATGTGAGTAGTGTATGGTGGTATTATGTGAGCAGTGTATGGTGGTATTATGTGAGCAGTGTATGGTGGTATTATGTGAGCGCTGTATGGTGGTATTATGTGAGCAGTGTATGGTGGTATTATATGAGCAGTGTATGGTGGTATTATTGAGAACTGTATGGTGGTATTATATGAGCTCTGTATGGTGGTAGTATATGAGCAGTGTATGGTGGTATTAAATGAGCCCTGTATGGTGGTATTATGTGAGCAGTGTATGGTGGTATTATGTGAGCAGTGTATGGTGGTATTATATGAGCTCTGTATGGTGGTATATGAGCTGTGTATGGTGGTATTATGTGAGCAGTGTATGGTGGTATTATGTGAGCAGTGTATGGTGGTATTATGTGAGCAGTGTATGGTGGTATGTGAGCAGTGTATGGTGGTATTATATGAGCTGTGTATGGTGGTATTATGTGAGCGCTGTGTGGTGGTATTATGTGAGCAGTGTATGGTGGTATTATGTGAGCAGTGTATGGTGGTATTATGTGAGCGCTGTGTGGTGGTATTATGTGAGCACTGTATGGTGGTATTATGTGAACACTGTATGGTGGTAATTTATGAGCAGTGTATGGTGGTATTATTTCATCCCTGTATGGTGGTATTATATGAGCACTGTATGGTGGCATTATGTGAGCACTGTATGGTGGTATTATGTGAGCACTGTATGGTGGTATTATGTGAGCACTGTATGGTGGTATTATGTGAGCACTGTATGGTGGTATTATGTGAGCAGTGTATGGAGGTATTATGTGAGCAGTGTATGGTGGTATTATGTGAGCACTGTATGGTGGTATTATGTGAGCACTGTATGGTGGTATTATTTGAGGACTGTATGGTGGTATTATTTGAGGACTGTATGGTGGTATTATGTGAGCAGTGTATTGTGGTATTATTTGATCCCTGTATGGTGGTATTATTTGAGGACTGGATGGTGGTATTATATGAGGAGTGTATGGTGGTATTAAATGAGCACTGTATGGTGGTATTATTTGAGGACTGTATGGTGGTATTATATGAGCAGTGTATGGTGGTATTATATGAGAACTGTACAGTGGTATTATATGAGAACTGTACGGTGGTATTGCATGAGCACTGTATGGTGGTATTACATGAGCACTGTATGGTGGTATTACGTGAGCAGTGTATGGTGGTATTATGTGAGCAGTGTATGGTGGTATTATGTGAGCAGTGTATGGTGGTATTATGTGAGCACTGTATGGTGGTATTATGTGAGCACTGTATGGTGGTATTATGTGAGCACTGTATGGTGATATTACATGAGCACTGTATGGTGGTATTATTTGAGCACTGTATGGTAGTATTATGTGAGCACTGTATGGTGGTATTATACGAGCAGTGTATGGTGGTATTATGTGAGCACTGTATGGTGGTATTATGTGAGCACTGTATGGTGGTATTATACGAGCAGTGCATGGTGGTATTATGTGAGCAGTGTATGATGGTATTATATGAGCACTGTATGGTGGTATTATGTGAGCTCTGTATGGTGGTATTATGTGAGCAGTGTATGGTGGTATGTGAGCAGTGTATGGTGGTATTATGTGAGCACTGTATAGTGGTATTATGTGAGCAGTATATGGTGGTATTATGTGAGCAGTGTATGGTGGTATTATGTGAGCAGTGTATGGTGGTATTATGTGAGCAGTGTATAGTGGTATTATGTGAGCACTGTATGGTGGTATTATGTGAGCACTGTATAGTGGTATTATGTGAGCAGTGTATGATGGTATTATGTGAGCAGTGTATGGTGGTATTATGTGATCTCTGTATGGTGGTATTATGTGAGCAGTGTATGGTGGTATTATGTGAGCAGTGTATGGTGGTATTATTTGAGCAGTGTATGGTGGTATTATGTGAGCAGTGTATGGTGGTATTATGTGAGCAGTGTATGGTGGTATTATGTGAGCAGTGTATGGGTATATTATGTGAGCAGTGTATGGTGGTATTATTTGAGCATTGTATGGTGGTATTATGTGAGCAGTGTATGGTGGTATTATGTGAGCAGTGTATGGTGGTATTATGTGAGCTCTGTAATGTGGTATTATGTGAGCAGTGTATGGAGGTTTTATGTGAGCAGTGTATGGTGGTATTATGTGAGCAGTGTATGGTGGTATTATGTGAGCACTGTATGGTGGTATTATGTGAGCACTGTTTGGTGGTATTATGTGAGCAGTGTATGGTATTATATATGAGCAGTGTATGGTGGTATTATGTGAGCAGTGTATGATGGTATTATGTGAGCAGTGTATGGTGGTATTATGTGAGCTCTGTATGGTGGTATTATGTGAGCAGTGTATGGTGGTATTATTTGAGCACTGTATGGTGGTTTTATGTGAGCAGTGTATGGTATTATATATGAGCTGTGTATGGTGGTATTATGTGAGCAGTGTATGGTGGTATTATATGAGCACTGTACGGTGGTATTATGTGAGCAGTGTATGGTGGTATTATATGAGCACTGTATGGTGGTATTATGTGAGCAGTGTATGGTGGTATTATGTGAGCAGTGTATGGTGGTATTATGTGAGCACTGTATGTTGGTATTATGTGAGCAGTGTATGGTATTATATATGAGCAGTGTATGGTGGTATTATGTGAGCAGTGTATGATGGTATTATGTGAGCAGTGTATGGTGGTATTATGTGAGCTCTGTATGGTGGTATTAAGTGAGCAGTGTATGGTGGTATTATGTGAGAACTGTATGGTGGTATTATGTGAGCAGTGTATGGTGGTATTATATGAGCACTGTACGGTGGTATTATGTGAGCAGTGTATGGTGGTATTATATGAGCACTGTATGGTGGTATTATGTGAGCACTGTATGGTGGTATTATATGAGCACTGTATGGTGGTATTATTTCAGAGCTGTATGGTGGTATTATGTGAGCAGTGTATGGGTATATTATATGAGCACTGTATGGTGGTATTATTCAAGCTCTGTACGGTATTATTTTGGCACTATATGGAGGGATTACTTGGGCCCTGTTTGGTAGTATTATTTGGGCATTGGACACTATTTGATGGTATTACTTTGGCCCTGTATGGTGGTATTATTTGGGCACTGTATGGCGGTGTTATTTGGGCTCTGTATGGTGGAATTACTTGGGCCCTGTTTGGTGGTATTATTTGGGCATTTTAAGGTGGCCTTGGACTCTATTTGATGGTATTATTTTGTCCCTGTATGGTGGTATTATTTGGGCATTGTATGGTGGTATTGGGCACTGTATGAAAGTTTAATTATAAATTATCAAGAATATGCAAATTCTAGCAACGGTAGTACAAAAATCATCCATGATCCGCTATAATGAGGTTGTAGGAAAAGCTATTTTTTAGATGCAATGTACACACGGAGGCTCTCTAGTCGTCTGACCAGTCACAGCGATAACGATCTATGTAAATTCCCGTCTGTGCCAGAAGTGATTGTTCCCTAGGCTGGTTTTGCTATATCCTGATCTTGAACTTTAATGTTGTGACCTCTTTTTCTTCCTGACTGCTCTTTAACCTGTAGCGCAAATTCAGCACTGCTGTATTATCTCTACCGAACCTTGGATTGCCTGACTGCTGCTTGTTTACCATGTACCCAGCTCTAATACATCACCGTTACCGGACCCTGGATTGCCCGATTACCCACCATGTACCCAGCTCTGCTACATCCCAGTCACCAAACCCTGCAGTGTTTGATTCTGCTACATCATTTTCCTTGTGCATCTTATAGACTTTTATTGCTGTTACCTGTAGCTACTGTATCTGCAACCTCATTACTGTTTGGTTTCCCATCTACAAATGTTATTTAAAGAATCAACCCCCGGGCTGGTTAGGGGCAACGAAGTCCTGGGCCCAGCTGGGTATCTCCACCTGGCTGCTATAGGCGAATTGTGCCACCCTGTTGGCTATTTCTCTAGATATCGTAGGAACCAGACTTTAAGGGTATGTTCACACACCTTATTGTCGGCCTCCAAACATTTGCCCATTGATTTCAATGGGAAAAATGGCGTTCTGTACCAACAGGGCGTTTTTTTACGCGGCCGTTTTGAAAAACTACCCTGTAAAAAGACGCCCCGTAAAAAAAAGTGCGTATCACTTCTTCAGCCGTTTTTGGAGTCGTTTTTAATTGACTATACAAAAACAGCTCCAAAAACGGCCATAAAAAAACGCAGCGAAAAACGCAAGTTGCTTAAAAAACGGCTGAAAATCAGGAGCTGTTTAACCTTGAAAACAGCTCCGTATTTTCAGACATTTTTTGCTAAGCGTGTGAACACGGCCTAACACAAACTTTTTAATGATGAAAATCTCTGGTTGACGTTGTAGAAGTTCAGGTTCTTCTGCCGCAGCTCCGTGTCTTATTGACTCCTCTATGAGATAATGAGAAGCTGCATGTCCACTGTAGTTGACCATTGATCCGTTCTGTGATACGTTCTGCATCAGGGGCATCCTCGGTCGTAATATTGATGATCAGGGGCGTCCGCGGCCGTAGTATTGATCATCAGGCACGTTCGCGGCCGTAGTATTGATCATCAGGGGTGTCCTCGGTCGTAGTACTGATCATCAGGGGCGTCCTCGGTCGTAGTATTGATAAGGGGCGTCATCGGTCGTAGTATTGATCATCAGGGGCGTCCGCGGCCGTAGTATTGATCATCAGGCACGTTCGCGGCCGTAGTATTGATCATCAGGGGTGTCCTCGGTCGTAGTACTGATCATCAGGGGCGTCCTCGGTCGTAGTATTGATAAGGGGCGTCATCGGTCGTAGTATTGATCATCAGGGGCGTCCACGGTCGTAGTATTGATCATCAGCGGCGTCCTCGGTCGTAGTATTGATCATCAGGGGCGTCCTCGGTCGTAGTATTGATGATCAGGGGCGTCCTCGGTCGTAGTATTGATGATCAGGGGCGTCCTCGGTCGTAGTATTGATGATCAGGGGCGTCCACGGCCGTAGTATTGATGATCAGGGGCGTCCACGGCCGTAGTATTGATCATCAGGGGCGTCCTCGGTCGTAGTATTGATCATCAGGGGCGTCCTCGGTCGTAGTATTGATCATCAGGGGCGTCCTCGGTCGTAGTATTGATCATCAGGGGCGTCCTCGGTCGTAGTATTGATCATCAGGGGCGTCCTCGTTCGTAGTATTGATCACCAGGGGCGTCCTCGGTCGTAGTATTGATGACCAGGGGCGTCCTCGGTCGTAGTATTGATGATCAGGGGCGTCCTCGGTCGTAGTATTGATGATCAGGGGCGTCCTCGGTCGTAGTATTGATGATCAGGGGCGTCCTCGGTCGTAGTATTGATGATCAGGGGCGTCCTCGGTCGTAGTATTGATTATCAGGGGCGTCCTCGGTCGTAGTATTGATTATCAGGGGCGTCCTCGGTCGTAGTATTGATTATCAGGGGCGTCCTCGGTCGTAGTATTGATTATCAGGGGCGTCCTCGGTCGTAGTATTGATGACCAGGGGCGTCCTCGGTCGTAGTATTGATCATCAGGGGCGTCCTCGTTCGTAGTATTGATCACCAGGGGCGTCCTCGTTCGTAGTATTGATCACCAGGGGCGTCCTCGTTCGTAGTATTGATCACCAGGGGCGTCCTCGTTCGTAGTATTGATCACCAGGGGCGTCCTCGGTCGTAGTATTGATCACCAGGGGCGTCCTCGGTCGTAGTATTGATCACCAGGGGCGTCCTCGGTCGTAGTATTGATCATCAGGGGCGTCCTCGGTCGTAGTATTGATCATCAGGGGCGTCCTCGGTCGTAGTATTGATGACCAGGGGCGTCCTCGGTCGTAGTATTGATTATCAGGGGCGTCCTCGGTCGTAGTATTGATGATCAGGGGCGTCCTCGGTCGTAGTATTGATGACCAGGGGCGTCCTCGGTCGTAGTATTGATGACCAGGGGCGTCCTCGGTCGTAGTATTGATGACCAGGGGCGTCCTCGGTCGTAGTATTGATGACCAGGGGCGTCCTCGGTCGTAGTATTGATGACCAGGGGCGTCCTCGGTCGTAGTATTGATGACCAGGGGCGTCCTCGGTCGTAGTATTGATGACCAGGGGCGTCCTCGGTCGTAGTATTGATGACCAGGGGCGTCCTCGGTCGTAGTATTGATGATCAGGGGCGTCCTCGGTCGTAGTATTGATGATCAGGGGAGTCCTCGGTCGTAGTATTGATTATCAGGGGCGTCCTCGGTCGTAGTATTGATTATCAGGGGCGTCCTCGGTCGTAGTATTGATGACCAGGGGCGTCCTCGGTCGTAGTATTGATGACCAGGGGCGTCCTCGGTCGTAGTATTGATGACCAGGGGCGTCCTCGGTCGTAGTATTGATGACCAGGGGCGTCCTCGGTCGTAGTATTGATGACCAGGGGCGTCCTCGGTCGTAGTATTGATGACCAGGGGCGTCCTCGGTCGTAGTATTGATGACCAGGGGCGTCCTCGGTCGTAGTATTGATGACCAGGGGCGTCCTCGGTCGTAGTATTGATGACCAGGGGCGTCCTCGGTCGTAGTATTGATGACCAGGGGCGTCCTCGGTCGTAGTATTGATGACCAGGGGCGTCCTCGGTCGTAGTATTGATGATCAGGGGCGTCCTCGGTCGTAGTATTGATGATCAGGGGCGTCCTCGGTCGTAGTATTGATGATCAGGGGAGTCCGCGGTCGTAGTATTGATGATTATGCCTGTTAATATTGCTGGTGGACCCCGGGCTCAGCATCGATAGCGGGCAGATGACTCGGGGTCTTTACAAGACGAGCAGAGAACAGGCTCAGGCTCCGATCAATCCCCCTGTAATCCTCAAGTTGACATATACAATCACCTTGTGCCTTCTGTTCCTCGTTGGAGCTTCCATCTAATGCTCCTAATCCACATCTAATCCCCTCTAAGGCGCCATTCCCACAAATTCTGCCGTGACGCTCAGCACCTCCAACCAAATGTCTTGAATGTTTTATAAAACAGAGGTGGGGGGACGTGCACCATATTTATTAACATGTCACTCCACTTCACCGACAGCAATGACAGACTTTGCAACACAAAAGGGGTGTGGCTAATGAGACATGTGACCATCTTAATGTCCTGACCACGCTGCAACAAATGTATCTAACAACAAATCTGACACAATGCAGCAATATTTGGAGCTATCATGAAATGCTAAATCCACGTAGGTGGATGGAAGAGAATTGAGAGGAGCAGGTGGAGGTCTCCACCGGGGTCTCAAGTATCGAGTGTGGCCGGTGCAGTCCTGGGACAGGTTCCCGGGAGGACGGGTCATATTGTCACCTCATCATATAAGTTGTATACCAGGCTGCGGCACACACATTGTGCAGAAAATCCAGCAGAAGCACAGCAGCCCCATAAGATGAGAACTGACCTACAGCTGTAGTGGAGTCACCATCTGTTTAGAGGGACAGGGGTGCAGCTACAAGGGTGCAGAGGGAGCAGCCCTGATTTCTGGGGCCATGGAGGCCTTTCTGCCACATAAAGTCACCTGATACATGGGAGGTGGTACATTAGTATATGGGAGGCAGTACACTAGTATATGGGAGGTGGGACACTAGTATATGGGAGGCGGAATGTGGTACACTAGTTATTGGGAGGTGGGACACTAGTATATGGAAGGTGGTACACTAGTATATGGCAGGTGGTATGTGGGAGGTGGGACACTAGTATATGGCAGGTGGTACGTGGGAGGTGGGACACTAGTATATGGCAGGTGGTATGTGGGAGGTGTACACTAGTATATGGGAGGTGGTACACTAGTATATGGCAGGTGGTATGTGGGGGGGTGGGACACTAGTAAATGGGAGGTGGTATATTAATATATGGGAGGCGGTACGTATGAGGTTGTACACTAGTATATGGGAGGCGGTATGTGGGAGGTGTACACTAGTATATGGGAGGCGGTACACTAGTATATTGGAGGTGGGACACTAGAATATGGGAGGCGGTACGTGGGAGGTTGTACACTAGAATATGGGAGGCGGTACGTGGGAGGTGTACACTAGTATATGGGAGGCGGTACACTAGTATATTGGAGGTGGGACACTAGAATGTGGGAGGTGGTACACTAGTATATGGGAGATGGTACATTAGTATATGGGAGGTGGGGCACTAGTATATGGGAGGTGGGGCACTAGTATATGGGAGGTGGGGCACTAGTATATGGGAGGTGGGACACTAGTATATGGGAGGTGATATGTGGGAGGTGGTACACTAGTATATGGGAGGCGGTACGTGGGAGGTTGTACACTTGTATATGGGAGGCGGTATGTGGGAGGTGTACACTAGTATATGGGAGGCGGTACACTAGTATATGGGAGGCGGTACATGGTACACTAGTATATGGTAGGTGGTACATTAGTATATGGGAGGTGGTATGTGGGAGGTGGTACACTAGTATATTGTAGGTGGTACATGGGAGGTGGGACACTAGTATATGGGAGGTGGGACACTAGTATATCGGAGGTGGGACACTAGTATATGGGAGGTGGGACATTAGTATATGGGAGGCGGAATGTGGTACACTAGTATATGGAAGGTGGTACACTAGTATATAGGAAGTGGTATGTGGGAGGTGGTACACTAGTATATGGCAGGTGGTATGTGGGAGGTGGTACACTAGTATATGGGAGGTGGTACACTAGTATATGGGAGGTGGTACACTAGTATTTGGGAGGTGGTATGTGGGGGGGTGGGACACTAGTAAATGGGAGATGGTATATTAATATATGGGAGGTGGGACACTAGTATATGCGAGGTGGGACACTAGTATATGGGAGGTGGGGCACTGGTATATGGGAGGTAGTATGTGGGAGGTGGTACACTAGTATATGGGAGGTGGTACACTAGTATATGGTAGGTGGTACGTGGGAGGTGGGACACTAGTATATGGGAGGTGGGACACTAGTATATGGGAGGCGGAATGTGGTACACTAGTATATGGAAGGTGGTACACTAGTATATGGGAGGTGGTATATTAATATATGGGAGGTGGTACACTGGTATATGGGAGATGGGGCACTGGTATATGGGAGGTGGGACACTAGTTTATGGGAGGTGGGACACTAGTTTATGGGAGGTGGGACACTAGTTTATGGGAGGTGGGACACTAGTTTATGGGAGGTGGGACACTAGTATATGCGAGGTGGGACACTAGTATATGGGAGGTGGGGCACTGGTATATTGGAGGTAGTATGTGGGAGGTGGTACACTAGTATATGGGAGGTGGTACACTAGTATATGGTAGGTGGTATGTGGGAGGTGGGACACTAGTATATGGGAGGTGGGACTCTAGTATATGGGAAGTGGGACACTAGTATATGGGAGGTGGGACATTAGTATATGGGAGGCGGAATGTGGTACACTAGTATATGGAAGGTGGTACACTAGTATATGGGAGGTGGTATGTGGGAGGTGGTATATTAATATATGGGAGGTGGTACACTGGTATATGGGAGGTGGGACACTAGTTTATGGGAGGTGAGACACTAGTCTATGGGAGGTGGTATATGAATATATGGGAGGTCGGACACTAGTCTGTGGGAGGTGGGACTCTAGTCTGTGGAAGGTGGGACTCTAGTCTGTGGAAGGTGGGACTCTAGTCTGTGGAAGGTGGGACTCTAGTCTGTGGAAGGTGGGACTCTAGTCTGTGGAAGGTGGGACTCTAGTCTGTGGAAGGTGGGACTCTAGTCTGTGGAAGGTGGGACTCTAGTCTGTGGAAGGTGGGACTCTAGTCTGTGGAAGGTGGGACTCTAGTATGTGGGAGGTGGTACTCTAGTATGTGGGAGGTGGTACACTAGTATGTGGGAGGTGGTACACTAGTATGTGGGAGGTGGTACACTAGTATATGGGAGGTGGGATACTAGTATATGGGAGGTGGTATGTGGGAGGTGGTACACTAGTATATGAGAGGTGGGACACTGGTATATGGAAGCTGGTATATGGGAGGTAGTATATAGGAGCTGGTACATTAGTATATGGGAGGTGCGACACTAGTATATGGGAGGTGGGACACTAGTATATGGGAGGTGGGACACTAGTATATGGGAGGTGGGACACTAGTATATGGGAGGCGGGACACTAGTATATGGGAGGCGGTATGTGGGAGGTGGTACATTAGTATATGGGAGGTGGTACACTAGTATATGGTAGGTGATACGTGGGAGGTGGTACACTAGTATATGGGAGGCGGGACACTAGAAAATGGGAGGTGGGACACTAGAATATGGGAGGTGGGACACTAGAATATGGGAGGTGGGACACTAGAATATGGGAGTTGGGACACTAGTTTATGGGAGGTGGGACACTAGTTTATGGGAGGTGGGACACTAGTATATGGGAGGTGGTACGTGGGAGGAGGTACACTAGTATATGGGAGGTGGTATACTAGTATATGGGAGGCGGTATGTGGGAGGTGCTACGTGGGAGGTGGTACTCTAGTATATGGGAGGTGGTACATTAGTATATGGGATGTGGTACGTGGGAGGTGGTACACTAGTATATGGTAGGTGGTACGTGGGAGGTGGTATTCTAGTATATGGGAGGTGGTACATTAGTATATGGTAGGTGGTACACTAGTATATGGTAGCTTGTACGTGGAGGTGGTACACTAGTATATGGTAGGTGGTACGTTGGAGGTGGTACACTGGTACATGGGTGGTGGTACATGAGTGGTGGTATATGGTAGGTGGTACGTTGGAGGTGATACACGGATGGTAGGTGGTACGTTGGAGGTGGTACATGGGAGGTGGTACGCTATTACATGGGAGGTGGTACACTAGTATATGGGAGGTGGTACGAGGGAAGTGGTACACTATTATATGGTAGGTGGTACGTGGGAGGTGGGGCACTAGTATATGGTAGGTGGTACATGGGAGGTGGTACACTAGTAAATGGTAAGTGGTATTCTAGTATATGGGAGGTGGTACACTGGTATATGGTAGCTGGTACGTGGAGGTGGTACACTAGTACATGGGTGGTGGTACATGAGTGGTGGTATATGGTAGGTGGTACGTTGGAGGTGATACACGGATGGTAGGTGGTAAGTTGGAGGTGGTACACGGATGGTAGGTGGTAAGTTGGAAGTGGTACATGGGAGGTGGTACGCTGGTACATGGGAGGTGGTACACTAGTATATGGGAGGCGGTATGTGGGAGGTGCTACGTGGGAGGTGGTACTCTAGTATATGGGAGGTGGTACACTAGTATATGGTAGGTGATACGTGGGAGGTGGTACACTAGTATATGGTAGGTGGTACGTGGGAGGTGGGGCACTAGTATATGGGAGGTGGTACACTAGTATATGGGAGGTGGTATGTGGGAGGTGGTACACTAGTATATGGGAGGTGGTATGTGGAAGGTGGTACACTAGTATATGGGAGGCGGTATGTGGGAGGCGGTACTCTAGTATATGGTAGGTGGTACACTAGTATATGGTAGGTGGTATTCTAGTATATGGGAGGTGGTACATGAGTGGTGGTATATGGTAGGTGGTACGTTGGATGTGGTACACTGGTACATGGGTGGTAGGTGGTACGTTGGAGGTGGTACGCTAGTACATGGCAGGTGATACATGGGAGGTGGTACATGGGAGGTGGTACACGGGAGGTGGTACACGGGAGGTGGTACACGGGAGGTGGTACACTGGTACATGGGTGGTGGTATATGGGAGGTGGTACGCTAGTACATGGGAGGTGGTACATGAGAGGTGGTACACGGGAGGTGGTACACTGGTACATGGGTCGTGGTATATGGTAAGTGGTATGTTGGAGGTGGTACACGGGTGGAGGTGGTACGCTGGTGGAGGTGGTACGCTGGTACTTGTTAGGTGGGATCCCTGTTAAAGATTTTGCATTGCGACTCAGGAGCAAATTGCACCAAATTTATTCTAATGAGACATCCAGGATGATAAATTTGATACAAGTTGCTAGACCGTTTCCTCCTCCTCGCGTCTCCCTTGGCGGTCGTGCTTTACAGGAATATTTTGCACTAATAAAGGGCACGCACTGTTAATAAATCTGGTGCATTTTTCGTCTCCTCTCAGCCCCGCCGCTTTTACTAGATACTTTTCAAAACTGTCAAGGAAGATGCAAAACACAAAGAATCTGATGTATGCCACTATTTTGGCACAATTTCTCCCGTGATTTTTACGCATCTTACTTCATAAATCTCCGCCCAATGCTGCTGTCATGGGATTTTAAAATCTTCCCGCAATGAAAAAGCGAAAACGGCTTCACATTCGTTACGTGTAAATGCGACCTAACCCTGAACCCTGTAGAGCGCCTGATCTCGGGTCTCTAGAACCTGTGCGGATCTTTATACGGCGACCACCTGGGCTTGTGTCGACACCTTGTGGTCAGTTTGTGTACTGCAGACTGGTACAGGACCGCAGCCTCCTTACATCTACCAGACGAGGTCAGAGCCGTTGAGGGAATGTTTACAGCGCGTCTAGTATATACGGTCAGCATATGTGTCAGGAAATACTCGCGGTGTATACGCTGAACTTGAACCTAGACTCCTATAGAACGGATGGATGATGGAATGTTAGTGTCCGATGGACAGGGAGACGTTGGCATAGTTTTTCTTTACACAATAGCGCAGTTTTCCACTGCAAAAACACCGTTTCTTGACATGGCAGCTATGGAGGATGTATACAGCTGTACGGCATACAATTGCGTATGTCATGAGATTTTCCTGTTGTTGCGCCAAAATTAACATAACATGAAGACCGTCAAAAATATTCATATCACTTCTATACATAAAAAAAAATAATCTGTCAACACCAAAGGTCCAATCAGAGCAGCAGCCTGGATGTCCTGGGCCCTCCCCTTTCTATGACATCACATGCTTCTCTATATAATGATGAGCATTGTCCGGCGGTATTATCTACATATGTTCATCTCTATAGGTGTCACGGCTGTGGGGTACGTGAACCCACTAGACCGCTCTGCCGTAGATGAGAAGTAGCTGACCATATAATAGTCGATAACAGTCACAGTGCAGAAGTACCTGGAGGGCTAGGCAGGCAGATACTTTGGAGTAGCGGATGACACCCGATCTTTCAGATGAGGCAACACGACTCCAACAACGAGTTTAGGTACAGGAACAAACTTAACAGGATACATGAATCAGGATGCGGGAACACTGGGAGCAGGATACGGGAACACTGGGAGCAGGATACGGGAACACTGGGAGCAGGATACGGGAACACTGGGAGCAGGATACGGGAACACTGGGAGCAAGATACGGGAACACTGGGAGCAGGATACGGGAACACTGGGAGCAGGATACGGGAACACTGGGAGCAGGATACGGGAACACTGGGAGCAGGATACGGGAACGCTGGGAGCAGGATATGGGAACGCTGGGAGCAAGATACGGGAACGCTGGGAGCAAGATACGGGAACACTGGGAGCAGGATACGGGAACACTGGGAGCAGGATACGGGAACACTGGGAGCAGGATACGGGAACACTGGGAGCAGGATACGGGAACACTGGGAGCAGGATACGGGAACACTGGGAGCAGGATACGGGAACACTGGGAGCAGGATACGGGAACACTGGGAGCAAGATACAGGAACACTGGGAGCAGGATACGGGAACACTGGGAGCAAGATACAGGAACACTGGGAGCAGGATACAGGAACACTGGGAGCAGGATACGGGAACACTGGGAGCAGGATACGGGAACACTGGGAGCAGGATACAGGAACACTGGGAGCAGGATACGGGAACACTGGGAGCAAGATACGGGAACACTGGGAGCAGGATACGGGAACACTGGGAGCAGGATACGGGAACGCTGGGAGCAAGATACGGGAACGCTGGGAGCAAGATACGGGAACGCTGGGAGCAAGATACGGGAACGCTGGGAGCAAGATACGGGAACGCTGGAGCAGGATACGGGAACGCTGGAGCAGGATACGGGAACGCTGGAGCAGGATACAACTAAGGGACCTTTTGCTCAACGAACATGGGTAGACACAACAACACTCAGGCAAGGGGTGAAAGGGCAGAGCCCTTTTTAAAGTCCAAGGCGTTAATTGAATTGGTGGGACACTTTTACTAGGTACCTTTAAGGACGGAAGTGAGCGCGCGCACCCTATGGGAACGAGCAGCAGAAAGAGGCAGTACTTGCTGGAATCTCCAAGGGGGAAGAGGAGAACGCCGGCAGAGCGGAGAGTTAAGATAGCGGCCGCCATGGGAAGCCTGGCAGCGGCAAACGGCGTCCGCCATCGCTACAATAGGGAGATGCTCCGTCCATCAGAATTACATTGCACCTTGTGAACGTCCGTCTTGTCATCCTGTTCTAAGTGGCAGGTCTATGGGCCCTCAATGCGTCGGGAATGATAATGAGGGGTGGGCCTCTGATGATATGGGGTGGGCCTCTGAACGATGAGCGGTGGGCCTCTGAACGATGGGCCTCTGAACCATGAAGCGATGGGCCTTTGAACGATGAGCGATGGGCCTCTGAACGATGAGCCTTTGAACGATGAGCCTCTGAACGATGAGCGATGAGCCTCTGAACGATGGGCCTCTGATGATGAGCGATGGGCGTCTGATGAGGAGCGATGGGCGTCTGCTGAGGAGCGATGGGCCTCGGATGATGAGCGGTGGGTCACTACATTACTCCTACTTCCCTGTATTCCAGGTGGAGCGGCCTGAAGCCGCGGCTGGATTACATTTATTTGCCTAGATTACATTCAGGTGGCCCGGATAACCAACACTGGTACGCACTAACTCGCTTGTACAAGTCACAGCCCTGGTGCTCAGCTGTCTCTTTAGTGATGCCGGGACTGGCGATCATGGCTACAAGGAGTATCCCCCCTTTCTACAGGATCCGGTTCGATCACGGCACTGAACGGGATAACTGCTGGGGTCGGAGCTGTGGTTTTGCAGTTGTGGTGTGAGACGGTGTATTACAGCCGACCTCCCGCTGGTGAACGCTGCACACAGTGGACGTACCCACGTTATCACCTTGACGTACTATTATATCATTGTGAGTTAAGGGTTAAATCAAATTAAATTATAGTTACGATTTCTTGCCCTAGACCGCCAAGGCTAATGTATATCAATATTAACCCCATCATCACCCCAGACCACCAAGGCTAAAGTATATCAACATTAACACTATCAATATATAGTGATGCCAGATCCTTAATAGCAAACAAATACTACCATGCCGCGCCAATATGAACGCCAAACAAATACCACTGAGCAGAACAAAATACTGCACATGTTTAGTGGCGCCAAACTTATACCACAAAGTAGCCTAAAATACCTCCCCGAGCGACACAAAACTAAAACACAATGCAGCATAAAGTTTCTCCTCCAGTGCCACGAAACAAATACTACAATGCAGCGTAAAATACCCCCCAGCAGCGCCAATACCACATCCAGTACTGTACCACAAAATACAAAATACATCCCAGCAGTGCTAACCATATTACCCCATAAGTGTAGGCTTCACTGCCCTCATAAGTGCCAGCCACATTGCCCCTGTAAGCAGGGAAATAGCTAAAGGCCAATGGGCCCAAAGCAAAAGTCCTTTTTGGGCCCCCCCCACTTGTCATGGCCGACGGGTCGAAGCTTTTATCTACATTGCTGGGGCTCCTAAGTGACATCAATGCAGAACTAGCAGCCAGGAGCGTCACTAAGGTCAGGGGCAATAACCCTAATACATATGTGCCCCACCCAATAAAAAAAAAAGAAGGTGTGTGTGTGTATTGTGACATCTTGGGGACCACTTAGCTCACAGGATCGCCATCTCCAGGGTGAGATGGTTGGCACACTTATAAAGTTCACTCCAGCTCATTGAATAAAATGAGCAGCTAGCTTTATTGTCTTCACCACAGCAAGCAGTGTTACAACAAAAAAACATACAAAATAAACCCTAGGCCGTCCAGCCTGTAACTAACACATTCAGTGTCCCTCACTATGTGACACTGAGCCTTGTGCCCAGCACCTCAAAACCTTCACAGCTTTACCTCACACGGTGGTGACTCTCACAGGCCAGCAATGCCTGTCTTCCCCAGACTGAGAGCCCTGTGTGAACTGCACACACCTGATATAAAGAGCCGCCTCAGGTGAAGCCTAACTAAGCTCATCAGACAGTCCAAGACACGGACCGTCTGTATGGAGTGGAAGCCGCCCTTCTCCTTCACACTCCAGCAAACCAGGCCCTATTCCAGGCTTTACACTACACCCAAGCAATAGCAGAGAAAACTCTCTCTGCTGTACATGCTCCCTGGTTGCTGCAGTTTCTGCCCCGTCCAGTAGCTGCACTGCTACATATCCCCCCCTTTGATAAAGGCCGTAGGACTGATCACATTTCAACCTCCCTCCAGGGTCAAAGCTCCTACGTTGGGACATAATCACACTTAGGGTCACCCCTACAGTAACAGACATTTGATAATCACCCCTGGGTGTATTATACGTGTGCTCCTGCAGCTCTTCTATGTTGGCATGCCTGGCATCCTCATCCCTTGTAGGCACTACTAGCTTTTGCTGATCACAGCCGTATTTACATGTGTGGTGCCCTACATTCAGGGACCTTTCCGCATCCATGAAGTGGCTTTGTGTGTCACCCCTTGGTTTAGACCCTGGCTCATAGTGTTCAGTAACACTCATCTCGTGAGTTTTGGTATACACCGTACCATCTACCAAACCACCTTCAGACGCTATACTCCCCTCCATCTTGGAGTTTTTCGTCTCAGCATTTAAATGCTCAGACTGTCCGTCCAGAGACAATTTTTCACCGCACTGACCCGACCTCTCTGGGTTACTTCTATCAGACCCGGTAGTGGTCGTCTCTGCAGCAGCGTTAGGACCCTGCTTAGTGGTATAGTCCCGCTTGTTGCCCTTAGCAACCTGTCTGGTGTCACATGCAGCTTCCATGGCTAATGCACACGCGGTATCAGTATCCATTGACAAAGCCTGGAAGACCCCCTCTATGGCTCCCCTCACCTCCGGGGAAAGTGTGGGCGCTACCTGGGTCTCAACGTCTACATGAGAAAGACCTGCAGGGGGCAGAACTTCTAAGGGTGAAGCAGTCACCGCTATTGCACCAGGCACATTTTCATCACCATCACTAGGTATGGCAGGGCTGTACTCCAGGTTACCACCATCAACAATCCCAACAGCTAGGGTAATCTCAGATACACCTGGCACATCTGTTTCCAAGGACACATCCTCTTGGTTACCATCAGTAACAGTACGCACATCACATGTGACACTCTCGACTTTCTCAACTACGGCCTCAAGGGGCACACTTGAACTCATCCCCTCTTCTGTCTCGGCTGCTGTTTCTTTAACAGCCTGTTCACACAATGCATTCCCCTGCTCAGGCTGTGTGACACACGCACGGGTTAAAGACACGTTAGGCACCCTGCAGAGGACCAGTGCACCCTGCAGAGGACCAGCGCACCCTGCGGAGAACCAGCGCACCCTGCGGAGGACCAGCGCAGCCTGCGGAGGACCAGCGCAGCCTGCGGAGGACCAGCGCACCCTGCGGAGGACCAGCGCACCCTGCGGAGGACCAGCGCACCCTGCGGAGGACCAGCGTACCCTGCGGAGGACCAGCGCACCCTGCGGAGAACCAGCGCACCCTGCGGAGGACCAGCGCACCCTGCAGAGGACCAGCGCACCCTGCGGAGGACCAGCGTACCCTGCGGAGAACCAGCACACCCTGCAGAGGACCAGCGTACCCTGCGGAGGACCAGCGCACCCTGCAGAGGACCAGCGCACCCTGCGGAGGACCAGCGTACCCTGCCGAGGACTTTTCCCTGTAATGCTTATCGGAGATATTGCCTTTCTCCCACAACTGCCAAAAATGAGGGAAGTCCCTTCCCAGCACAAACTCCTCATCAAGTTCCTGACATTTTATACGTCTGTGCTGCACAGTCCCAAAATCAGTTTCAAAGTCAATCAGAACGGTCTCACCCATCTCAGGATCCTTCTTCACGAACAGCAAAATGTCCGGTTGCACCCTCGAGACCTCTTGGCGAAGATCCAGACTGACCCGTAGTGGAATCCCACCAACCAACACTTCACGTGTCTTCTCTTGCGCTCTCTCTGGTCTCCTGACCAGAGAACAATCAGGTGCACATCCATCCGCTCGATGGCATCTCCAACAGCTCCTAGCAACCACATCTGGGCGATTCAGCACACTTGGCTTTTTAACAGCTGCCACACGTTGCTTGGGAACACCTTTTAAATTCACATAATCCGCTCGCAAACCTTCCCACCATGAGTCCGGGTGGTTGCCCTTAGCAACGGTCCTCACAGCTTGTATCACAGGTACGCACGCTCCGTGCTCTTCTCAGCTAACTGTCTGTAACACCTCCGGAGTACCCGGCATAAATGCAGCTGGCACTGAAAGGCATCCACTTGGCCTGGAAGGCTGCGTATCCATGGACAGCACTTGTGGCCTTAGAGCCTCTCGATTTGCTTCCAAGTGTGCCAGGAGCCTCTGGTTATCCTCCCTCTGCTTGGCATTTGCTTCCTGCAGCTTCGCATTCGTTTGCACTATCTTTTTGAGGAGTTCCTCAATAAGACCCATTGCAATGGAAAAACAGTCACTTTAATTGGGCTTCTGGCCCTTTAAATTTCACTGCACACTTCTTGTGCCATTTTATTGCCCAAAGCAATTCTCCGCCATATGTGACAACTTGGGGACCACTTAGCTCACAGGATCGCCATGTCCAGGGTGAGATGGTTGGCACACATAGAATGTTCACTCCAACTGATTGAATAAAAGTTTAAACCAGCCGCAGCTAGCTTTATTGTCTTCACCACAGCAAGCAGTGTTAGGGCTTATTCAGACGAACGTAAAATACGTCCGAGCAACGCGCGTGATTTTCATGCGCCTAGCACGGACCTATGTTAGTCTATGGGGCCATGCAGACAGTCAGTGATTTTTGCGCAGCGTGTGTCCGCTGTGTAAAACTCACGACATGTCCGATATTTGTGCGTTTTTCGCGCATCACGCACCCATTGAAGTCAATGGGTGCGTGAAAATCACACGCACCACATGGAAGCACTTCCGTGGGACGTGCGTGATTCGAGCAACAGCAGTGAAAAGTATGAATGAAAACAGAAAAGCACCATGTGCTACAAACATACAAACATCCAAACAGAGTGTCATAATGATAATCACGCAGCCGCGCACCATATGATCAAGACACACGGATCTGTTAAGTGCCTTTTGCGTGCACAAAACGCACACGCTCGTGTGATTTCGGCCTTACAACAAAAAAAGATTGTAACGGCAGGGGGTAGGGAGACGGACAAGTGAGCCCTAATCTACCCGCCACTCTGTCCCTGCCTACTTGCAACGACCCGCCCTAGGCGACGGGGTACAACTGGGCGGCGGTCCCTGCGCTCAGTAAGTGCACGACAAACACGACAAACATACAAGGAACACAAGCAAGGAAAAGGGGCCGTTGCCCACGGCAACACCGTGAGCAACCAGAGTGGTGAACGAGCCGAGTCAAGCCAGGAGTGTGCGAGGTACAAAACGAAAAGCAGAAGAGTAGTCGGTAAGCCAGGGTCGGTATGGAGCAGGATCAAAAATAGCAGGAGCTGTAGCTGGGCCAGGAACCACAAGGAAGGAAACCAAAGCAATAACAAGCACCGAGGGACAGGAAGTGCAGGCTTAAATAGACCGAGGGCGGGAGCTAGCTGAGTCTGGCCAGGTTACGATAGGCTCTCCCACTCCTAAGCCTGCCAGCCTGAATGGTGGAAGCAGGAGTCAGTCTCAGGGATGTATTCTCAGGTGCTGACTGATTAGTTCTGGGAGTTAACCCCGCAGTGCCTGGCAGATCCTTTACAGTACCCCCCCTTTTATGAGGGGCCACCGGACCCTTTCTAAGTGGACCTGGCTTACTGGGGAAACGCAGGTGGAACCTCCTGACCAATACCCCAGCGTGAACATCCCGGGCGGGTACCCAAGTCCTCTCCTCGGGCCCGTATCCTCTCCAATGGACCAGGTACTGGAGGGAGCCTTGGACCATCTTGCTGTCCACAATCCTGGCCACCTCGAATTCCACCCCCTCCGGGGTGAGGATGGGAACAGGAGGTCTCCTCGAGGGAGCCAAGGACGGGGAGCAGCGTTTGAGGAGGGAGGCATGAAACACGTCGTGTATCCGAAAAGACGGGGGTAACTCCAGCCGGAAGGAGACAGGATTGAGGACCTCAATGACCTTATACGGCCCAATAAACCGGGGAGCAAACTTCTTGGACGGAACCTTGAGACGCAAGTTCCTAGACGACAACCACACCAGATCCCCGACCATAAACAGGGGGTTAGCAGAACGTTTTTTATCAGCCTGAGTTTTTTGTACGCTCTGGGACACCTCTAGGTTTTTCTGAACCTGGGCCCAGACTGTGCACAGTTCCCGATGAACGACCTCTACCTCAGGATTGTTGGAACTACCAGGTGAAACGGAGGAGAACCGTGGATTAAACCCAAAATTACAAAAAAAAGGAGAGACCCCAGACGAGTTACTGACCCGGTTATTAAGGGAAAATTCGGCGAGGGGAATGAAAGAGACCCAATCAAATTGACAGTCAGAGACAAAACACCTTAAGTATTGTTCTAGAGACTGATTAGTCCTCTCCGTTTGGCCATTGGTTTCAGGATGGAAGGCAGAGGAGAAGGACAGATCAATCCCCAACTTCATACAGAAGGCTCTCCAAAACAATGAAACAAATTGTACCCCTCTGTCCGAAACAATATTGACAGGGACCCCATGGAGACGCAGGATGTGTTTGACAAACAAGGTAGCCAACGTTTTGGCGTTGGGTAGTTTCTTGAGGGGCACAAAGTGGCACATCTTACTGAAGCGGTCCACCACCACCCACACCACCGACTTGCCTTGAGATGGAGGCAAATCGGTGATAAAATCCATGGAGATATGTGTCCAAGGTCTCTGGGGAATGGGCAACGAACGCAGTAAGCCCGCTGGTCGGGACCTGGGAGTCTTGGACCTAGCACAAACCTCACAAGCGGCGACGTAGGCCTTAACGTCTTTAGGCAACCCAGGCCACCAATAATTTCTGGTAATGAGGTGTTTGGTACCCAGGATGCCTGGATGGCCAGATAGTGCGGAGTCATGATTTTCCCTAAGTACCCTTAGCCGGAATTGCAGGGGAACAAACAGCTTGTTCTCAGGAAGGTTCCCGGGAGCTGCACCTTGATCAGCAGCAATTTCAGAGACTAAATCAGAATCGATCGAGGAAATGATTATACCTGGAGGCAAAATACAAGCAGGATCTTCCTCCGAAGGAGGGCTGGCCATGAAGCTACGCGACAGTGCATCAGCCTTAATATTTTTAGACCCAGCCCTATAGGTAACCAAAAAATTGAATCTGGTAAAAAATAACGCCCATCGAGCTTGTCTCGGGTTTAGCCTCCGGGCAGATTCTAGGAACACCAGATTCTTGTGGTCGGTAAGGACCGTTACCTGGTGCCTAGCCCCCTCCAGGAAGTGGCGCCACTCTTCAAATGCCCATTTAATGGCTAAGAGTTCGCGGTTGCCAATATCATAGTTACTTTCAGTTGGCGAAAACTTCCTGGAGAAGTAGGCACAGGGGCGGAGATGGGTGAGGGACCTGGTACCCTGGGACAAGACAGCCCCCACTCCCACCTCAGATGCGTCAACTTCCACGATAAATGGCTCCATTTGGTTGGGCTGAACCAGCACCGGGGCCGAGACAAAGCACTTCTTAAGGACCTCAAAAGCCTGGACAGCCTCAGGAGGCCAGTGGAGGAGATCAGCACCTTTGCGAGTGAGGTCCGTAAGGGGCTTAGCGATGACCGAGAAGTTAGCAATAAATCTCCTGTAATAATTAGCAAACCCCAAAAAACACTGTAACGCCTTCAGGGAGGCAGGTTGGACCCATTCCGCCACAGCCTGAACCTTGGCGGGGTCCATGCGAAATTCATGAGGAGTGAGGATTTGACCCAAAAATGGAATCTCCTGTACCCCAAACACACATTTTTCGGTTTTGGCAAACAGTTTATTTTCCCGAAGGACCTGGAGCACCTTCCTGACATGCTCCACGTGGGAGGACCAGTCCTTGGAAAACACCAGTATGTCATCAAGGTACACTACCAGAAAAATCCCCAGGTAATTTCTCAAAATCTCATTTATGAAATTCTGGAAGACCGCAGGGGCATTACACAACCCAAAGGGCATGACGAGGTATTCGAAATGGCCTTCGGGCGTGTTAAACGCAGTCTTCCACTCATCCCCCTCTTTGATGCGAATAAGGTTATACGCCCCCCGTAGATCCAATTTAGAAAACCATTGGGCCCCCTGAACCTGATTAAAGAGATCAGGAATCAAAGGAAGGGGATACTGGTTCCTTACCGTGACCTTATTCAGGCTACGGTAGTCAATGCATGGCCTAAGACCACCATCCTTCTTCCCCACGAAGAAGAAGCCAGCACCTACCGGAGAAGAAGAGGGACGAATGTAACCCTTGGCCAGGGATTCCTGGATATACACTCTCATAGCTTCACGTTCGGGACAAGAAAGATTAAATATCCTACCCTTAGGAAGCTTAGCTCCTGGTACCAATTCGATAGCGCAATCGTATTCTCTATGAGGAGGTAACACTTCGGAGGCCTCCCTAGAGAAAACATCAGCGAAGTCCTGAACAAACTCGGGTAGCGTATTCGCCTCCTTAGGGGGAGAAATAGAATTAACAGAAAAACATGACGTACAACATTCATTACCCCATTTGGTTAGCTCCCCAGTATTCCAGTCAAACGTAGGATTATGCAACTGCAACCAGGGAAGACCTAGAACCAAATCGGACGATAATCCCTGCATCAACAGTACAGAGTATTGCTCCAAATGCATGGAGCCAACAAGGAGTTCAAAAACAGGGGTATGCTGTGTAAAATAACCATTAGCAGAGGAGTGGCGTCGATACCCACTACCGGGACAGGTTTAGGCAAATCAATAAGAGGCATAGCAAGGGACATAGCAAATTCCACAGACATGATATTAGTAGAGGACCCTGAATCCACGAAAGCACTGCCGGTAGCAGACCTACCACCAAAAGAGACCTGAAAGGGAAGCAAGATCTTAGTACGTTTCATATTTACGGGAAATACCTGTGCGCCCAAGTGACCTCCCCGATGATCACTTAGACGCGGAAGTTCTCTGGCTGCAACCTTACGCTTAGGACAGTTGTTCACTTGATGCTTGTCGTCCCCACAGTAGAAGCAGAGACCATTCTTCCTGCGGAATTCTCTACGTTGTTGGGGGGACACGGAGGCCCCGAGTTGCATAGGTATCTCTGAATCTTTCGGGGAGGAACGAAGCAACGGAGCTTCGGGAGGCATCATGGGGGAGTCGGAGGAGAAAACACATAAACGTTCACGTTGTCGTTCCCTGAGACGTCGGTCAAGTCGTATCGCTAAAGCCATAACCTGGTCTAGGGAGTCACAAGAGGGATAGCTAACTAGCAGGTCTTTCAGGGCATTCGACAGACCCAACCTAAACTGGCACCTTAAGGCAGGGTCATTCCACCGAGAAGCTACGCACCACTTCCGAAAGTCAGAGCAATACTCCTCAACAGGTCTCTTACCCTGACTTAAGGTCACCAGCTGACTCTCGGCAAAGGCAGTCCTGTCAGTCTCGTCATAAATAAGTCCGAGAGCAGAAAAGAAACAATCAACGGAGGAAAGTTCAGGGGCGTCAGGAGCCAAGGAGAAGGCCCACTCTTGGGGCCCTTCCTGGAGCCGGGACATAATTATACCCACCCGCTGGCTCTCAGAACCTGAGGAATGAGGCTTTAAACGAAAGTAAAGCCTACAACTCTCCCGAAAGGAGAGAAAAGTCCTCCGGTCCCCTGAGAACCGGTCGGGCAACTTGAGGTGGGGTTCAAGAGGTGCGGTGCGGGGAACTACCAGGGTAGCATCAGGCTGGTTGACCCTCTGAGCCAGGGCCTGGACCTGTAGGGAGAGACCCTGCATTTGCTGAGCCAGGGTCTCACGGGGATCCATAGTGGTGTCAGGGACCAGGGGTAGACTAGGTATGGGCTTGTTATTATGTAACGGCAGGGGGTAGGGAGACGGACAAGTGAGCCCTAATCTACCCGCCACTCTGTCCCTGCCTACTTGCAACGACCCGCCCTAGGCGACGGGGTACAACTGGGCGGCGGTCCCTGTGCTCAGTAAGTGCACGACAAACACGACAAACATACAAGGAACACAAGCAAGGAAAAGGGGCCGTTGCCCACGGCAACACCGTGAGCAACCAGAGTGGTGAACGAGCCGAGTCAAGCCAGGAGTGTGCGAGGTACAAAACGAACAGCAGAAGAGTAGTCGGTAAGCCAGGGTCGGTATGGAGCAGGATCAAAAATAGCAGGAGCTGTAGCTGGGCCAGGAACCACAAGGAAGGAAACCAAAGCAATAACAAGCACCGAGGGACAGGAAGTGCAGGCTTAAATAGACCGAGGGCGGGAGCTAGCTGAGTCTGGCCAGGTTACGATAGGCTCTCCCACTCCTAAGCCTGCCAGCCTGAATGGTGGAAGCAGGAGTCAGTCTCAGGGATGTATTCTCAGGTGCTGACTGATTAGTTCTGGGAGTTAACCCCGCAGTGCCTGGCAGATCCTTTACAAAGATACAAAATAAACCCTAGGCCGTCCAGCCTGTAACTAACACATTCAGTGTCCCTCACTACGAGTCACTGAGCCTTGTGCCCAGCACCTCAAAACCTTCACAGCTTTACCTCACACGGTGGTGACTCTCACAGGCCAGCAATGCCTGTCTTCCCCAGACTGAGAGCCCTGTGTGAACTGCACACACCTGATATAAAGAGCCGCCTCAGGTGAAGCCTAACTAAGCTCATCAGACAGTCCAAGACACGGACCGTCTGTATGGAGTGGAAGCCCAAGACACGGACCGTCTGTATGGAGTGGAAGCCGCCCTTCTCCTTCACACTCCAGCAAACCAGGCCCTATTCCAGGCTTTACACCCAAGCAACAGCAGAGAAAACCCTCCCCGCTGTACATGCTCCCTGGTTGCTTAAAACCTGACAGTTTCTGCACTGTCCAGTAGCTGCCGTGCTACAGTATATATATACACACACACATACGCACACACACACACAGTGGAGTCTCATTATTATTTGCACCTTCTACTTTGATGTCGGCAGCGCGTGGCTCATGAAGGCAGTGATGTGAGTCATGGCTTGGTGGGTATATAAGGGGTGCGATAGTCTGATCACATATCACTCGTTGTCATGGGTAACGGGGGATTTATCAGAGTTGTAATATGGGCTGATTATCGGCTTCCGGGCCCAGGGTGTTGGTATTTCTCACACAGCGCAGTTTGTGAACTGTTCGCGTGCTGCTGTGGTGACCGTGTATCTTGAGTGGACAAATGGCGCCATTGGGAATAACCGAGGTGGAAACAGCGGAGCACCAGGTGCCATTGATGTGAGAGGTGAACGTCGGCTATGAAGGTGCGCGAGGGCTGAACGACATGCTACATGGAGCAGCACATCGCGAAAATCAGCCAGGGGATTGCCACACATGTGTCTAATACAACAGCGAACCCGACTGCGTATGGGGCTCCGAACCCGCCGGATGGTTACCGCTCCTATGTAACAAAGGTGCAGCGGAAAAAATGGCTTCAATTTCCACGGCAGTATCGGAATTGGACCACCGATGATTGGCAGAGAGTTGTCTTCTCCGATGAGTCACGTTTTCTGCTTCATGGAACGGATGGACGTTGGAGCATCAGGTGAGAAATATCCGAGAACAAACACCCGGCGACCATTGCTGGAAGGACACAAGCCGGTGGCGGCAGCGTTATGGTCGGGGGATTATTTCATGGCATTCTCTGGGCCACTCATCCATGTGGACGGCTCTGAAGCAATTTGGGTATGAATCCATCGCTGCAGATCATGTCCCCCCCATACATGCTGATTGTCTTCCCGGGGGCAGATGGAATCTTCCAGCAACACAATGCGACATGTGACCCGGCTAGAAATGACCTTGATCGTCTTGTTCACTCTATGGATCCTCCCCCGCGCACCCTCCAGTAAATGTGGGATGTTCTGCAGTCAGCGACCGCCAGATACCTGAGACCACTGACCAGCACCTTATTGATCACTCCCCGCCCGTCTACTGCTGTCCGTGTCTGTGTTGTGTCTTTAGACTTCATCGTCTCCTCATGACTCCGGTGCGCCTCCATCTTATTCTCGTTCCTCATCCTCTTCTCCCATCGCTTCCCACTATAGTGTTTTTCTCCAGTGATCTGTCTCTTCTTTTATCAGAACAGAATGAAGCTTCTTGATCTAGTTGCGGGTCCATTTCTTTACCTTTTTATTACATAGAATCTGGAAGTTCTTCCACCTGTCAGACACGACGCCGCTTCCCTCGTGAGCAGAGATGTAACTGGTAACAAGTCATCCAGTCTATGCGCCAAGATAAGAAGCAGGAGACACAAAACTGTTCCTTAAGATGCTGAGAGTTCCTGCTGTGAGAGGGACAGGCAGAGCTGCTTCTCTCAGTGTGTGGACACCGAGCTATTCACATGGCTGCTGCAGAGAACACCGTGAGCGGGAGACCTGGCAGACGGAGCGAGCAGTTGCCACGCACAATACTTGCAGAGAATTTTGTTTTGTACAACCCCTCTGATATTATCACATTATTATTTTACATGATAAGGACAACATTCACCAACCATTATTGTCATGTCGAAGCTGGTCACAACATGTAAACCCCCACCCCCACACTAGGTGGGCATACAGGTTAACCTGTGGGGAGGGGGATGGGGAGGCCTCAGAGTCCTTATAACAGTGTGACAGCCACATATGTCCCCATAATAGTGGCAGAAATTCGAGGCTGATCTTGTACTACAACATATTTTCTAAATGGTGGACAGTGATAGATAGAGGTGAAGATATCTGGCACAGGGCCTGGTGTGACATGTCTCATACTTTGCTGCATTTCAGTTTATTAGACCCCGTTGTTTGCCTGGCAGGTCGCAGGGATGTTACCTTTGTTGATCAGCAGAAAAGTCCTCGGCTCTGATGGCTGCGGAGGGCAGAGGTGGAGGGAGACTCTGCAATGAGAGAAGGCAATGTATTACAACACATCTGCACCCAAATACTCAACCTTCCATGTGCACTTTGTGCTCCAGAGCTGCTCTTCCTACTGTTACCGGGGACAGGAATGTGCAGCCAGAATAAGCCACTTTAGAGGATTTGGAGAGCTGTCTCTGGTCAAACCAATGAAACATTGTAATAATAAAATACTAGTAATGAAATACTAATAATAAAATAATAATAATAAATATATGATAAAATACAAGTGATAAAATTACAATGATAAATTACTAGATATAGAAATACTAATATAAAAGACCATAAAATAGATAAATAGATAAAATGCTAGTAATAAAATGTTAACAAGTTATTTCTGTTACTTATATAGCGCCAACATATTCCGCAGCGCTGTACAGAGGTTGTCCTCATTCACCGTCCCCGTTGGAGCTCACAATTTAAATTCCCTATCTGTATGTTTTTGGGGTGTGGGAGGAAACCCACGTAAACTCCATTCTGATGTTGTCCTGGTTGGATTTGAAATACTAATCCTAAAATAATAGTGACAAAATATTGAGGATAAAATGCAAGTAATAAATAATAGTGATAAATTAATAATGATGATCATAAAATACAAGGGATAAAATAATTTTAAACTAATAGTAATAAAATTACAACGATAAATTACTAGTGATAAAATACTAATGAAAAAAATAATAGTAATAAAATACTAGATATAAAATAAAATACTAATGATAATATAAGAGTGCTAAAATCATAATAAAATGCTAGTAATAAAATACTAATGATAAAATACTAGATATAAAAACCTAATAAATACTAAAATGATAAAGTAATAGTGATAAAATACAAGTAATGAAAATACAATGATAAAAAACTAGATATAAAATACTAGTGATAATAGTGATAAAATACGAACAATAAAATACAAGTAATGAAAATACAATGATAAAAACACCAATGATACAACACTAATAAACTAAGTGATAAAATACTAGTGATACAATAAGGGCCAGTTCACACAGTTTTTTAAAACGGTTTTTGATGCGGAAACCGCGTCGGAAAACGCGCCAAAAAAACGGCCGAAAATGCCTCCCATTGATTTCAATGGGAGGCGGAGGCGTTTTTTTTTCCCGCGAGCGGAAAAACCGGCTTGCGGGAAAAAGAAGGGACATGCCCTGTCTTCTGGCGTTTACGCCTCTGACCTCCCATTGACATCAATTGGAGGCAGAGAAAGCATATTTCGCGGCGTTTTAAGCCTGCGGCGCTCAATGGCTGCGAGTGAAAAACACAGCGAAAAACGGAATTTTGAGGCAGATTTTCCTCCTGCAAAAAACTCCATGTGAACCCAGCCTAAGGCCTCATGCCCACTTCAGTTTTTTTCGTCAGGGTGCTATCCATTGTTTTAACTGATACATTCATTTCAATGGCGCCATGCGCACTTCTGTTGTTTTAACGGAACCGTGCGGCCGTTCCATCAAAAATAGGACATGACCTACTCCTGCTCGTTTTTGACGGAACAGTCGCGCCCTTTTCATTGATTTGGTCCGTCAAACAACGGACTGCAACGGGAGCCATCCGTGTGCGGCCCGTGTTTCATGGAACCGTCATTAGTGGCCGTACAACGGCTGACGGAAGTGTGCATGCTGCCCAATAGTGATACAATACTAGTGATAAAATACGAGTGATACAATACTAGTGATACAATAATAGTGATAAAATACTAGTGATACAATAATAGTGATAAAATACTAGTGATACAATAGTGATAAAATACTAGTGATAAAATACGAGTGATACAATACTAGTGATACAATACTAGTGATAAAATACTAGTGATAAAATACGAGTGATACAATACTAGTGATACAATACTAGTGATACAATACGAGTGATACAATAATAGTGATAAAATACCAGTGATAAAATACGAGTGACACAATACTAGTGATACAATACGAGTGATACAATACTAGTGATACAATGATAGTGATAAAATACTAGTGATACAATGATAGTGATAAAATACTAGTGATAAAATACTAGTGATACAATGATAGTGATACAATAATAGTGATACAATACTGGTGCTAAAATACTAATGATACAATATTAGTGATAAAATACTAGTGATACAATACTGGTGATAAAATACTAGTGATACAATTATAGTGATAAAATACTAGTGATACAATGATAGTGATACAATACTGGAGATAAAATACTAGTGATACATTAATATTGATAAAATACTAGTGATACAATGATAGTGATACAATGATAGTGATAAAATACTAGTGATACAATAATAGTGATACAATAATAGTGATACAATGATAGTGATACAATAATAGTGATACAATACTAGTGATACAATACTAGTGATACAATGATAGTGATAAAATACTAGTGATACAATGATAGTGATACAATAATAGTGATACAATGATAGTGATACAATAATAGTGATACAATACTAATGATACAATGATAGTGATAAAATACTAGTGATACAATGATAGCGATACAATAATAGTGATACAATGATAGTGATACAATAATAGTGATACAATACTAGTGATACAATGATAGTGATACAATGATAGTGATACAATAATAGTGATACAATACTAGTGATACAATGATAGTGATAAAATACTAGTGATACAATGATAGTGATACAATGATAGTGATACAATAATAGTGATACGATACTAGTGATACAATGATAGTGATAAAATACTAGTGATACAATGATAGTGATACAATAATAGTGATACAATGATAGTGATACAATAATAGTGATACAATACTAATGATACAATGATAGTGATAAAATACTAGTGATACAATGATAGCGATACAATAATAGTGATACAATGATAGTGATACAATAATAGTGATACAATACTAGTGATACAATGATAGTGATACAATGATAGTGATACAATAATAGTGATACAATACTAGTGATACAATGATAGTGATAAAATACTAGTGATACAATGATAGTGATACAATAATAGTGATACAATGATAGTGATACAATAATAGTGATACGATACTAGTGATACAATGATAGTGATAAAATACTAGTGATACAATGATAGTGATACAATAATAGTGATACAATGATAGTGATACAATAATAGTGATACAATACTAGTGATACAATGATAGTGATACAATAATAGTGATACAATACTAGTGATACAATGATAGTGATAAAATACTAGTGATACAATGATAGTGATACACTACTAGTGATACAATGATAGTGATAAAATAATAGTGATAAAATACTAGTGATACAATGATAGTGATACAATACTAGTGATACATTAATAGTGATAGAATACTAGTGATGGCAGATGATTTTTGGTTGTAACTGCAGGTCACTAATAACCCCATAACTATGTTCTATTACCACCGGTCATAGTGCAGCTGAGAGTTTATGAGATGATTGTTGGGTACAAGATTGACTCATCTAGAACAAGACGTATCTGGTCTCTACATTGTAGATGACTCCACACAGATACATCATTGGGCCCCTACATGGCCCGGCCCCTTGAGGCACTCTAATCCCATTTGTCAAGGCTGTTATATGACAGGACGGGTCACATGATCCTTGTCTACACGCGGCTATTAGGATGGACTTTCCAGTAGTAGCTGTGGAGTAGGTCACTGGGTCGGGGGCAGGGAATGGCGTCTCTCTGCTTACTCCCGCTCTGAATTCATCTGGGATATAACACTGACCCTCAGCTGATTCCTCTCTAGACATTAAGGGTAATGGCAATATAATTGTATGTAAAGGACACTAAATGTATTGGTATAAAATGTGTCAAATGAAACGTAATTAAATATAGGATGGTTCACAAACATTCTCCTCAAGAGGGCACCCAAATATGACCGGTCAACATTGCATGGTCAGTATGGGGACCTTTTATATACAGGGTGGGCCATTTATATGGATACACCTAAATAAATTGGGAATGGTTGGTGATATTAACTTCCTGTTTGTGGCACATTAGTATATGGGAGGGGGGAAACTTTTCAAGCTGGGTGTTGACCATGGCGGCCATTTTGAAGTCGGCCATTTTGTATCCAACTTTAGTTTTTTCAATGGGAAGAGGGTCATGTGACACATCAAACTTATCGAGAATTTCACAAGAAAAACAATGGTGTGCTTGGTTTTAACGTTACTTTATTCTTTCATGAGTTATTTACAAGTTTCTGACCACTTATAAAATGTGTTCAAAGTGCTGCCCATTGTGTTGGATTATCAATGCAACCCTCTTCTCCCACTCTTCACACACTGATAGCAACACCGCATAAGAAATGCCTCCCGATCTGACCCCCTTAGACTTTTATCTTTGGGGTCATCTGAAGGCAATTGTCTATGCTGTGAAGATACGAGATGTGCAGCAACTGAAACTACGGATACTGGAAGCCTGTGCTAGCATTTCTTCTGCGGTGTTGCTATCAGTGTGTGAAGAGTGGGAGAAGAGGGTTGCATTGATAATCCAACACAATGGGCAGCACTTTGAACACATTTTATAAGTGGTCAGAAACTTGTAAATAACTCATGAAAGAATAAAGTAACGTTAAAACCAAGCACACCATTGTTTTTCTTGTGAAATTCTCGATAAGTTTGATGTGTCACATGACCCTCTTCCCATTGAAAAAACTAAAGTTGGATACAAAATGGCCGACTTCAAAATGGCCGCCATGGTCAACACCCAGCTTGAAAAGTTTCCCCCCTCCCATATACTAATGTGCCACAAACAGGAAGTTAATATCACCAACCATTCCCATTTTATTTAGGTGTATCCATATAAATGGCCCACCCTGTATAGTGCCTCATGGACCCTGTGATGGCGTCTCCTCTAGGATATGTCTAAAATACTGGTATGAAGAATGCCGGTGGTAGACACTCTATACTATCATGTAGCCTATGGTGGAGCACCTCAGAGTATAAATCCATCATGCAAGCCTATGGTGGAGCACCTTAGTGTATGAATCCATCATGCAGTCTATGGTGAAGCGCCTGAGTGTATTGATCCATTATGTAGCATTTGGTGGAGCACCTAAGTGTATGGATCTATCATGTCGACCTATGGTACAGCACTTCAGTGTATAGATCCATCACCTAGCCTATGGTGGAGCAACTCAGTGTATGGATCCATTATGCAGCCCTTGGTGGAGAACCTCATTGTATGGATCCACCATGTAACTTTATGGACCACCACAGTATATGGATTTCACCATCGTGCAGCCTATTGTAAAACACCTCAGTTTATGGATTTATCATGTTAGCCTATGGTGGAGCACCTCATTGTATGGATCCATCATGTAAGCCTATGGTGGAGCGCCTCAGTGTACGGATCCATCCATCATATAGCCTATGGTAGAGCACATCAGTGTAGGGATCAATCATGTAAGCCTACGGTGGAGAACTTCGGTGAAAATCTGTCACGTAGTTTATGCTGGAGCATCTCCTGTATATTGATTCATCATGTAGCCAATGGTGCAGCCCCTCAATGTATGGATCTATTATGTTGAACTATGGTGGAGCACCTCAGTGTATGGATCCATTATGTAAGCCTATGGTGGAGAACCTCAGTGTATGGATCTATCATGTAAGCCTATGGTGGAGAACCTCAATGTATGGATCTGTCATGTAAGCCTATGGTGGAGAACCTCAATGTATGGATCTATCATGTAAGCCTATGGTGGAGAACCTCAGTGTATGGATCTATCATGTAAGCCTATGGTGGAGAACCTCAATGTATGGATCTATCATGTAAGCCTATGGTGGAGAACCTCAGTGTATGGATCCATTAAGTAAGCCTATGGTGGAGAACCTCAGTGTATGGACCTATCATGTAAGCCTATGGTGGAGCACCTCAGTGTATGGATCCATTATGTAAGCCTATGGTGGTGAACCTCAGTGTATGGATCTATCATGTAAGCCTATGGTGGAGAACCTCAGTGTATGGATCCATTATGTAAGCCTATGGTGGAGCACCTCAGTGTATGGATCCATCATGTAAGCCTATGGTAGTGCACATCAGTGTAGGGATCAATCATGTAAGCCTATGTTGGAGAACTTCGGTGAAAATCTGTCCGTAGTTTATGGTGGAGCATCTCCTGTATATTGATTCATCATGTAGCCAATGGTGAAGCCCCTCAATGTATGGATCTATTATGTTGAACTATGGTGGAGCACCTCAGTGTATGGATCCATTATGTAAGCCTATGGTGGAGAACCTCAGTGTATGGATTTATCATGTAAGCCTATGGTGGAGAACCTCAGTGTATGGATCTATCATGTAAGCCTATGGTGGAGAATCTCAATGTATGGATCTATCATGTAAGTCTATGGTGGAGAACCTCAGTGTATGGATCTATCATGTAAGCCTATGGTGGAGAACCTCAATGTATGGATCTATCATGTAAGCCTATGGTGGAGAACCTCAATGTATGGATCTATCATGTAAGCCTATGGTGGAGAACCTCAGTGTATAGATCCATTAAGTAAGCCTATTGTGGTGAACCTCAGTGTATGGATCTATCATGTAAGCCTATGGTGGAGAACCTCAGTGTATGGATCTATCATGTAAGCCTATGGTGGAGCACCTCAGTGTATGGATCCATTATGTAAGCCTATGGTGGTGAACCTCAGTGTATGGATCTATCATGTAAGCCTATGGTGGAGAACCTCAGTGTATGGATCCATTATGTAAGCCTATGGTGGAGAACCTCAGTGTATGGATCCATCATGTAAGCCTATGGTGGTGAACCCCAGTGTATGGATCTATGATGTAAGCCTATGGCGGAGAACCTGTGTATGGATCTATCATGTAAGCCTATGGTAGAGCACATCAGTGTAGGGATCAATCATGTAAGCCTATGGTGGAGAACCTCAGTGTATGGATCTATCATGTAAGCTTATGGTGGAGAACCTCAGTGTATGGATCCATCATGTAAGCTTATGGTGGAGAACCTCAGTGTATGGATCCATTATGTAGTCGATGGAGAAGCACCTCAGAGTATGTATCTCCCACGTCGACTTATGGTGGTGCATTTAATGTATGGATCGATCGTGTAGCCTATGGTGAAGGACCTCAGTGTATAGATCAATCACGTTGACTTACCATGGAGCACCTCAGTGTATAGATCCAATATGTAGCCTTTGGTGGTGCACCTCAGTGTACGGATTCATTATTTCGACCTATGGTGAAGCACTTGAGTGTATTGATCCATGATGTAGCACCTCAATGTATGGATCTATCATGTAGCCTATGGTGAAGCACCTCTATAGATCTGATATGCACAAGAGAGGGATATCACAGCACCGGAGCAGTAAATGTAGAGGATGTAATGGGTATAAGCCTCATATGAACCTGATCCAGAGTCCCACAGTAGAGTCCAAACACGAGAGACAAGGCAGCACTTCCAAAAATCAAGGGAATTTATTCACCCAACAATGCAACGCAACATTTCAGTCCAACAGAACATTTCTCAAGCGTGTGAACCGACCATACAAACCGTGTATATAAGGACTGAGTCATCAATGGCAATATACAATCAATATAAAAAACCGAAGAATTACATTATAATAAATAGCGTATATGCAAGTGGATCAATCACAGTGAATATAAACATCTCCGAGAAGTGAAAGTGAATGTATACAATGGAAGATATACAGAAAAATGACAGTGTATTAATATATACAACACAGGTGGACTTCACATTCCTCCGACTCGGCGTCCTCAAATCCCTCATGCGCATGTCTATCCCAAGAGCTCTATGATGTCACCGGTATGCGCTGAAGGGGTTGAATGGCGCATGCGCGCGTGGAACGCAGAAAGCATTCCTATAGAAAATCTGACATCACTTGCGCATGCGTAACATGAACATGACCTAATGGGTTAGATCTGGACATTAAGGGTATGTGCACACGATAACGTCAATTACGGCTGAAACTACGGAGCTGTTTTCAGTTGAAAACAGCTCCTGAACTTCAGACGTAATTGCTCGTACTCGCGTTTTGCGAGGCGTCTGTTACGGACGTAATTTGGAGCTGTTCTTCATTGAAGTCAATGAAAAACGGCTCCAATTACGTCCCAAGAAATGTCCTGAACTTCTTTGACGAGGCTGTTATTTTACACGCCGTCTTTTGACAGCGACGCGTAAAATGACAGGTCGTCGGCACAGGACGTCGGCAAACCCATTGAAATGAATGGGCAGATGTTTGCCGACGTATTTGAGCCGTGTTTCCAGGCGCCTGAAAATAGGTCGTGTGAAGCCAGCCTTAGGCTCGTTCTGGAGCGGTCTGAGAGGTGCATTGAGTTTGACGCCGGCTCCTTGGGGTACAGCTGCATTTTTCTGGGGTCTCTAGTACGATATGTTCGGCTTTGAACACACTTTTGCCGGATTGTAATTTGATTACTTTCGGATTCTGTATCAGACGTCTCATGATTAGATTTTTATATTAGATTATAATGGATCCGTGGCCTTCCCCCTCGGAGCTCGTACAGCTCCTCTTCCTCACACTCCTGGTCTCCTCTAGTAACGGAGGATTCTTCTTGATGAATGACGGGTGGTCCCTCTACAGTAGATCTGATCATGTTGACGTCATTACATTTTCTGGCTCAGCGTAATCTCGGTTGTAGTGTCTGAATGTCTCATCTATAGATCGTTGGTGGATATCGGATTTCCTCCATGCGGTGGCAGATTCTGTTCCCATATAGAGGTCTAGGGATATTCTTCCCGACTGATCTTAGACTTCTTGTTTTATCATCAGGGTTAACTACAATTATTGTGACATTTCCATGTATCTATATATTATACAATATTACATCCTCTCAACCCTTGACTTTAATTAGCAGCTGCGGGCGAGTAAAACAGCGCGTTCTTCATGGCAGCGCTGGTTCCCGCTTTCAAAATGGCGCTGTAAGACGTGTTGATCCACTTGCATATACGCTATTTATTATAATGTAATTCTTCGTTTTTTATATTGATTGTATATTGCCATTGATGACTCAGTCCTTATATACACGGTTTGTATGGTCGGTTCACACGCTTGAGAAATGTCCTGTTGGACTGAAATGTTGCGTTGCATTGTTGGGTGAATAAATTCCCTTGATTTTTGGAAGTGCTGCCTTGTCTCTCGTGTTTGAACTCTACTGTGGGACTCTGGATCAGGTTCATATGAGGCTTATACCCATTATATCGTCTACATTTACTGCTCCGGTGCTGTGATACCCCTGCCTTTGTTTGTACATATTGGATCCATACACTTAGGTTCTCCACCATAGGCTACATCATAGATCCATACATTGAGGTGCTACATCATGGATCAATACACTCAAGTGCTTCACCATAGGTCAACATAATGGATCCATACACGGTCTCTCGTGTTTATATCCAATATGTAGTCTATGGTGGAGAACCTTAGTGTATGAATCCATCATGTTGACCTATGGTGGAGAACCTGTGTATAGATCCATCATGTCGACCTACGGTGGAGAACCTCAGTGTATGGATCCATCATGTCGACCTATGGTGGAGAACCTCAGTCTATGGAGCCATCATGTCGACCTATGGTGGAGAACCTCAGTGTATAGATCCATCATGTCAGCCTATAGTGGAGAACCGCAGTGTATGGATCCATCATGATTAAGTGACTACATGGGGTAGCACCTAATTGCTATATCTTGCAAGTTCTTGTCACGTTTCAGCGTAATATTTCTAACTGTAGAGAATAAGTATCGCACACACTATGGGAACACCGCCCTTTTAGGTCAGAACGTCTCCCTCCTTTCCCAGACTCATGGTCAAGGTCCACCAGTGGTTGTAGTCTCGTTAGCGTATGTGGCACAATGGGGTCTGTGTCGCTGCCAACAATGTCCTGGAGATGGTTGGGCCAGTCTTCTTGGTGCCCAGTTATTTTACTGACTTGTCTATTACTCCTGCCAACATATACATTGGTTATATAGACATCTCTAGAGCTTCACTCAGAAGGCGGCCACCCTGCTACACTAAGAGGAGACACTCATCACTGCTGGACCCCAGACTATGGACATAAAAGCTATGGAGTCTGAATGGAATCTTGTTGTGCAGCTGGAAGGAATACACCGCTCAGCCATATCATTAATGGCAACTGCCTAATATCGTGTAGAGACGTGTGGAGGTCCCTGTGGTCTCCGGTATGAAACGTGTGGAGGTTCCTGTGGTCTCCGGTACGAAACGTGTGGAGGTTCCTGTGGTCTCCGGTACGAGACGTCTGAAGGTTCCTGTGGTCTCCGGCACAAGACGTCTGAAGGTTCCTGTGGTCTCCGGCACCAGACGTCTGAAGGTTCCTGTGGTCTCCGGCACCAGACGTCTGAAGGTTCCTGTGGTCTCCGGCACGAGACGTGTGAAGGTTCCTGTGGTCTCCGGCACGAGATGTGTGAAGGTTCCTGTGGTCTCCGGTACGAGACGTGTGAAGGTTCCTGTGGTCTCCGGTACGAGACGTGTGAAGGTTCCTGTGGTCTCCGGTACAAGACGTGTGAAGGGTCCTGTGGTCTCCGGTACAAGACGTGTGGAGGTTCCGGTGGTCTCCGGTACAAGACGTCTGAAGGTTCCTATGGTCTCCGGTACAAGACGTGTGGAGGTTGCTGTGGTCTCCGGTACAAGACGTGTGGAGGTTCCTGTGGTCTCCAGTACAAGACGTGTGAAGGTTCCTGTGGTCTCCGGTACAAGACGTGTGAAGGTTCCTGTGGTCTCCGGTACAAGACGTGTGAAGGTTCCTGTGGTCTCCGATACAAGACGTGTGGAGGTTCCGGTGGTCTCCGGTACAAGATGTGTGGAGGTTCCTGTGGTCTCCGGTACAAGACGTGTGAAGGTTCCTGTGGTCTCCGGTACAAGACGTGTTGAGGTTCCTGTGGTCTCCGGTACAAGACGTGTGAAAGTTCCTGTGGTCTCCGGTACAAGACGTGTGGAGGTTCCTGTGGTCTCCGGTACAAAACGTGTGAAGGTTCCTGTGGTCTCCGGTACAAGACGTGTGGAAGTTCTTGTGGTCTCCGGTACAAGACGTGTGGAAGTTCCTGTGGTCTCCGGTACAAGACGTGTGGAGGTTCCTGTGGTCTCCGGTACAAGACGTGTGGAGGTTCCTGTGGTCTCCGGTACAAGACGTGTGAAGGTTCCTGTGGTCTCCGGTACAAGACGTGTGTAGGTTCCTGTGGTCTCCGGTACAAGACGTCTGAAGGTTCCTGTGGTCTCCGGTACAAGACGTGTGAAGGTTCCTGTGGTCTCCGGTACAAGACGTGTGAAGATTCCTGTGGTCTCCGGTACCAGACGTGTGGAGGTTCCGGTGGTCTCCGGTACAAGACGTGTGGAGGTTCCTGTGGTCTCCGGTACAAGACGTGTGAAGATTCCTGTGGTCTCCGATACAAGACGTGTGGAGGTTCCGGTGGTCTCCGGTACAAGACGTGTGGAGGTTCCTGTGGTCTCCGGTACAAGACGTGTGGAGGTTCCTGTGGTCTCCGGTACAAGACGTGTTGAGGTTCCTGTGGTCTCCGGTACAAGACGTCTGAAGGTTCCTGTGGTCTCCGGTACAAGACGTCAGCAGCAGGTCCAGTCAGTCCTGCCAGGTGTGAGGTGCGGCATCCATGGATCGGACGTTTCTCCAGCACATCCCACAGATGATCGATTGGATTTATATCTGGAGACATCTTGAAATCTTTGTATGTTCCTCATCATTCCTGGACAATGTCTGCAGGGTGGCGGGGGCGTTATTCTGCTGACAGGGGGCACTGCCATTAGGGAACACCGCTGCCATGAAGGGGGTACTTGGTCTGCAGCGATGTTTAGGTCGGGGGTACGTGTCACATCCACATGAATGTCAGGACACGAGGTTTCCCAGCAGAACATTGTCCAGATCACCACCCTGCCCCCGCTGGCTCCTCTTCTTCCCATAATGCATCCTGCTGTCACCTCTTCCCCAGGTAAGTGACGCTCCCGACCGTCCACACGATGTAACACGTGATTCATCAGACCCGGCCTCTTCTTCCATTGCTCCAGTTCTGATGATCATGTGACCATTGTTGGCACTCTCGGTGGTGGACGAGGTCGGCACAGGCGCTCTGACCGGTCTGCAGCTACACAGCCCCATATACAGCCCCATATACAGCGAGCTGCGATGTTCTGAAAACTTTCCATCATATTCAGCAGTAACTTTATCAGTAATTTGTGGTGCAGGAGATCTTCTGTGGGATCGGACCAGACGACCTCCCCTCACCTGGTCACCGGTTGTCCTTCCTTGGAGCACTTTTGGTCGGTACTAAATACTACAGGCCAGGAACACCCCACAAGACCGGACATTCTGGATCTGACCCGGTCGTCTACACATCACAATCGCTCAGATCTTTACACTTCTCCATTTTTCCGGTTTCCAACATCAACTTCAAGACCTGACTGATCACCTGCTGCCAAATATATCCCCCCTAATATAGCCCCCCTAATATATCCCCTCACTAATAAATCTGTGGACACGAGGTCATCAGCTGTGACGCCGGATCATGTGCACACATGTGGAGGTACATTAGTGCTAGTTATGGGGATGTGCGGAGGTCTGGTGTCTGACCACTCAATGCTCCTTAATAGCACAGGTTTTACAAAGTATTGGCACCCCCCCCTGACGTATCAGTCCGGAGCAGCAGGGTGAACACATTGATGGATTGACTAGAACGAGGGCAGCTCCATTCCTGAACGTCATTCTACAGATACTCCGATACCATCCTATAATACAATCTCCCACAATGCACCGCAGCAGAGAACGTCCTGTATAGACACTGAACTGGTAGAAAGCTGTAATGTCCTGCAGTCTAAGATGAAATCAGAATTGTGACTGCAGCTCTGGATGTGACATGAGTAGAAGACATGACATAACAGCAGAATTGTTAGTGCAGCTTTGGATGGGACTGGAGTATAAAATATAATGTTACTGAAGATCAGGGCTAGTTCAGCGCAGCTCAGTATTTATAAGGTTACTCAATGTGGAATACCTTCCTATATTTTGGAAAGTCTGTTCCCTATTACTGGGTGTGAAAGATGAAGAAACTGAACTATAGGAGGAAGCCGTCATGAAATAGGTAACCCCCTCCCCCGCTTTACCCCCCTCCCCATTAAACACAGCAAGACACACGTTCACACACAATATTGTACTTCATATCAGTTTACTTGAATTTTTGCATTGAGAGAGGCAGAACTTTGCTCCACCTGGTAACATTTCTTTGTATGTACAGCGTGTCTTTAGTGTTAGTACAGCGCCCTCCAGTGGTAACGCCAACAGCAGCTACTGCCCGAAGCCGGAGGGCTGGTGTCAAATGTAAGATGAAATGAAGGGGGCATCACCCCAGGTTAATTACACTCGTCTATAAAACTTCTTGCAATGTTAAGGACACCGGTCATTATATACATTATAATAAACACTATGGTCATTTTTATAATAGGCAGCTGTGTGAAATCGTGACGCGGCAGCCATCCGTAAATGTAAAAACGTAGCGGAATGATGAACTCCACCACCAGATGCATGGACCCCGGCCGGGAGACAGGGTGAGATGTGGGTGAGACACAGGAGACAATGCAGGAACAGTGGGGTGAGGGCACCGGCTGCAGGGTGAGGGCACCGGCTGCAGGGTGAGGGCACCGGCTGCAGGGTGAGGGCATGCACTCGGCTTGACTGCTGGACCCCGGACAGACATCAATAGGCTTGTTGTAGAGAGAAGGGCAGGAGGACGGCCGGCACAGAGCGAGGGAGACACAGGTGGGGGTACAAACAGTTGTAGTTCTAGTTTTGGGGTTTTATGTACAGGAAGCCCCGGAGATGGGACAGAAGGTTCAAACTCCCACTGGGACATCACATTCACATCGAGGAAGGGGAGAGGGTCCTTTGGGTTATCCCAGGGCAGGTGACACATCCAGATTCTCTATAAAATGAAAGGAATGGAGATGATGAGGAGATTGTAATGTAATGAGACCAACGTAGAGGAGCGGCGGGCTTCATATGGAAGGAGCACATTATACACGGCTAATTCCCCGGTCACCGACTACTTATAATATCTCATCCCGCCGTTTATTATCACCAGTCAATTATACAGTAACAGATGTAGAAGCTGCGGTGACCCCCGGAGCGTGAAACACGTGGACAGGAATCCACCGGAGCGGCAGCGTCTCAAATCCAACCGCAATACAAGTCCTTAAAGTAAAGGCCCCGTCCAGTCTCCGGCGAGTCAAGCGAAAAACACAGAACAGAAACTTCTGAAACTTTCTAATAAACATTGGCACAACTTGTGACCCGTTTCCACAGGTCGCCATTCTAAAAATAATAATGGGTGGGGCTTAGAGGATGGGGCGGAGCCAGTGCGATCCGACACATTTACTATAATTTACACCAGATTTCACTCCGCAGCGCACGGACAGACGAAGATGCGGCACATTTTATAAAAAGCGTGCACCGCTTAATAAATTTGTCGCATCCCACTCCAGCTCGTTCCCTATTAATAGTGGCGTATAATGCCCCCCCCCCCATTTTGTTTTATTTCCTCATTATCAAGAACTCTGCTTGCTGTCACCTGATGGATTTGAAACAAAGTATCGGTATAGAAAAGGGCTATCAACTTGAAGTCCAAGGCAGAAGAGTGATCTATGCTACGCATTCAGCCCGCAGTGAATTAGCTATACCGATACATTGTAACAAACTCTCAGCTGTGAGAAATTTTAGGTCAGGACGGGTTTTCACCCTCTGGATATAGATGATTAACATTTGCATTCCCAGACAGCAAGCAGAGTTGTTGGAAATTGTGAGAAATAGAAAAGCAAAAAGTCTACTAGAAAGTTGCAATGATGAAGCTTCTTTTTTACCCCTTTATCTAATGACTGCTAGCAGAGGTTTAATCGGTACCTGGACTCTGGGGAGCACAGTTGGTTCTGTGATGCTCAAGGCCTCCAGTTTGTGGTGAGGAGTCCAGAAAATGGTGAGCCCAGAATCACAGGGTGGACGATCCATGAAGTCGGTGGTCGTGGGGCTTGAACCCTGTACACAGAACATGCAAAACACGTGTCACAGGCAAAACAAGATGGCGTCTGCAGGACGAAACATACATTGGAGGGAATCAGCGAGGAGGCAGAGGGAGCAGCGTGCAGTGCCGGACGGGTCCCGATAACTGTTCTCACATGTAGCAGTGTCATCACTGGCGCGTGAAGGTCCTGAAAATCCCGCAGGTGGTGCGGGACGGACATATCAGGTATGGGGCGTGACGGGGTGTGGCAGGGGGCGTGGCTAGTCAGTCGGAGCGACCCATATGGAAGTTTTGTTAATGCTCCCAAATTAAGAGTGAGGTTTGGTCCCCACTGCTCAAGGTTGTACTAAGAGAAGACGTGACGACAGCTACGAATCTCCCACGGGTTATAGACAAAATGGAAGGACCCCCCTCCCCGGCAGGTCTCGATAATGACCGAGGACCACCCCGTCCATACTATAACTCCAGATATGACGCCTCATCTGCAGGATCTTCACTCTGGAAACATCTAGGAACAAAGCTCAGACAATGGCTACAACTTGCAATGAAAGGGGGGGGGGGGGAGACAAAAAGAAACAAAAAGTGGAGTGTTCACATGGAAAGAGGTGGAAGACGGAGGAAATGAGAGGGAGGGGACGAGCTCAGGAGACTTACAGCGGGGGCTCCGGGACTTCTCTGCAAGACAAGAAAGAAGGGGACACAGTGGGGATGAGGCGGTCGCTGGGAGGAATCTCGGGACGTGGACTCCGTGCAGGAAGGGCTCGGCTACTCGTTATTCTCTGTATAAGAAGCCGTTCAGTCTGTACAAGAGGAGGAGCGGGAGGGAAATCATCACAGATGAAAATACCAGAGGAGACAGGAGGTCCTCCGGGTCTCGAGGCTTCGATTATTGGGGTGTCAACATGCCGAATCTTGGGGTGGAGCGTGGGATTAGTGTTCATTCCGGGCTGCTCGGCATCACGTGCGAGGGCGATAGCGTTCACTTAGTCATCTCTCAATATACAAATTACATCATAGGAACGGGAAGATTATTGGTTACAATCAGGAGCGGTTTCTACTTTTTTGGTTAAAATTTCAGGCACTGCTTCGAAGTACAATTAGAAAGAAGTTGAAAGTTATATATTTATAGATATTTATAAAATAAAGTCCATTAAAGCTTCACCACATGCAGAGCGGGAACAAAGGTTTCAAGTTCATGGATTTGGGGTGCGTATTGCTTTCTATACAAGGCCCGGCACAAGGCTTGGTAATGTGCTGAACCCTCTTTTTGCCTCCTGGCCGCAGCTTAGACGTAACTCTAACAGGGCGCTCGCCAATTCTGCTGCGTCACAAGGGGCGTCTTGAGGCCCGCTGGCATATCTCCGGCCATAGCTTGATGAGGAGAAGGAGGAAGACGAGAAATTCATTGTGAAAGCGGCGTTGCCTGTGGCATCAAAGCTGCCTCTCCTTGAGCCTGGTCTAGAACTGGTTCTAGAACCAGATCGAGAACCTGAGGCAGAGCCGGAACCGCTGGCATTGTAAGGACTATAGTAACCCTTGCTGGATTGTGAGGAGGCTTCAAGAAGTCTCAACCCAGTGCCGTCTTCCACCATGCTCTTCTCCATAGCTTCCTTGTATGAAATCTTCAGCTTGGTTTTTGGACAGGTCAGGTATTTAGAGTAAGTGTTGACGTCTCGCAATTTTTGAGCCGTGCGCGAGTCTATGGTTCCCCTATGGAGAGCATCTTCTAGACTGACACGTCCGGAGACTTCAGGCTCAATAAGGCCGCCTGTGAGATATTGCACTTCTAAGAAACGTTGTCCGGCTTCGTAATACAGCCAACCTTTCTTCAACGCTTGGGCTGCTGACATTTTTGTCTTTGTTCTTGGGTCTTCAAAGCCATTGTATGCTTTCTGGGCCAGGTTAATTCGGTCAACCATTATTTTGTCAACTAGACCTTTGTTGACTGCATCAGCCACCGAAAACTTCTCTCCTGAAATTGGGTCGATGATGCCTCCGGTGCAGGCCTGGGCTTCCAGGAGTCTCTGGCCGGTTATGTTGTCTACAAGGTTGCGGTGCATGGCTTCAGTGACCGAGACTTTCTCTAATGTGTCTGTGTCCACTATACCAGCAATAGGACCAGTCTCTTCAGAGGGATCGCTCCAAGATGATAACGGAGCCCGTCCGGCAGGGCTAGCAGTGACGGAGGAGGAAGAGCCCACAGAGGACGATCTTGAACGGAATCCAGTCATGTTGCCGGAGAGCATGTCGGCAAACTCTGTAATGGATAAGGTCCCAGAGCGATACTGGTCAAGAGAAGACTGATCAATGAGACCTTTGGCAATGGCATCATCGATATCGTACTGTCGCCCTGATCGTCTGTCTGTGATTATAGACTTGACTACTCCATCGGACGAGGAGATCGTGACTTCTTCCCATTCACACTCCTGTTCAGAGAGCTCGATGTAGGTCTGGTGGTCAATAAGTCCTTTGCGATAAGCTTCATAGACAGACATTTCTTTACCAGTTTCTGGATCAACAATGACAACTCTTCTCTTACGGACTGAAGACTTGGATGACGTTTTTCTTTCCCGTTTCTTTTCTTTCAAAGGCAAGAGGCAGAGCCCGGTATCTGGATCAGTCATGCATCTTTCCATTAACTGAAGATAAGTTAGATTTTCTTCTGTGTTGGGGTCGAAAAATCCTTTAGTATCATCACTGGGGTCTGAGAGAATCTCATTCATCTCCTCATCAAACAGACCTCTCTTGTAAGCCGTTTCCACGGGCAGACGATGGCTTTCTTCTGGATCAATAATACCGCCGGTGGCAATCTGGGCTTCCAGCAGGCGAATGCCATGGTCTTTTAGAATCAGTCCTTTCTTCATGGCTTGGAAAAGAGAGATGAGCTTTCCTGAATATGGATCCTTGTAGCCGGTCACTGCTCTCTCTGCGGACAACAGCTTGTCTTTAAATTCTGGCCCCACAATGCCCATCCGTACGGAATCCTCCACCGCCAGCTTCAGACATTTGATGGGGTCGATAACGTAGCCGGTGGCTGCTTGAGCTTCAAGTAACTCGAATGCGGTGCCGGGCCGGATCATGCCTTTCTTCATAGCTTGGTAGATGGAGTACCTTTCCTTTGTGGCCTCCACATAGACACCGGCAATACAACTTGTGCCTTCCAGGAACTTCTGCAGGTGTCTGGAAACTTCCTCAATAGACGTTAAACCGTCCTGCAACTGCTGCGCGGTCACGGCATCCATGACGTTAGATCTGATCAGTTCTTCTATGGAAATCTCTTTTCTTAAACCTTTGAATGTTAATTTCCTTTTGTCTGCGAGTGGCAGGAGGAGGAGAGCGCTCTTTCCATCCGTCCGGCACCTCTTCAGTAGCTGAGAATAGCTGAGTTTCTCATCTGTGGAAGGGTCAACGTAGCTGCGGATCTCACTTGGCTCGGACAACATGTCCAGAGTCTCTTTGTTGAGACAGCCACGCGTGTAGGCAATTTCATTTGGAATGTGGAATCCAAAGCGGGGATCAATGACGCCGCCTGTAGCGATCTGGGCATCGAGCAATCTCAAGGCTTGATCAGAGGGGATTAAATCTTTCTTCATGGCTTGGAAAACGGAAATCATTTGCTCGGTGTACGGATCTCTGTATCCGGTTACTGATCTTTCAGCAGAAAGCAGCCGGTCATGAATTTCAGGTCCCACTACTCCTCTCCTCACAGCCTCATCCACCGTTAACAATTCATTCTTCACTGGATCCATCATAAAGCCCGTGGCTGCCTGGGCATCCAACAGCAGATGAGCCACGTCCGGAGTAATTAATCCTTTCTTCATGGCCTGGTAAATACTGATGGTTTCCTTAGAGCCCGGCATTTGTAGACCCGCAACACACCCAGTCCCGTACAGATAGCGCCATACAGTCTCAATTTGGATAATTTCTTGGATAGTCTTCGTTCCTTGCTTCAGCATGTTGTACATTTCCAGTGTGATCAGTTTAGACTCGTACATATCTTCAGCCGTAATGCGGCGACGGACAAAGTCATAAGAATACAAGTCTTGCTGCCGAATAATTTCCGTTTTCTCAATGATCTCAATGATGATTATAATCATGCGCTCCTTGGTGAGTCGGCCAGCTCGGAACTCCGCCATCAACCGATCCCTTTCTTCTTTGGGAAGAAGATCTGACTGCATAAGCTCCCAAATAGTCATTGAAGAGCCGGCCAGGCTGCCGGCCGGAATGTCCACGGTTGTCTCTTCAAACACTTTCTTGGTCTCGGACTCGCTGTACGCGGTACTAGTCTCAGCTGCTGCAGGCTTCTCAATTTTCTTCAAGGGAAGAAGCGTCAGACCGGTTTCTGGATCCTTCATGCATCGTTCTTTGAGTTGCAAGTAAGTCAAGTTCTCATGAGTGTTGGGATCGAAGAATCCTTTAGTGTCGTCTGTAGGATCAGACAGGATTTTGTTCATCGCTTCATCAAAATAACCTCGTTTATAGGCAACTTCCACCGGGACTCGGTGACTGTGAACAGGGTCAATGATCCCACCGGTTGCGATCTGAGCTTCCAAGATGCGGATTCCATGGTCTCGGAGAATTAAGCCTTTCTGCATGGCTTCAAACACAGAGACCGTATTTCCAGAGTAGGGGTCTTTGTACCCTGTGACAGCTTTTTCAGCAGAAAGCAGCTTCTCGTGCAACTCCGGTCCGACAACTCCGGCCTTCACGGCCTCGTTTACATAGAATTTTTGGTTCTTAACTGGATCTATAATAAAACCAGTGGAGGCTTGTGCCTCAAGGAGAACCAGAGCGGTCCCGGGCCTCAGCAGGTTCCTCTTCATTGCTTGGTAGATGGTCATTTTCAGCTTGTTCTCTTCTATATAGACACCAGCTATACAGTCACTGCCTTGGAGGTATCTCTTGACCGAATCGGTTTCTGATATTTCCTTCACGGACTTCTTGCCTTCTTTTAGCTGCTCAAACTGGGTTTTATCGATAATATTGGCCTCCAGGAGTTCATGAGCAGGAACAGGAGCCCGGAGACCGGTGAATGTCAGACGCTGCTGTCTCTTGGTCTCGGTTTCCTCTATAATGGTAATCATGATTTTTATTATTTTCTCGATGGTGACTTTTCCAGTCTTATACTGACGGAGAAGCTCCCTCCTTTGCTCTTCTGTGAAATACTCAGAATGGATCAGCTCCCACAGAGTAATTGTCCTTCCTCTGAAGCTGCCCACAGGGACTTCGACTGTTGCTTTATCGAAGGCTTCTTTGGCTTGAGAGTCATTGTAGACCTCTTCGTGTTGGGACTGTATGGCCTGCTCGGACAGCGGCAGCAACAAGTGACCGGTTTTCTTGTCCACCTTGCACTTTTTCTGAAGTTGTGCATAGGAGAGGTTTTCTTGACTGTTCGGATCATAGAAACCGGTGTTTTCGTCAACCGGTTCGGACAGGATTTTCGTAGTCTCTTCATCCAGGTTCCCTCTCTTGTACGCGATCTCAAGCGGGAGACGGTGGCTGTTCACTGGATCAATTATGCCGCCCGTTGCCAATTGTGCATCTAAGAGTCGAATTCCACTGTCCTTTGGTATGAGCCCCTTCTTCAGAGCCTGGAACAGCGACAGCGTCTGCCCGGTGTACGGATCCTTGTAGCCGGTGACTGCTTTTTCTGCAGACAGCAACTTTTCATGGTATTCTGGGCCGACAGTTCCAGCTTTAACGGCCTCATCTACTGGGAGTAGTTCGCCATTGACGGGGTCGATGATGAATCCGGTACCGGCTTGAGCTTCCAGCAGGTTCAGAGCGGTGGCCGGCTTGAGAAGGTTCTTCCGAATAGCGTCATAGAAGCTTAATTTGTCACCGGATTTCTCCACCCGGACTCCCGCTATGGCGGTGCTTCCTGTCAAATACCGTTTCACAGCATCGACCTCGGAAACTTCCTTTACAGACTTTTTGCCTTGATGGAGCTGGTTGAAGAGGTCGTTATCGATGATCTTACTCTCGACCAGTTCTGCTGCTGGGACGGGACTTCTCAGACCATCGAAGCACATCTGCTTTTTCTTTTCGTTCTCTTCCACCACGGTAATGATGATCTTTATAATTCTTTCCACGGTGATTTTGCCGCTTTTATACTGTTGTAACAATTCCCTTCTTTGCACTTCCGTGAAATATTCAGAATTAATAATCTCCCAGATGGTGACACTTTTTCCCTGGAACTTGCCAAATGGAACAGAAACGGTGGCCTTCTTGAACACATCTTTGGCTTCGGAATCCGTGTAGACTAATTCTCCTTTTCCAGCTTTGTCGGTCAGCGGCAGAAGACACAACTTTGTCTCGGGGTCGATCACACATCTGTCCATTAGCTGCAGGTAGGTCAGATTTTCTTGTGTGTTTGGGTCAAAGAAGCCTTTGGTGTCATCTGTGGGATCAGATAAGATCTGGCCCATTTCTTCATCAAAGTAGCCACGTTTATAGGCCACGTCCAGAGGCAGTCGGTGACTATTGACTGGGTCCACGATGCCTCCGGTGGCAATTTGGGATTCCAGCAGTCGTATTCCATGATCCTTCACAATTAAGTCCTTCTTCATAGCTTGGAAGAGGGAGATTTTCTCTCCGGTGTACGGATCCTTGTAACCGGTGATGGCCCTCTCCGCAGACAGCATTTTGTTGTGTATTTCAGGGCCAATAACGTTTTCTTTCACCGCCTCGCTGACGGTCAGTTTCTTGTTCTTCACCGGATCAATGATGTAGCCGGAGGCGGCCTGGGCTTCCAGCAGAATGAGCGCCGTGCCCGGGGTGACCAGCTTCTTCTTCATGGCATTGTAGATGCTGATCTTTTCGTTGCTCGGTTTGAGTAGTAGCCCGGCAATGCTGCTCTTGCCTTTAAGGTATTTTTTGATCTCTTCCCGCTGGGCGATCTCATCTACAGACACTTGCCGATTGGACAGTTTATCCAGCATCTCTTTGGTCAATATTCCGGCCTCATAGAGTTTGTTGGCAGATACTTTCTGTCTTAAGCCGTCAAACACATTTTCTTGTTCACCATTTTCAACGGAACCATCGACTGAATCTCTTCCATTGGGCACGGCTCTGGTCTGGGTTATGACGGTTTCCTTGTGAATCAAGATCTCCTTGGTTTTCTCCAAGGCTATTCGATGTTCTTGTTCCAGCTGTTCTAGTCTTTCCCTCAGCTTTCGGTTTTCTTCCTCTAGCAGTTTCTCTTGTTCCAGCCTCCTCTTATCCAGCTGCTGCAGCTCTTCTTGTTTCTGCCGCACCTTGTCCTCGGCATCTAGCTGCCTCTTAACAGCGTCGTCCATGGTAATCTGCAGAAGTCGCTTCTCCTCCTCCAGCTGCTGCAGCTGACGCTCTTTCTCAGCCTTTAGGTTTTGGGCTTTGTTGACCTCTTGATCGAAAAGTTTCTCTAGTTTGGCCTTTTCGTCTTCGATGTACTTTTCTTTCTGGATCAGGATTTGCTTCTCGGACAGGAATGAGGTCTGGAGGGTCTGGGTTTCTTGACGTAGCTGTTCCCGTTGAGCAATCTCCATCTGTAAAACAAGCAAAAATCAGATTGATTGAGAAAAGAACAGAATACACAACAGAGAATCCAGTTACTGAAATGTAAGGACACCCCACAGCAGACGCCCCAAAAATAATGGCCCTTCTACATCGGAGCTCCTGTAGGCCGGAAATATTGCCAAAAGGGCTCCCTACACCGCACGATCCTCCACCATCTTTGTAATACGGACTGGTAATTATTCTGCAGAACTAAAAGGATTGATGGGAGGTTCCCTTGTTTAATATCATGGGGTTCACTTATTTTACAGAATGCAATCACAAGTTATGATACATGAGAGCTAAAAAAAATAAATATCCTGGTTATATTTGTAAGAAACATGGACTTGGGGGATCATAATGAGGTTTGGGGTTTAAGGGCAGTAGGAAGTACTTGGGCACCAGTTGGCATAGCATGAAATGGGCAGAGCTAGGTTGATTAAAGCCGGGCATAGACCGTAGATGGCCGTCTGTAGATCTCGTTAATTTGGACAAGACCAGCTGACAATCTAGGAGGTCCCTGACGTTAACCTGCCCAATTCCTTTACTTTCTCCAGGGATCAGCGGCACCAGGGGAGCCTGGCAGCCACTTATCCGCATGCACCTTTATCTGAGCAGATGGGCAGGGGGGGGGGGGGTGATAGTTCTTGGCCACATGATTGTCTATGGTCAGGTTTACAGGTAGAAAGATTGAGCGGCAGCAATAAGAACAGGGACTATGCACGGGACTGCACATGAATGGCCAAAAACACAAAATTAGAAGAATGAAAAATATCAAAAACAAATGTGGAGCTCGACTTGATGCATAAAGTGAAGGTGTAAAACGCCCCCCCCCGAGCGCTAGTAATAGAAATAAGGCTAATCAGGTACCTTCTCGGACTTGGTCTGCAGCAGCTCGGCCTCCTTCTTCAGCTTCTCTTTCTCCTTCTCCAGATCGGTTATGGCTTTCCGCAGATCGTCCGCCTCTTTATCGCTCTGCTGTCTCTGGATTTCGAGGGTATGGACCACAGTCATCTTCTCCTTGGTGGACAGTTCTGTTCGGTGCAGCCTCTCGCTGATTTCTTCGGCCTGTTTCCTAAACTTTTTGGCATCTTCCTCGGCTTTGCTTTGGGCTTTACTCATTTCGACCACCTGTAATTTAAGGCGTTCGGCTTCGGCGCTTATGTCCAGCTGTCGGCGTCGTTCAGCCTCCAGGGTCTTTTGGAAGCCCTCGGTCTCCTCCACCAGTTGCTGCTGCATCTGCTCCTTGTCTTCTTGGAGCTTCTTGGCTTGCTCCATGGCCAGTTCCTTCTGTTTCTGCAGCATCTCGGCTTCTGCTTTCAGACGGGTGGCCTCTTGAACCGCTTGCATTTTCTCCTTTAGCATCTTCTCCGCTAAGGCTCGCTGCTCACTCAGGTTGTCCTCTGCAATCTTCCTCAGACGAGCCGCCTCCTGGGCCTCCACGCTTAAGCGGGCAGCCTCCTCTGCGACCTGTTTCATCTTCTCCGCTTCCTCCAGCAGGAATTTTTGCGTGTGGTCTTTGCCTTTCATGATCAGCATCTTGTTTTCCTCTTCGATACGGAACTTCAGTTTAATCAGCTCTTCCATTTGTATTTTCACTTTGAACAGCTCGTCTTCCACCAGCTTCTTCTGCCTCAGGGACTCGGTCACTTCTTCCTTTAGACGTCCCAGCTCGTCATCTAGGATGGTTTTCTGGTGGTCGGTTTCCTCCAGCTGGAGTTTGACTTTAGTCAGTTCACTTTCCACCTGTTGCTTCTGTCGGACAGTTTTTTCGGCAAACTTCTTATGTTTCTCCATCTCGGTATCGGCCAGCTGTTTGAGCTTGAGGGCGGCCTGCTCGGCCTGCGCTCTCTTGGCGGCTTCCAGTTCTGCCTCTTTGCGGTTCTTTTCTGCATCTTCCTGTGCTTGGGTCTTCGCTTGGGCTACTTCCTCGGCCTTCTGCTTCAGGCGGTCGGCTTCTTCTGCCTGCTGACGTGAAAGCGCGGCTTCATGCTCTGCCCGTACTTTTGCTCGCTCGGCTTCCTCCGCTGCTCGCTTGGCTTTCTCAGCTTCTTCTTTGAGCTTATCCAGAATGCTCTGCTCGTGGATTCTGGTCTGCATCATTTCCTGTTCTTTTTGCTGCACGGCAGCCTGATATGCTTTTTCTTCTGCATCGATCTTGTTGCGAGCGGCTTCTTGGGCCAGATCAATTTGCCTTTCAGCCTCTTTTTCGGCGAGCTCCTTCTGTTTTCTGGCTTCTTCGGCCTTGGCCTTCAGCCGCTCAACTTCTTCCAGCGCCAGCTTCCTTTGCCTTGCTGCCTCCTGTTCGGCCGCGATGATCTTCTTGACCTTCTCTTCGGCTTCTTTGCGTCGAGTCTCTTCCTCCAGAGCCAGCCGTCTCTGCATTTCTGCTTCTTGCTCTGCTTTTTCCTTGCTTTTTTGGGTTTCTTCTGCAATGTTTTTCAGTTTTTGAAGTTCTAGCTCCAGGTCGGATTTACCAACAGAGGCCTTTTCAAAGTTTATTTTCAGAATTCGTATCTCTTCCTCGATGATTCTCCTCTGCTTCACGGTCTCGTTCACGATATTCTTTTGCCTTTCCAGCTCGTTCTCGGAGGATTGCTTGAGCTGCACGATTTTCTCCTCGATGTCTTGTTTGTGTTGGGTGGCTTGCTCTTCCAGCAGTTTTCGTTGATACGCTTCGTCTTCTGCTAATCTTCGGAGACGCTCATTCTCCGCTTCTTTCTCCTTCAAGGCAATCTCGGCCTCCGTCTTTAAGCGCGTGGCCTCATTGATGGCGGAGAGCTTCTCTTTCAGGATCCTTTCTGCTTCTGCTCTCTGTCGTGTGGCTTCTTCTTCCGCCAGTTGCCTTTGCCTCTTGGCTTCTTCGGACAGGGCGCGCAGCCTGGCAGCTTCTTCGGCAAGTTCTCTTAACTTGCTCGCTTCTCCTTCCAGCATCTGCTTGGACTTCTCACTTGCAGAGCGAGACTCTTCTTCCGTTTTGGCTTTGGCCTTTAAGAGGATCTCCATTTCGGCACGGACCTTGGCAAGTTCTTCCTCGAGTCCTTTTCTTCTCTGGATCGCTTCATTGACTTCATTCTTGAGGCGGTAGAGATCTTCCTCCAGAACAAAGCGTTGCTGTTCACCGCTCTCCACCTCTGCTTTCAGTCGGATCAGCTCTTGTTCGGCAGAAAGTTTATGGGAAGCCGTTTCTTCGGCCAGTTTCCGCTGTTTGTCCAGCTCTTCCTCGGCCAGATCCTTCTGGCGCAGGGCAGACTCCTCGGCTTTGGTTCTCTTGCGAGCCTCTCGCTCTGCGTCTTCCTTCTGTTTCTCGGCTTCTTCTTGCGCTAGGGTTTTCTTATGGGCGATTTCTTCCGCCTGGAGTCTCAGTCTCAGAGCTTCGTTGGCTTTCTGCCTCCATTTTTCTAACTCTCGCTCGGCCTCCTCCCTTGCGTTTTCAGCCTCTAACTGCTGCTTCTTGAGACGCTCGGCCTCCTCTTGCAGGTGGGTGACCGTGATGTGCTCTTGTTGCAGGGACATTTCCAGCTGGGTGGTCTTCTCCAGGAAGGACATGCGCTTGCTCTGTAGCTCTGCATCGGCGCTCTGTTGGGCCACGTCATGAGCTTGTTTGATCTGTCTCTCTTTCTCGAGCTCTGCCTGTTTCATCCTCCGCTCGGCCTCCTCAGCTTGAAGCCTCAGTTTCTCCAAGTCGTTCAAGGCCTTCTGCTTCTCTCTGGCTGCATCTTTCTCCGCCTGAACCTTACGCTGCAGCTCTTCTTCCGCCTCCCGCTTCTTTTGGGCCTCATCCTTCACCTGTTTCCGCAAACGCTCAGCCTCTTCCTGTGCGAGTTTCTTCTGCCTCTCGGCCTCCTCCGCTCTGGCCCTCAAGGCCTTCAGCTCATCTTCAGCGCCGGACTTTTGCTTCTGGCTGGTCTCCAGTTGCAGTCGGATGATCCGGATCTCCTCCTCCACTTTTTTGCGGTTGTACTCGGCCTCTTCGATCAGTTTCACCTTGGCATGGATCTCCGTCACGGAGTTTTGCTTCATCTGCTGCAGCTCTTGCTGAATGTTCTTCTTCTGCTGCTCGGCATCTACAGCCACAACCTCCCTCCTGGTGACCTCTTCTTGCATGTTCAGCCGCAGTTCTAAGGCCTCTTTTTCTGCCAGGGCTTTGGCCTGAGCGTGGGCCTCCGCTAACTGCCTCTGCTTCTCTAGCTGAGCCTCTATCTCGGCCATCTTCTTCCTCTCTTCTTCTTTCAGCTTCTGTGCCGTTCTCTGAAGGAGGGTGGGGTGGGAACAGAGGGAGGACGGGTGAGGGCCGGTAGAGAGAGGTGGAGAGGGAGAATGGAGACAAAAAAGAAAAAGAAAAAAGAAAAATAAAACAGATGGAAAAAAATAATTCTATGCTCTATGGTCAAAATCAAACATAATTAAGAACAATGGCTGAAGACAAAGGGATGAGAGGATGTATGTGGGACGGGACGTGCACCCGACACCTTCTAGGTAGAAAAATATAACGTTTTAGGAAAAGTCACAGTCTCCACATTCACCGCACACAAGAGATTACACGGCAGCCCGTCAGCACTGCATTATTATAGATCTGACGGAGCCGGAAGCCTTCCGAAAGAAAGAAGATCCCATACAACGGAATGAAGACCCTCCAACAGGGCACTGCGCATTGTATACTGGTCATATGAATGAAGACCCTCCAACAGGGCACTGCGCATTGTATACTGGTCATATGAATGAAGACCCTCCAACAGGGCACTGCGCATTGTATACTGGTCATATGAATGAAGACCCTCCAACAGGGCACTGCGCATTGTATACTGGTCATATGAATGAAGACCCTCCAACAGGGCACTGCGCATTGTATACTGGTTATATGAATGAAGACCCTCCAACAGGGCACTGCGCATTGTATACTGGTCATATGAATGAAGACCCTCCAACAGGGCACTGTGCATTGTATACTGGTCATATGAACGGAGATATATAGATGTATTATGCTAACAGAATGGGGCACTGTGTATTATATACTATACTGTGTTATACTAATAGTATGGGTCACTGCATTGTATACTGGTCATATATGAATTATACTAGGCATTAGAATGTGACCATGTGCATTGTATACTAGTCATATGAATGGAGATATATTATACTAGGTGTTATAATTTGGCAATGTGCATTGTATACTATACTGTGTTATACTAATAGAATGTGACCATGTGCATTGTATACTATACTGTGTTATACTAATAGAATGTGACACTGCGCATTGTATACTGGTCATTTGAATAGATATAAGTATTATATGGAACTGAGCATTGTATACTATACTGTGGGACATTGTGCGTTGTATACTGGTCATATAAGTAAATGATGTATTATACAAGGTATGAGAATGGAGCCCTGTGCATTGTATACGGATTGTCAGGATGGGGTTCCTTGTAGTATCAGGATGTAGTGCACCGCGGTGCTATATAGGTGAATGGACTGGAGCTTATACATTGTACACATCTGGCGTCTGCAGATCACGGCGATGATTATATAACTGTGGAACGGACTGTTCTCTAACCAGGTCCATATACAGAGCCGTCAGTGCTACCCGGTGCCGGCCCCACGACATAGGACGGCCACTATATCCTCTAGGTTTGGTGCGGTATTATGCGGCAGTTCTTCTCTAGTCCTCATCGGTGCAGTCACATGATCTATATATAACACTTCACGGCTCAATAATAGTCCGGTACGAGACACCAAAGACGTGCGCGGAGGCCGGCACTGAACAGGACTAATGAAAAGGCCTCCGACTAGAGAGGAATATGCCAGGGCACCCGGCGGGGCACCAGTATGACAAGTGCTGGTACAAGGTCACGCTCATACCTCCTCTTCCTCCAGGCGGCGCAGCGTCTCCGTGATGAATTTGATATACTGGCTGGTCAGGGTGGTCAGTTCACTGTACTTGGTACGGAGCTCCACATACTACAAGAAAGAAGAGACACAATCAGGCTCCACACCCGGTGCCAGGCGGACGGCCGGGGCCACGACGAGCCCTCACCTCCTGGATGATGTTGTCAGACGTGGACTGCACTTTGGGCTTCTTGACCGGAGACGCGACCGGCTCCACCTGAGCTTTGTAAGTCACCAGCTGGAGCTCAAAGTCCTAGAACAGAAGAGTGGAAACAGTCAGTAACTGGGGTGCGACCCCCACAAATAACGAGAGGGGCTTTATAAACACCCGGAGGAGAAACTGCAAACATTCTCATTCCACATACAAGTAGTAAACTAAAACAGAATATGGAAATATTAATCCCCTCCCCCCCAGCACACGCGGCTTCACCTCGCGGCAGCGGCCAATGTTACACAAGCTCCAAACCGGCATGAGAACGAGTGAACGTCACAGATCGTCAGTGAGAAATACTGAAAAAATAAACATCCAAAAATACAACATCCGTAGAAAGAGTCGCACAAATCCTGACCAGTCCCAGTGCAGCCGAACCCAGAATAACAAGGTGCAGATAAAGGTCAGCAGCAGCCTCCTCTACACCCATCAGCAGCAGCCTCCTCTACACCCATCAGCAGCAGCCTCCTCTACACCCATCAGCAGCAGCCTCCTCTACACCCATCAGCAGCAGCCTCCTCTACACCCATCAGCAGCAGCCTCCTCTACACCCATCAGCAGCAGCGTCCTCTACACCCATCAGCAGCAGCGTCCTCTACACCCATCAGCAGCAGCGTCCTCTACACCCATCAGCAGCAGCGTCCTCTACACCCATCAGCAGCAGCGTCCTCTACACCCATCAGCAGCAGCGTCCTCTACACCCATCAGCAGCAGCGTCCTCTACACCCATCAGCAGCAGCGTCCTCTACACCCATCAGCAGCAGCGTCCTCTACACCCATCAGCAGCAGCGTCCTCTACACCCATCAGCAGCAGCGTCCTCTACACCCATCAGCAGCAGCGTCCTCTACACCCATCAGCAGCAGCGTCCTCTACACCCATCAGCAGCAGCGTCCTCTACACCCATCAGCAGCAGCGTCCTCTACACCCATCAGCAGCAGCGTCCTCTACACCCATCAGCAGCAGCGTCCTCTACACCCATCAGCAGCAGCGTCCTCTACACCCATCAGCAGCAGCGTCCTCTACACCCATCAGCAGCAGCGTCCTCTACACCCATCAGCAGCAATCATGAGAACAATGATCAGTGGAGTAGTCCCCATCGGGGTAAGAAAAGTTCATTTGAAATATTAGTTTATAATAAAGCAAAGATTCAGCAGTGACTTAATACGGCTGTCTGGCGGGGAGGACTACTACCCTCATCATTGTTCTCAGGATTGCCTGCTGTAAGGATTAGAGGACACTGCTCATTAGATTGATCTACACCTTGTACTGCATCTGGTCACCACCTCATGGCTCATTTTCTTTCTACGGATTTTTGTGCATTTTTTTTATATGATTGAATAAAAATTTTATTTAAAAAAAAAATAATATTTCTAACTGATGTGGTGTGATATTCACTCGTTCTCATGTAGGTTTGGTGCTTTGACTCTTGGAGTGTAGTCCGATATTTAGAGTAACCCATGCAAATTGGCCTCAGTGACTGTGTATAATTTAGGGGGCAAAAGAGTGAGAAGAGAGAAGCTGCACAGGAACAGAGCAAACCAGAGACGGCGAGAGGGATTTGTGATCGTACGTAGCCACACTCTTGACCTCACAGCTGCACTCACTATTCTGCTGGTGGAGTCACTGTGTACATACATTACATTACTTATCCTGTACTGATCCTGAGTTACATCCTGTATTATACTCCAGAGCTGCACTCACTATTCTGCTGGGGGAGTCACTGTGTACATACATTACATTACTTATCCTGTACTGATCCTGAGTTACATCCTGTATTATACTCCAGAGCTGCACTCACTATTCTGCTGGTGGAGTCACTGTGTACATACATTACATTACTTATCCTGTACTGATCCTGAGTTATATCCTGTATTATACTCTAGAGCTGTACTCACTATTCTGCTGGTGGAGTCACTGTGTACATACATTACATTACTTATCCTGTACTGATCCTGAGTTATATCCTGTATTATACTCTAGAGCTGCACTCACTATTCTGCTGGTGGAGTCACTGTGTACATACATTACTTATCCTGTACTGATCCTGAGTTATATCCTGTATTATACTCCAGAGCTGCACTCACTATTCTGATGGTGGAGTCACTGTGTACATACATTACATTACTTATCCTGTACTGATCCTGAGTTACATCCTGTATTATACTCCAGAGCTGCACTCACTATTCTGCTGGTGGAGTCACTGTGTACATACATTACTTATCGTGTACTGATCCTGAGTTACTTCCTGTATTATACTCCAGAGCTGCACTCACTATTCTGCTGGTGGAGTCACTGTGTACATACATTACATTACTTATCCTGTACTGATCCTGAGTTATATCCTGTATTATACTCCAGAGCTGCACTCACTATTCTGCTGGTGGAGTTACTGTGTACATACATTACATTACTTATCCTGTACTGATCCTGAGTTACATCCTGTATTATACTCCAGAGCTGCACTCACTATTCTGCTGGTGGAGTCACTGTGTACATACATTACATTACTTATCCTGTACTGATCCTGAGTTACATCCTGTATTATACTCCAGAGCTGCACTCACTATTCTGCTGGTGGAGTCACTGTGTACATACATTACATTACTTATCCTGTACTGGTCCTGAGTTACATCCTGTATTATACTCCAGAGCTGCACTCACTATTCTGCTGGTGGAGTCACTGTGTACATACATTACATTACTTATCCTGTACTGATCCTGAGTTACATCCTGTATTATACTCCAGAGCTGCACTCACTATTCTGCTGGTGGAGTCACTGTGTACATACATTACTTATCGTGTACTGATCCTGAGTTACTTCCTGTATTATACTCCAGAGCTGCACTCACTATTCTGCTGGTGGAGTCACTGTGTACATACATTACATTACTTATCCTGTACTGATCCTGAGTTATATCCTGTATTATACTCCAGAGCTGCACTCACTATTCTGCTGGTGGAGTTACTGTGTACATACATTACATTACTTATCCTGTACTGATCCTGAGTTATATCCTGTATTATACTCCAGAGCTGCACTCACTATTCTGCTGGTGGAGTTACTGTGTACATACATTACATTACTTATCCTGTACTGATCCTGAGTTACATCCTGTATTATACTCCAGAGCTGCACTCACTATTCTGCTGGTGGAGTCACTGTGTACATACATTACATTACTTATCCTGTACTGATCCTGAGTTACATCCTGTATTATACTCCAGAGCTGCACTCACTATTCTGCTGGTGGAGTCACTGTGTACATACATTACATTACTTATCCTGTACTGGTCCTGAGTTACATCCTGTATTATACTCCAGAGCTGCACTCACTATTCTGCTGGTGGAGTCACTGTGTACATACATTACATTACTTATCCTGTACTGATCCTGAGTTACATCCTGTATTATACTCCAGAGCTGCACTCACTATTCTGCTGGTGGAGTCACTGTGTACATACATTACATTACTTATCCTGTACTGATCCTGAGTTACATCCTGTATTATACTCCAGAGCTGCGCTCACTATTCTGCTGGTGGAGTCACTGTGTACATACATTACATTACTTATCCTGTACTGATCCTGTATTATACTCCAGAGCTGCACTCCCTATTCTGTTGGTGGAGTCACTGTGTACATACATTACATTACTGATCCTGTACTGATCCTGAGTTACATCCTGTATTATACTCCAGAGCTGCACTCACTATTCTGCTGGTGGAGTCAGTGTGTACATACATTACATTACTTATCCTGTACTGATCCTGAGTTACATCCTGTATTATACTCCAGAGCTGCGCTCACTATTCTGCTGGTGGAGTCACTGTGTACATACATTACATTACTTATCCTGTACTGATCCTGAGTTACATCCTATATTATACTCCAGAGCTGCACTCACTATTCTGCTGGTGGAGTCACTGTGTACATACATTACTTATCCTGTACTGATCCTGAGTTACATCCTGTATTATACTCCAGAGCTGCACTCACTATTCTGCTGGTGGAGTCACTTGGTACATACATTACATTACTTATCCTGTACTGATCCTGAGTTACATCCTGTATTATACTCCAGAGCTGCACTCACTATTCTGCTGGTGGAGTCACTGTGTACATACATTACTTATCCTGTACTGATCCTGAGTTACATCCTGTATTATACTCCACAGCTGCACTCACTATTCTGCTGGTGGAGTCACTGTGTACATACATTACATTACTTATCCTGTACTGATCCTGAGTTATATCCTGTATTATACTCCAGAGCTGAACTCACTATTCTGCTGGTGGAGTCAGTGTGTACATACATTACTTATCCTGTACTGATCCTGAGTTACATCCTGTATTATACTCCAGAGCTGCACTCACTATTCTGCTGGTGGAGTCACTGTGTACATACATTACATTACTTATCCTGAGTTACATCCTATATTATACTCCAGAGCTGCACTCACTATTCTGCTGGTGGAGTCACTGTGTACATACATTACATTACTTATCCTGTACTGATCCTGAGTTACATCCTGTATTATACTCCAGAGCTGCACTCACTATTCTGCTGGTGGAGTCACTGTATACATACATTACATTACTTATCCTGTACTGATCCTGAGTTACATCCTGTATTATACTCCAGAGCTGCACTCACTATTCTGCTGGTGGAGTCACTGTGTACATACATTACATTACTTATCCTGTACTGATCCTGAGTTACATCCTGTATTATACTCCAGAGCTGCACTCACTATTCTACTGGTGGAGTCAGTGTGCACATACATTACATTACTTATCCTGAGTTACATCCTGTATTATACTCCAGAGCTGCACTCACTATTCTGCTGGTGGAGTCACTGTGTACATACATTACATTACTTATCCTGTACTGATCCTGAGTTACATCCTGTATTATACTCCAGAGCTGCACTCACTATTCTGCTGGTGGAGTCACTGTGTACATACATTACATTACTTATCCTGTACTGATCCTGAGTTACATCCTGTATTATACTCCAGAGCTGCACTCACTATTCTGCTGGTGGAGTCACTGTATACATACATTACATTACTTATCCTGTACTGATCCTGAGTTACATCCTGTATTATACTCCAGAGCTGCACTCCCTATTCTGCTGGTGGAGTCAGTGTGCACTAGGTGTCTCCAGTGGGGATCTTAGCAGCTCTGTGAAGTAGTTATATAATCATGTATTAATCTAACACCGGTGCCATGGCTGTGGTTGGTACGCCTGGGTCCATTTGCCTCTTACCTTGATGGCATCGATGTATTGCTTGGCATACTTTTGGCATTCGTCCACTTTCACCCGGTTCTTCTCACTTTCCTCCAGCAGTTTCTGTGAACAAGGGACAGGCGTCTTATTACTGCCTCGCTGTACGATGAACCAAGACCCTTAAAGGAGACTATCACAGCGATCGGGGGCAGAAACAGCAAATATTACCCTTCTATACGGACCTCCTGGGTGGAGTTACCCTTATAATGTTATATACTCATACAGGAGTGAACGTTTATAACCGGACATGGACAAGAGCTAAGAAGTGACCCCCACCTCTAGTCACAGGAGAGTGGGCACCCCTGGGTCCTGAGATCCTGACCTACCTTTTCCAGCAGCAGCTGCTCCTTGACGGTTTTGCTGTCGGTGATGGGCACAGACTGGATCTTTTCCTGGCGCTGTTTGGCATCCTGGAGCCATCGGATGAGCCACTCGTAGCTCTCTCTGTAGTAGCCGAGCTGTTTGCCGAGCTGCTCCAGTTCTCTCTGCCTAAGGTCTATCTGTATGACAACGGCCTGCCAGCGCTCCAGAAGCTGCTGCACCTTCTCCCGGTATCTCTCCAGGTCCACGTCCCGCTCACTGTGGGCGCGCAGCATCTTGTCACTCACCTCACGAGCCTTGCTGAGATCACTTTCTAGACCACAAAAGAGAGGCTGGTGACCTTCCACCTGACCTCGCATTCTCTGCAAGACACAGAAATAACAGTCTGAACGTCTGATACTGCACGCCGGCTGCATCCAGCGCCGCGCCCCCCCTGCATCCAGCGCCGCGCCCCCCCTGCATCCAGCGCCGCGCCCCCCCTGCATCCAGCGCCGCGCCCCCCCTGCATCCAGCGCCGCGCCCCCCCTGCATCCAGCGCCGCGCCCCCCCTGCATCCAGCGCCGCGCCCCCGCTGCATCCAGCGCCGCGCCCCCGCTGCATCCAGCGCCGCGCCCCCGCTGCATCCAGCGCCGCACCCCCGCTGCATCCAGCGCCGCACCCCCGCTGCATCCAGCGCCGCACCCCCGCTGCATCCAGCGCCGCACCCCCGCTGCATCCAGCGCCGCACCCCCGCTGCATCCAGCGCCGCACCCCCGCTGCATCCAGCGCCGCACCCCCACTGGTTTTTTTGGTTGCTGAAATACTCTGCAGCAGCTTCTCTGTACCTTCAGGTTGATCTTGCTGTTTTCCAGCTCCTTCAGGTCGCGCCCCCGCTGCATCCAGCGCCGCACCCCCGCTGCATCCAGCGCCGCACCCCCGCTGCATCCAGCGCCGCACCCCCGCTGCATCCAGCGCCGCACCCCCGCTGCATCCAGCGCCGCACCCCCGCTGCATCCAGCGCCGCACCCCCACTGGTTTTTTTGGTTGCTGAAATACTCTGCAGCAGCTTCTCTGTACCTTCAGGTTGATCTTGCTGTTTTCCAGCTCCTTCAGGTCGCGCCCCCGCTGCATCCAGCGCCGCGCCCCCGCTGCATCCAGCGCCGCGCCCCCGCTGCATCCAGCGCCGCACCCCCGCTGCATCCAGCGCCGCACCCCCGCTGCATCCAGCGCCGCACCCCCGCTGCATCCAGCGCCGCACCCCCACTGGTTTTTTTGGTTGCTGAAATACTCTGCAGCAGCTTCTCTGTACCTTCAGGTTGATCTTGCTGTTTTCCAGCTCCTTCAGGTCGCGCCCCCGCTGCATCCAGCGCCGCGCCCCCGCTGCATCCAGCGCCGCGCCCCCGCTGCATCCAGCGCCGCGCCCCCGCTGCATCCAGCGCCGCGCCCCCGCTGCATCCAGCGCCGCGCCCCCGCTGCATCCAGCGCCGCACCCCCGCTGCATCCAGCGCCGCACCCCCGCTGCATCCAGCGCCGCACCCCCACTGGTTTTTTTGGTTGCTGAAATACTCTGCAGCAGCTTCTCTGTACCTTCAGGTTGATCTTGCTGTTTTCCAGCTCCTTCAGGTCAGCAGGTACAGTGTGAACGTCCTTCAGCTGGTCTTCATAGGTCTTCACCACTTCCTCGGCTCCGTGTGCGTTTCGGATCACCAGGTTTATGGTCTTCAGTCTGGAAACCACAGAATTCATTCATTAGATCCTTCAGATCAGAGATCGTATCACCGGCCAAAGAAAACAAGCGCTGATCAACTAGACCGCTCAATGATCGCCGCTCGTCCTTGATCAGTAATGTACGGGGACGAGCGCTCGTTACTTCCATCATGTCAGCAGGCCATTGTTTACACCGGGGGGGGGGGGGGGCACTTACTTATCCAGGTAGATGGAGGACAGGCTGTAGACTTGGTCCATCTTCTGCAGCGTTATTTCATCTTCAGATCTCAGGATCGGTGCGGACGTTCCTAGGTCAGGCTGGGCCAGGACCTTCCGGGTCTTCTCGCTCACCTTGCTCAGGTTCTTCTGAATGGTCTCCAGTTCAAAATGAATTTGCTGAGGAAAGAAGGAGCCAGGTCAAGAAAAGAAACGTGAAAAACCACGGACACGAACCTATGGAGCCTCTACTGTAAGAGCAGTCACACTATGGAACCTCTACTGTAAGAGCAGTCACACTATGGAACCTCTACTGTAAGAGCAGTCACACTATGGAACCTCTACTGTAAGATCAGTCACACTATGGAGCCTCTACTGTAAGAGCAGTCACACTATGGAGCCTCTACTGTAAGAGCAGTCACACTATGGAGCCTCTACTGTAAGATCAGTCACACTATGGAGCCTCTACTGTAAGAGCAGTCACACTATGGAACCTCTACTGTAAGAGCAGTCACACTATGGAACCTCTACTGTAAGAGCAGCCACACTATGGACCCTCTACTGTAAGAGCAGCCACACTATGGACCCTCTACTATAAGAGCAGTCACACTATGGAACCTCTACTGTAAGAGCAGTCACACTATGGAACCTCTACTGTAAGAGCAGTCACACTATGGAACCTCTACTGTAAGAGCAGTCACACTATGGAACCTCTACTGTAAGAGCAGTCACACTATGGACCCTCTACTGTAAGAGCAGTCACACTATGGACCCTCTACTGTAAGAGCAGTCACACTATGGACCCTCTACTGTAAGAGCAGTCACACTATGGACCCTCTACTGTAAGAGCAGTCACACTATGGACCCTCTACTGTAAGATCAGTCACACTATGGAACCTCTACTGTAAGAGGAGTCACACTATGGAACCTCTACTGTAAGAGCAGCCACACTATGGAACCTCTACTGTAAGAGCAGTCACACTATGGACCCTCTACTGTAAGAGCAGTCACACTATGGAACCTCTACTGTAAGAGCAGCCACACTATGGAACCTCTACTGTAAGAGCAGTCACACTATGGAACCTCTACTGTAAGAGCAGTCACACTATGGAACCTCTACTGTAAGAGCAGTCACACTATGGACCCTCTACTGTAAGAGCAGTCACACTATGGACCCTCTACTGTAAGAGCGGTCACACTATGGAACCTCTACTGTAAGAGCGGTCACACTATGGAGCCTCTACTGTAAGAGCGGTCACACTATGGAGCCTCTACTGTAAGAGCGGTCACACTATGGAGCCTCTACTGTAAGAGCGGTCACACTATGGAACCTCTACTGTAAGAGCGGTCACACTATGGAACCTCTACTGTAAGAGCGGTCACACTATGGAACCTCTACTGTAAGAGCGGTCACACTATGGAACCTCTACTGTAAGAGCGGTCACACTATGGAACCTCTACTGTAAGAGCAGTCACACTATGGACCCTCTACTGTAAGAGCAGTCACACTATGGACCCTCTACTGTAAGAACAGTCACACTATGGAACCTCTACTGTAAGAGCGGCCACACTATGGAACCTCTACTGTAAGAGCGGTCACACTATGGAACCTCTACTGTAAGAGCGGTCACACTATGGAACCTCTACTGTAAGAGCAGTCACACTATGGAACCTCTACTGTAAGAGCAGTCACACTATGGAACCTCTACTGTAAGAGCAGTCACACTATGGACCCTCTACTGTAAGAACAGTCACACTATGGAACCTCTACTGTAAGAGCAGCCACACTATGGAACCTCTACTGTAAGAGCAGTCACACTATGGAACCTCTACTGTAAGAGCAGTCACACTATGGAACCTCTACTGTAAGAGCGGTCACACTATGGAACCTCTACTGTAAGAGCGGTCACACTATGGAACCTCTACTGTAAGAGCGGTCACACTATGGAACCTCTACTGTAAGAGCGGTCACACTATGGAACCTCTACTGTAAGAGCGGTCACACTATGGAACCTCTACTGTAAGAGCGGTCACACTATGGAACCTCTACTGTAAGAGCGGTCACACTATGGAACCTCTACTGTAAGAGCGGTCACACTATGGAACCTCTACTGTAAGAGCGGTCACACTATGGAGCCTCTACTGTAAGAGCGGTCACACTATGGACCCTCTACTGTAAGAGCAGTCACATTATGGAACCTCTACTGTAAGAGCAGTCACACTATGGAGCCTCTACTGTAAGAGCAGTCACACTATGGAGCCTCTACTGTAAGAGCAGTCACACTATGGAACCTCTACTGTAAGAGCAGTCACACTATGGAACCTCTACTGTAAGAGCGGTCACACTATGTAACCTCTACTGTAAGAGCGGTCACTATGGAGCCCTCTACTGTAAGAGCGGTCACACTATGGAACCTCTACTGTAAGAGCGGTCACACTATGGAACCTCTACTGTAAGAGCGGTCACACTATGGAACCTCTACTGTAAGAGCGGTCACACTATGGACCCTCTACTGTAAGAGCGGTCACACTATGGACCCTCTACTGTAAGAGCGGTCACACTATGGAACCTCTACTGTAAGAGCAGTCACACTATGGAGCCTCTACTGTAAGAGCAGTCACACTATGGAACCTCTACTGTAAGAGCAGTCACACTATGGAACCTCTACTGTAAGATCAGTCACACTATGGAGCCTCTACTGTAAGATCAGTCACACTATGGAACCTCTACTGTAAGATCAGTCACACTATGGAGCCTCTACTGTAAGAGCAGTCACACTATGGACCCTCTACTGTAAGAGCAGTCACACTATGGAGCCTCTACTGTAAGAACAGTCACACTATGGAACCTCTACTGTAAGAGCAGTCACACTATGGAACCTCTACTGTAAGAGCAGTCACACTATGGAACCTCTACTGTAAGAGCAGTCACACTATGGAACCTCTACTGTAAGAGCAGTCACACTATGGAACCTCTACTGTAAGAGCAGTCACACTATGGACCCTCTACTGTAAGATCAGTCACACTATGGACCCTCTACTGTAAGATCAGTCACACTATGGACCCTCTACTGTAAGAGCAGTCACACTATGGAGCCTCTACTGTAAGAGCAGTCACACTATGGACCCTCTACTGTAAGAGCAGTCACACTATGGACCCTCTACTGTAAGAGCAGTCACACTATGGAGCCTCTACTGTAAGAGCAGTCACACTATGGAACCTCTACTGTAAGAGCAGTCACACTATGGAACCTCTACTGTAAGAGCGGTCACACTATGTAACCTCTACTGTAAGAGCGGTCACTATGGAGCCCTCTACTGTAAGAGCGGTCACACTATGGAACCTCTACTGTAAGAGCGGTCACACTATGGAACCTCTACTGTAAGAGCGGTCACACTATGGAACCTCTACTGTAAGAGCGGTCACACTATGGACCCTCTACTGTAAGAGCGGTCACACTATGGACCCTCTACTGTAAGAGCGGTCACACTATGGAACCTCTACTGTAAGAGCAGTCACACTATGGAGCCTCTACTGTAAGAGCAGTCACACTATGGAACCTCTACTGTAAGAGCAGTCACACTATGGAACCTCTACTGTAAGATCAGTCACACTATGGAGCCTCTACTGTAAGATCAGTCACACTATGGAACCTCTACTGTAAGAGCAGTCACACTATGGAACCTCTACTGTAAGAGCGGTCACACTATGTAACCTCTACTGTAAGAGCGGTCACTATGGAGCCCTCTACTGTAAGAGCGGTCACACTATGGAACCTCTACTGTAAGAGCGGTCACACTATGGAACCTCTACTGTAAGAGCAGTCACACTATGGAGCCTCTACTGTAAGAGCAGTCACACTATGGAACCTCTACTGTAAGAGCAGTCACACTATGGAGCCTCTACTGTAAGAACAGTCACACTATGGAACCTCTACTGTAAGAGCAGTCACACTATGGAGCCTCTACTGTAAGAACAGTCACACTATGGAACCTCTACTGTAAGAGCAGTCACACTATGGAGCCTCTACTGTAAGAACAGTCACACTATGGAACCTCTACTGTAAGAGCAGTCACACTATGGAACCTCTACTGTAAGAGCAGTCACACTATGGAACCTCTACTGTAAGAGCAGTCACACTATGGACCCTCTACTGTAAGATCAGTCACACTATGGACCCTCTACTGTAAGAGCAGTCACACTATGGACCCTCTACTGTAAGAGCAGTCACACTATGGACCCTCTACTGTAAGAGCAGTCACACTATGGACCCTCTACTGTAAGAGCAGTCACACTATGGACCCTCTACTGTAAGAGCAGTCACACTATGGAGCCTCTACTGTAAGATCAGTCACACTATGGAGCCTCTACTGTAAGAGCAGTCACACTATGGAGCCTCTACTGTAAGAGCAGTCACACTATGGAACCTCTACTGTAAGAGCAGTCACACTATGGAACCTCTACTGTAAGAGCAGTCACACTATGGAACCTCTACTGTAAGAGCAGTCACACTATGGAACCTCTACTGTAAGATCAGTCACACTATGGAACCTCTACTGTAAGAGCAGTCACACTATGGAGCCTCTACTGTAAGATCAGTCACACTATGGAACCTCTACTGTAAGATCAGTCACACTATGGAACCTCTACTGTAAGATCAGTCACACTATGGAGCCTCTACTGTAAGATCAGTCACACTATGGAACCTCTACTGTAAGAGAAGTCACACTATGGAACCTCTACTGTAAGAGCAGTCACACTATGGAACCTCTACTGTAAGAGCAGTCACACTATGGAGCCTCTACTGTAAGAGCAGTCACACTATGGAGCCTCTACTGTAAGAGCAGTCACACTATGGAACCTCTACTGTAAGATCAGTCACACTATGGAACCTCTACTGTAAGAGCAGTCACACTATGGAACCTCTACTGTAAGAGCAGTCACACTATGGAGCCTCTACTGTAAGAGCAGTCACACTATGGAGCCTCTACTGTAAGAGCAGTCACACTATGGAACCTCTACTGTAAGAGCAGTCACACTATGGAACCTCTACTGTAAGAGCAGTCACACTATGGAACCTCTACTGTAAGAGCAGTCACACTATGGACCCTCTACTGTAAGAGCAGTCACACTATGGACCCTCTACTGTAAGAGCAGTCACACTATGGACCCTCTACTGTAAGAGCAGTCACACTATGGATCCTCTACTGTAAGATCAGTCACACTATGGAGCCTCTACTGTAAGAGCAGTCACACTATGGAACCTCTACTGTAAGAGCAGTCACACTATGGAACCTCTACTGTAAGAGCAGTCACACTATGGAACCTCTACTGTAAGAGCAGTCACACTATGGAACCTCTACTGTAAGAGCAGTCACACTATGGAACCTCTACTGTAAGAGCAGTCACACTATGGAACCTCTACTGTAAGAGAAGTCACACTATGGAACCTCTACTGTAAGAGAAGTCACACTATGGAACCTCTACTGTAAGAGCAGTCACACTATGGAACCTCTACTGTAAGAGCAGTCACACTATGGAACCTCTACTGTAAGAGCAGTCACACTATGGAACCTCTACTGTAAGAGCAGTCCCACTATGGAACCTCTACTGTAAGAGCAGTCACACTCTGGAACCTCTACTGTAAGAGCAGTGACACTATGGAGCCTCTACTGTAAGAGCGGTCACACTGTGGAGCCTCTACTGTAAGAGCGGTCACACTATGGAGCCTCTACTGTAAGAGCAGTCACACTATGGAGCCTCTACTGTAAGAGCAGTCACACTCTGGAACCTCTACTGTAAGAGCAGTCACACAATGGAACCTCTACTGTAAGAGCAGTCACACTATGGAACCTCTACTGTAAGAGCAGTCACACTATGGAGCCTCTACTGTAAGAACAGTCACACTATGGAACCTCTACTGTAAGAGCAGTCACACTATGGAACCTCTACTGTAAGAGCAGTCACACTATGGAACCTCTACTGTAAGAGCAGTCACACTATGGAGCCTCTACTGTAAGATCAGTCACACTATGGAACCTCTACTGTAAGATCAGTCACACTATGGAACCTCTACTGTAAGATCAGTCACACTATGGAACCTCTACTGTAAGAGCAGTCACACTATGGAACTCTCTACTGTAAGAGCAGTCACACTATGGATCTCTCTACTGTAAGAGCAGTCACACTATGGAACCTCTACAGATATTGATGGGACATGTACTGGTTAATGGCCGCACCATAGTGAGTGACCCACCTGCTGGTCTCCGATCCTCTGGGAACACTCCTTGATGGGATCTTTGTCCAGGGGACTGCGGATCTTGCTGACGGTGCGAGCCTCACAGCCTTCTAGCTGCAGCTGGATGTTCTTCAGCTGTGAGATGTAGTTCTTACAAGCGCTCTCATCCTGCTCCCCTGCAGACACAACGTCACGTACACCATGAGAATAACAGAAATCACTGCCCCTCCGGAGCGGCGCTCTCGTGGCTCCTCCCACGTGTTACCTCTTTCCAGGCTGCGCAGCAGAGTCTCGTATTTCTGGTTGCAGGAGTTGTAGTCTCTCTCGATGTTCATGCGGTCATCCGGGTGGAAGTTTTGCGAGTCCTGGCTGTCCCTCATGAAGTCCTGGTAATGGATCTCCAGGTTTCGGAGGGTCATCTTATACTCCTCTGAGGTCGTACTGCGGAACTGCAGACCAGAAAATGGAGCGAGACGCTGCGTCAGAACATATACGAGGGACAGGGCCGCGCGGATCCTGAAAACGGCTATTTATAGTGTAAGAAATGGTGCAAGATTTACTAATTCCCCGATCAGGCGCAGGACAGAGGTGAACTGGGTGCGTGAGTGACGAGTCAGAGCAGCTCAGAACACCCTGAAATGTCACAAAAATGTGGCCCCCTCACCCCGCACAAAAAATGTGGCCCCCTCACCCCGCACAAAAAATGTGGCCCCCACACAAAAAATGTGGCCCCCTCACCCCACACAAAAAATGTGGCCCGCTCACCCCGCACAAAAAATGTGGCCCCCACACAAAAAATGTGGCCCCCTCACCCCACACAAAAAATGTGGCCCGCTCACCCCGCACAAAAAATGGCGGCCATTAAAGCAGCACACGCATGAATGTGTATTAACTAGACGGCGCGACGACTGACCGTGATGAGGGTCCAGGATTGGATGAGCTGAATGTCGCGCAGCAGGTACTGGTAGGACAGGAGGCTCTTCAGGTCGATGTGCAGGCTGTGCCACAGGGTGAGCAGGTTTTGGTGACTGCTTTCCAGCCTGTCAGAGGACACAACGTTATGAGAACACACGGCGCCAATAAACATTCCCAACACTAAGAAAGAAACTGCGGCCTCACCTGCTGACAGCGTCCTGCGCCTCTTTGTTGGGAGGAGGGACAATGAAGCAGACGGATGGCACCGTGGCATCGCTCCCCGCAGCGTTCAGCACCTTCCACTTGTACGGCTGAGAGTTATTGACCAGCAGACACTCGTCACCCTTATGTATAGTGATCTGTAAGGAGAACATGGAGTCACACACTCATCTGTCCGGAGAAATCTGTCCGAACCCGACACTGCCTCCCCCCTGACAGCAGCCGCAATCTATGGGAGCTGTATATATCTGTATGTAGTGAGCTCCCCCTAGTGGTGGCTGCAGGCAGCAGAATGTTATCATGTAACTCTATGGGAGCTGTATATATCTGTATGTAGTGAGCTCCCCTAGTGGTGACTGCAGGCAGTAGAATGTTATCATGTAACTCTATGGGAGCTGTATATATCTGTATGTAGTGAGCTCCCCCTAGTGGTGACTGCAGGCAGTAGAATGTTATCATGTAACTCTATGGGACCTGTATATATCTGTATGTAGTGAGCTCCCCCTAGTGGTGACTGTAGGCAGCAGAATGTTATCATGTAACTCTATGAGAGCTGTATATATCTGTATGTAGTGAGCTCCCCCTAGTGGTGACTGCAGGCAGAAGAATGTTATCATGTAACTCTATGAGAGCTGTATATATCTGTATGTAGTGAGCTCCCCCTAGTGGTGACTGCAGGCAGAAGAATGTTATCATGTAACTCTATGAGAGCTGTATATATCTGTATGTAGTGAGCTCCCCCTAGTGGTGACTGCAGGCAGTAGAATGTTATCATGTAACTCTATGCGAGCTGTATATATCTGTATGTAGTGAGCTCCCCCTAGTGGTGACTGCAGGCAGTAGAATGTTATCATGTAACTCTATGGGAGCTGTATATATATATCTGTATGTAGTGAGCACCCCCTAGTGGTGACTGCAGGCAGTAGAACGTTATCATGTAACTCTATGGGAGCTGTATATATATATCTGTATGTAGTGAGCTCCCCCTAGTGGTGACTGCAGGCAGCAGAATGTTATCATGTAATTCTATGGGAGCTGTATATATCTGTATGTAGTGAGCTCCCCCTAGTGGTGACTGCAGGCAGCAGAATGTTATCATGTAACTCTATGGGAGCTGTATATATCTGTATGTAGTGAGTTCCCTCTAGTGGTGACTGCAGGCAGTAGAATGTTATCATGTAACTCTATGGGAGCTGTATATATCTGTATGTAGTGAGCTCCCCTAGTGGTGACTGTAGGCAGTAGAATGTTATCATGTAACTCTATGGGAGCTGTATATATCTGTATGTAGTGAGCTCCCCCTAGTGGTGACTGCAGGCAGTAGAATGTTATCATGTAACTCTATGGGACCTGTATATATCTGTATGTAGTGAGCTCCCCCTAGTGGTGACTGTAGGCAGCAGAATGTTATCATGTAACTCTATGAGAGCTGTATATATCTGTATGTAGTGAGCTCCCCCTAGTGGTGACTGCAGGCAGAAGAATGTTATCATGTAACTCTATGAGAGCTGTATATATCTGTATGTAGTGAGCTCCCCCTAGTGGTGACTGCAGGCAGAAGAATGTTATCATGTAACTCTATGAGAGCTGTATATATCTGTATGTAGTGAGCTCCCCCTAGTGGTGACTGCAGGCAGTAGAATGTTATCATGTAACTCTATGGGAGCTGTATATATCTGTATGTAGTGAGCTCCCCCTAGTGGTGACTGCAGGCAGCAGAATCTTGTGTTTCTCTCTTTTGCAGGGGATTTGGAGCTCTGTATCACAAACACAAAGCACGGATCACTAGACGGATATATTAAGACATTGATCAGTGCAGAATTTTGTACCTAAAAAACAACATGATGATAAGAGGTGGTGATCCACTTTAAGGGGTTATTTCTCCCCCTCCGTCCTCCCCCGGGTCCGGTCACTGGTCAGCGCAGGCTCTCGGCTGTCGCACTTTTAGGACATTATCCACACTTGACGTGCGAGCTCTTTATTCATGAAGTTTATACGGATTGCGGATCTATTACTGCAGGACATGCAACGAGCGTTTTCTACATAGTGGATTTGTTCCGCATTCACAGTGCCCCCCCCCCCCCCAATCCCGTACTCGTCTATAGGGACACAGTTGTTGTGGGTGCAGAGGGTCTCACCCGCACAGCTGTTTGCATAGCCACGAAGACCTGCGTGGATATAGAAGTGCCGGATACTCAACTACACAGTGGTGGCACATTCATCAACGCCTGGCATATCTGGGCAGCTGGTGGGGCAGTCCCTGGCGGGACAGTCTCTGGTGGGGGCAGCATTGCCCCCAGGGTAAAGGTGCACTGAACAGAACCGGATGCCCGGCCTGTACACTGTAGGTCAGGGGTGGGGTAACCTGGGGGCCCTCAGTGACTGCTGCCACGCCTGTCCTTACCTCCATCTGCTTGTAGTCACACACGGCTTGAACAGGTTGTTGGCCTTTGGGAGGATTGGCCGGATTGCGAGGTTTCAGCTGCACGAGGGTCTTTGCCCGCTTGGCGAGGCCGGAGACTTGGCCCTTGTACTCGGCCAGCTGCTCCTTCTCATCCTGTAGGAGACACTTGTGCATCAGAGGGTTCCCCCGGTATTCACAATCACAGCCTTGTAATAATGTGTATGACGGTTACCCAGCGCCTGTTACGTGGTGTGAATGAGGAGGACACGGGGGGTTTCTATATTCTCATTACTGTACGATGGTCGACTATATACACAAGACCAGGGACATCTATCCCCTCCTGATGACCCTGCACTCACCACGTTGTCCTGGACCAGGTCCTCCAGCCGGGTCACGGTGATGGAGCGGTCACACGTGTACTTCCTCCGCATGTTCTCATGAATCTTCTTGAGCTTTTCCTCGGCTTCCTTGACATCCGCAAAGTACTAACCCAGGAAAAGAGGAGACAATGAGGGTCTGCGGCCGTGACAGGACGGTAAAGTACAGGAGTAACAGGCGTCGCCTCCGTAATACCTGGAAGTACGCCGTGTTCTCCTTCAGGTGAGCCTCAATACAGCAGCAAAGCTGAAGCATCCAACTCCACTGGGTCTGAAGAGCCGCCTGGAAAGCCTGGAAGAGAGAAGCAGCGTCAGGCCCTGTAACCGGAGGTGGCTCTGCAGGCACGGATATAAAGCGCAGACCCCAGGGTCATCGGACGCCACATCTACTCAGGCAGGGTCCGGGCACACGCACTCACCTCCACTGTGGTTTTACCCGGGTGCTCTTCACGGAGGAATCGGTCACCGTTGTTCTGAATTTCCTTTATTTTCTTTTCCTTTAGTTCAAGCTCCCGCATCAATCCCTAAAGGCGGATAAGTAGGTAAGAGATGGGATTCTCCTATGGCCTCTGCTCCCCGCACTGACCTGATGGCCTCATCTGCTCTCTGAACCCGGGATCTGACCTCATGTACCTCATATCTGGTCTACCGTTCAATTACCCACATCAGGTTCTCTCTCCAAGACTTGCAATCTCCGCACTGAACCTGGAGGTGATTCCTGGTGATCGTCTTCACATATGACCTCCTCTCTGATGCCCCGGCCTAAACTACTCTCTGATCTCCTCCTCTACATCTGTTCTAAATCCCTCGGCCTGACCTCCCCCGCCGGCCCTCGCTCTGACCTCCCCCGCCGGCCCTCGCTCTGACCTCCCCCGCCGGCCCTCGCTCTGACCTCCCCCGCCGGCCCTCGCTCTGACCTCCCCCGCCGGCCCTCGCTCTGACCTCCCCCGCCGGCCCTCGCTCTGACCTCCCCCGCCGGCCCTCGCTCTGACCTCCCCCGCCGGCCCTCGCTCTGACCTCCCCCGCCGGCCCTCGCTCTGACCTCCCCCGCCGGCCCTCGCTCTGACCTCCCCCGCCGGCCCTCGCTCTGACCTCCCCCGCCGGCCCTCGCTCTGACCTCCCCCGCCGGCCCTCGGCCTGACCTCCCCCGCCGGCCCTCGGCCTGACCTCCCCCGCCGGCCCTCGCTCTGACCTCCCCCGCCGGCCCTCGCTCTGACCTCCCCCGCCGGCCCTCGCTCTGACCTCCCCCGCCGGCCCTCGCTCTGACCTCCCCCGCCGGCCCTCGCTCTGACCTCCCCCGCCGGCCCTCGCTCTGACCTCCCCCGCCGGCCCTCGCTCTGACCTCCCCCGCCGGCCCTCGCTCTGACCTCCCCCGCCGGCCCTCGCTCTGACCTCCCCCGCCGGCCCTCGCTCTGACCTCCCCCTCATCTCTCCCTCACCGAGTAGGTGTCCTTTTTGCTGGTCATGTTGGCGTTACGATCGCTCCAGTCAAAGTTCACTTCTTCCTCTTCTTTATCGTTCAGCCACATCAGCTCTTTGGTTGCAGCGGCCACAAACGCATGGAGGCTCTCGAGGTGTCGCAGTCGGGCCTTGGAGGAGTTCTGGAAGAATGAGACGAAAAACTATATAAAAACCATGGACGTGACGACATCACAAGTAACCTCGCGCCAGGCCACGACCGGAGGCCACCAGCACGTAGAGGACAGGGGGGGCCACCAGCACGTAGAGGAGAGGGGGGGGCGTCAGCACGTAGAGGAGAGGGGGCGCGTCAGCACGTAGAGGACAGGGGGGGCCGTCTGCACGTAGAGAGGGGGGGGGCCGTCGGCACGTAGAGGAGAGGGGGGGGGCCGTCGGCACGTAGAGGAGAGGGGGGGGGCCGTCAGCACGTAGAGGAGAGGGGGCGCGTCAGCACGTAGAGGAGAGGGAGGGCCGTCTGCACGTAGAGAGGGGGGGGGCCGTCGGCACGTAGAGGAGAGGGGGGGGGCCGTCGGCACGTAGAGGAGAGGGGGGGGGCCGTCAGCACGTAGAGGAGAGGGGGGGGGCCGTCAGCACGTAGAGGAGAGGGGGGGGGCCGTCAGCACGTAGAGGACAGGGGGGGGGCGTCAGCACGTAGAGGACAGGGGGGGGGCGTCAGCACGTAGAGGACAGGGGGGGGGCGTCAGCACGTAGAGGACAGGGGGGGGGCGTCAGCACGTAGAGGACAGGGGGGGGGCGTCAGCACGTAGAGGACAGGGGGGGGGCGTCAGCACGTAGAGGACAGGGGGGGGGCGTCAGCACGTAGAGGACAGGGGGTTCTTACCAGCAGTTTGGCATATTGTAAATCCAGTTTTCCAAGATATTCCTGATAGGTCCCTCGTGTCCCTGACATCTGAGCCTGGAAACAGGAGACATAAATACAATTATTAATCTGAGCAGTAAAAAAATGTTTTGTAGTCACGGCTGAAATGCACCGTCCTGTTCAGGTCTTCACTGGCAGAAGCTCATCCAGCCCCCCCAGGCACAGGCTTATCCAGCCCCCCCAGGCACATCCAGCCCCCCCCAGGCACAGGTGTATCCAGCCCCCCCCAGGCACAGGCTTATCCAGCCCCCCCAGGCACATCCAGCCCCCCCCAGGCACAGGTGTATCCAGCCCCCCCCCAGGCACAGGCTTATCCAGCCCCCCCCCAGGCACAGGCGTATCCAGCCCCCCCCAGGCACAGGCGTATCCAGCCCCCCCCAGGCACAGATGTATCCAGCCCCCCCCAGGCACAGGCTTATCCAGCCCCCCAGGCACAGGCTTATCCAGCCCCCCCCAGGCACAGGCCTATCCAGCCCCCCAGGCACAGGCGTATCCAGCCCCCCAGGCACAGGCTTATCCAGCCCCCCCAGGCACATCCAGCCCCCCCCAGGCACAGGTGTATCCAGCCCCCCCCAGGCACAGGTGTATCCAGCCCCCCCAGGCACATCCAGCCCCCCCCAGGCACAGGTGTATCCAGCCCCCCCCAGGCACAGGCTTATCCAGCCCCCCCCAGGCACAGGTGTATCCAGCCCCCCCAGGCACAGGCGTATCCAGCCCCCCCCAGGCACAGATGTATCCAGCCCCCCCCAGGCACAGGCTTATCCAGCCCCCCCCAGGCACAGGCCTATCCAGCCCCCCAGGCACAGGCGTATCCAGCCCCCCCAGGCACAGGCGTATCCAGCCCCCCAGGCACAGGCTTATCCAGCCCCCCAGGCACAGGGACCATTGGGGATGTTCCCACGCTGCAGTCCGGGCCTCATCAGGACAGACTCACCTCGTCGGTCCGCGCTCGTTCAATCTTCGATCGGAACTCGTTAATGGACTGGTGGAGTCCGCGGTGGCTGCCGAGCTGAGACTCCACGCTGGGGAGGTCGGAGCCCCACTCTGCTGTATTGATGCGTTTCTGGTTCTCTTCCACCCAGCCCAGCAGGTCTTGGAGGTAGCGCTGGGTGACGTCATCCATGTCTTGGCGGGCGGCCTGCTGGGTCACATGCGTTACTTGGGTGATGACTTGGGTGGTGCCGGACTTTATCCGCAGGTTGTATTCTGTGCGGATGGCGACCAGGCGCTCGTGGAGACGGTAGACTCTGTGAACACAGGCGCTCAGAATTACACCCAATATGACCCGGGCGCCCCTGTGTGGGTGTAGAGACGCGTCATGTGATACCTGCGATACATCTGCTCCCCCTGAGGATGGCGTCCATCTTTAAGTGCCTGCACATCATTGAACAGGACCCGTATCATGGTGTCGGCCTTGTCCAGGTCCCGCTCGATGTCTCCGGCCCGCTGTAGCGGCTTTCCAGAACTCAGGAGGCGAATATTCTGTAAAATAGAAAAGTCATTACACCATGGTACCTATAGCCGCCCTGCCCCCCCGGGGAGAACCACAGATAGCAGCATGCCCTTCACATATCCCAAGAGATGAACCTCAAGGCGGATTCCCCATCATTACAACACAAGGCTATGCTGGGGGGAGAAATGACTCTTAAAGGGCCGGAATCCAGTCTTCTGTAAACGGAGATCGTGAAAATAGTGAGGAATGGAAAGAGATTCCCACAGCTGAGGGTTTGTTACAATACACTGTACATAAGAGCGGTCGGTCCGGAGCCCAGGACAGGAGAGGGATTTGTGCTGCTGCTCGGTTAGGCTCCCAGAGAGCTGCAGCTGTGTGAACAGGACTAGGTAGGGTTAGGGTTTGATCCGCTAAACTTAAACTATTAATGTTCCCATTGAGTGACAGCAAGCAGAGATCTTGAAAACAGCGAGGAATTCTAAACTCAAAGTCTACTAGAAAATTGTAGAGCTGATCACTGTGCAATGACGACGCTCCAATCCAGGAGACCGGACGCCGGCCCTTTAATTATAAAGGCTCATTTCATATGGAATAACTCTCGCTCATACATCTATATATATCGGGGGGGGGGGCACATGATATTTCCAGCCGCCCCCCAGGACTCACGCTCTGTAGTAAGGCATCGGCCTGGTTCAGCTGCTCCTCGCACAGTCCGGACTCCATCTGCAACTTGCTGACAATTCTCTGCAGACGTTCCAGCCTGTCCGAGAAGTAATGGAATAAGAATAGAATTATAGCGGTCTACCCACCGCCATCTAGACACAGTGTATACACCCCATACAGGGGATGGCGATGATGGGGGCGCCATGTGGCAGAACACAGCCCACCCTCTAGTGTTCCTAAGCCAAGCAGCCCCCCTCAAAAATGACACCAAGGTTCCCCCAAACCCGAGATCAGACATTGCACGAAACAAAAAAAATCACAGCGCGAGGACGTTGTATGTACCCCCAAAAACGTACGGACCTGGTGTGCGCCCCCCAGAGACAAGACGTGTACCCCCTAGAGACATATCCGCTCCCCCTGGTGTATCGCACTATAGATGGAGAACGTGTGATGTGACGCCTCAGATGCCACCGCTCAGTCCAGTGTTGGGGCGACCGCTAATAATGCGGCAGACACTACGATTATCTTCTGCGACACGACTTCAATCCTCAGAGCGAACACGACCCGGCCCAGCCTCATCACAGCACGTCTCCAATTATACCCAACATCTAATACAGGGGCAGAGGAGCTGACAATCTAACGGCAGGGGGCAGAGGAGCTGACAATCTAACGGCAGGGGGCAGAGGAGCTGACAATCTAACGGCAGGGGGCAGAGGAGCTGACAATCTAACGGCAGGGGGCAGAGGAGCTGACAATCTAACGGCAGGGGGCAGAGGAGCTGACAATCTAACGGCAGGGGGCAGAGGAGCTGACAATCTAACGGCAGGGGCAGAGGAGCTGACAATCTAACGGCAGGGGGCAGAGGAGCTGACAATCTAACGGCAGGGGGCAGAGGAGCTGACAATCTAACGGCAGGGGGCAGAGGAGCTGACAATCTAACGGCAGAGGGCAGAGGAGCTGACAATCTAACGGCAGAGGGCAGAGGAGCTGACAATCTAACGGCAGGGGCAGAGGAGCTGACAATCTAACGGCAGGGGGCAGAGGAGCTGACAATCTAACGGCAGGGGGCAGAGGAGCTGACAATCTAACGGCAGGGGGCAGAGGAGCTGACAATCTAACGGCAGAGGGCAGAGGAGCTGACAATCTAACGGCAGGGGGCAGAGGAGCTGACAATCTAACGGCAGGGGGCAGAGGAGCTGACAATCTAACGGCAGGGGGCAGAGGAGCTGACAATCTAACGGCAGGGGGCAGAGGAGCTGACAATCTAACGGCAGGGGGCAGAGGAGCTGACAATCTAACGGCAGGGGGCAGAGGAGCTGACAATCTAACGGCAGGGGGCAGAGGAGCTGACAATCTAACGGCAGGGGGCAGAGGAGCTGACAATCTAACGGCAGGGGGCAGAGGAGCTGACAATCTAACGGCAGGGGGCAGAGGAGCTGACAATCTAACGGCAGGGGCAGAGGAGCTGACAATCTAACGGCAGGGGGCAGAGGAGCTGACAATCTAACGGCAGGGGGCAGAGGAGCTGACAATCTAACGGCAGAGGGCAGAGGAGCTGACAATCTAATGGCAGGGGGCAGAGGAGCTGACAATCTAACGGCAGGGGCAGAGGAGCTGACAATCTAACGGCAGGGGCAGAGGAGCTGACAATCTAACGGCAGGGGGCAGAGGAGCTGACAATCTAACGGCAGGGGGCAGAGGAGCTGACAATCTAACGGCAGAGGGCAGAGGAGCTGACAATCTAACGGCAGAGGGCAGAGGAGCTGACAATCTAACGGCAGGGGCAGAGGAGCTGACAATCTAACGGCAGGGGGCAGAGGAGCTGACAATCTAACGGCAGGGGGCAGAGGAGCTGACAATCTAACGGCAGGGGGCAGAGGAGCTGACAATCTAACGGCAGGGGGCAGAGGAGCTGACAATCTAACGGCGGGGGCAGAGGAGCTGACAATCTAACGGCAGGGGGCAGAGGAGCTGACAATCTAACGGCAGGGGGCAGAGGAGCTGACAATCTAACGGCAGAGGGCAGAGGAGCTGACAATCTAACGGCAGAGGGCAGAGGAGCTGACAATCTAACGGCAGGGGCAGAGGAGCTGACAATCTAACGGCAGGGGGCAGAGGAGCTGACAATCTAACGGCAGGGGGCAGAGGAGCTGACAATCTAACGGCAGGGGGCAGAGGAGCTGACAATCTAACGGCAGGGGGCAGAGGAGCGGACAATCTAACGGCAGGGGCAGAGGAGCGGACAATCTAACGGCAGGGGCAGAGGAGCGGACAATCTAATGGCAGGCTGGCAGGGGGCAGAGGAGCTGACAATCTAATGGCAGGCTGGCACGGGGCAGAGGAGCTGACAATCTAATGGCAGGCTGGCAGGGGGCAGAGGAGCTGACAATCTAATGGCAGGCTGGCAGGGGGCAGAGGAGCTGACAATCTAATGGCAGGCTGGCAGGGGGCAGGCTGGCAGGCAGCTGGCGCTCTGGTTTTAGCCTCACCCTTTCTCTACATCCTACAGCAAAACCCTCAACAAATAAGAGGAACATTAAACAATGTATTGCCAGGCAGCGCTCCGTGGCATACGCTGCGCAGCAGAGCAGACTTAGGTGCAGCACGGTCAGCGAGTCTCCCTCACAATGCTCTGCAGGCCCCACCCCCTCTGCAGAACTTCTCACCTATCCGGAGCCTGTGGTCCCCGCAGTCATCGCTCTGACAGACACCACTTCTCTGTAGCTGCAGGGGAACGAGCCAGCGGCCGCTCACCCCCTCCTCCCGGGCCGCACAGCCCTCCTCCTCCTCCTCCTCCCGGGCCGCACAGCCCTCCTCCTCCTCCTCCTCCTCCCGGGCCGCACAGCCCTCCTCGCCCTCCTCCTCCCGGGCCGCACAGCCCTCCTCCTCCTCCCGGGCCGCACAGCCCTCCCCCTCCTCCTCCTCCTCCCGGGCCGCACAGCCCTCCTCCTCCTCCTCCCGGGCCGCACAGCCCTCCTCCTCCTCCTCCTCCTCCTCCTCCCGGGCCGCACAGCCCTCCCCCTCCTCCTCCTCCTCCCGGGCCGCACAGCCCTCCTCCTCCTCCTCCCGGGCCGCACAGCCCTCCTCCTCCTCCTCCTCCTCCTCCTCCCGGGCCGCACAGCCCTCCTCCTCCTCCTCCCGGGCCGCACAGCCCTCCTCCTCCTCCCGGGCCGCACAGCCCTCCTCCTCCTCCTCCCGGGCCGCACAGCCCTCCTCCTCCTCCCGGGCCGCCCTCGCTGGATCGGATTACTGGCAGCGTGACTCACCGCGCCAACTCTTCTCCGGAAAGTAAAACTTTTTCCAGTTCTGTTCTAAACTATTTCCCCGTGATTCTTAGAATTGGCCGCCCCTGTGGTTGTGATAATCTGTCTTTACGGTGGCGGGTGCGATATTCTGCAGTGAAAAGGACGACCAAGGAGATCATAGGACAAACCGTCCTGTACACGAAGCAGCAATTCACTGACACGAAGCAGGACACATTGACAGTGACGGCTCCACTCACTTTCTATAAGGAAGATGTGACTCATGGAGGAAATCTGTGGCCTCGACCCGAGCAAAATGTCAGAAATAGCTGAAATTCTACCCCGTCTCCAACACAAACACCTGTAACTACACAGCGGGGCGAGAAACCGCTCTCATACACCCCAATGTAACTACACAGCGGGGCGAGAAACCGCTCTCATACACCCCAATGTAACTACACAGCGGGGCGAGAAACCGCTCTCATACACCCCAATGTAACTACACAGCGGGGCGAGAAACCGCTCTCATACACCCCAATGTAACTACACAGCGGGGCGAGAAACCGCTCTCATACACCCCAATGTAACTACACAGCGGGGCGAGAAACCGCTCTCATACACCCCAATGTAACTACACAGCGGGGCGAGAAACCGCTCTCATACACCCCAATGTAACTACACAGCGGGGCGAGAAACCGCTCTCATACACCCCAATGTAACTACAGAGCCAAACACACACACAGCTCTGCTGCGCCAAACACACGCACAGCTCTGCTGCGCCAAACACGCACACACACAGCTCTGCTGCACCAAACACGCACACACACAGCTCTGCTGCACCAAACACGCACACACACAGCTCTGCTGCACCAAACACAGCTCTGCTGCACCAAACACGCACACACAGCTCTGCTGCACCAAACACGCACACACAGCTCTGCTGCACCAAACACGCACACACAGCTCTGCTGCACCAAACACGCACACACAGCTCTGCTGCACCAAACACGCACACACAGCTCTGCTGCACCAAACACGCACACACAGCTCTGCTGCACCAAACACGCACACACAGCTCTGCTGCACCAAACACGCACACACAGCTCTGCTGCACCAAACACGCACACACAGCTCTGCTGCACCAAACACGCACACACAGCTCTGCTGCACCAAACACGCACACACAGCTCTGCTGCACCAAACACGCACACAGCTCTGCTGCACCAAACACGCACACACAGCTCTGCTGCACCAAACACGCACACAAAGCTCTGCTGCACCAAACACGCACACACCGCTCTGCTGCAGCAAACACACGCACACACAGCTCTGCTGCACCAAACACACACACAGCTCTACTGTACAAAACACACACACACACAGCTCTACTGTACAAAACACACAGCTCTGCTGCACCAAACACACACAGCTCTGCTGCACCAAACACACAGCTCTGCTGCACCAAACACACACAGCTCTGCTGCACCAAACACACACACAGCTCTGCTGCACCACACACACACACACACACACACACACACACACACCTCTACTGTACAAAACACACACACACACACAGCTCTACTGTACAAAACACACAGCTCTGCTGCACCAAACCCACACACACAGCTCTGCTGCACCAAACCCACACACACAGCTCTGCTGCACCAAACACACACAGCTCTGCTGCACCAAACACACACAGCTCTGCTGCACCAAACACACACACACACAGCTCTGCTGCACCAAACACACACACACACACAGCTTTGCTGCACCAAACACGCACACACAGCTCTGCTGCACCAAACACACACAGCTCTGCTGCACCAAACACACACACACAGCTCTGCTGCACCAAACACACGCACACAGCCCTGCTGCACCAAACACACACAGCTCTGCTGCACCAAACACACACAGCTCTGCTGCACCAAACACACACAGCTCTGCTGCACCAAACACACACAGCTCTGCTGCACCAAACACACACAGCTCTGCTGCACCAAACACACACAGCTCTGCTGCACCAAACACACACACACAGCTCTGCTGCACCAAACACACACACACAGCTCTGCTGCACCAAACACACACACACAGCTCTGCTGCACCAAACACACACACACAGCTCTGCTGCACCAAACACACACACACAGCTCTGCTGCACCAAACACACACACACAGCTCTGCTGCACCAAACACACACACACAGCTCTGCTGCACCAAACACACACACACAGCTCTGCTGCACCAAACACACACACACAGCTCTGCTGCACCAAACACACACACACAGCTCTGCTGCACCAAACACACACACACAGCTCTGCTGCACCAAACACACACACACAGCTCTGCTGCACCAAACACACACACACAGCTCTGCTGCACCAAACACACACACACAGCTCTGCTGCACCAAACACACACACACAGCTCTGCTGCACCAAACACACACAGCTCTGCTGCACCAAACACACACAGCTCTGCTGCACCAAACACACACACACAGCTCTGCTGCACCAAACACACACACACAGCTCTGCTGCACCAAACACACACACACAGCTCTGCTGCACCAAACACACACAGCTCTGCTGCACCAAACACACACACACAGCTCTGCTGCACCAAACACACACACACAGCTCTGCTGCACCAAACACACACACACAGCTCTGCTGCACCAAACACACACAGCTCTGCTGCACCAAACACACACAGCTCTGCTGCACCAAACACACACACACAGCTCTGCTGCACCAAACACACACACACAGCTCTGCTGCACCAAACACACACAGCTCTGCTGCACCAAACACACACACACAGCTCTGCTGCACCAAACACACACAGCTCTGCTGCACCAAACACACACAGCTCTGCTGCACCAAACACACACAGCTCTGCTGCACCAAACACACACACACAGCTCTGCTGCACCAAGCGCACACCCAGACCCGGCACACCACCAGCTCCTCCTGCACACCTGGCCGCCGTCACACATGCCCTGATTCTGGAGATTCGGGGGGGGGGGGGGGGGGGGGGGGGGGGGATATTCCTCTGTGTGTATGATTTGGAGTGTAATAAGGTTATAACGGACGGTCGTCATCGCTCTCCTGCCGGCCTCGTGCACCGGTCAGACGTCCTCCTGTCGCCCCCATTTACCTCTCCAGCTCCATGCGCAGCAACTTCTCCCTCTCCAGGATGGACACGTGCAGCTTCCCCCACTCCTTCTCCACGTCCAGGGGGTGATATCCGGGGGGCACCTTCAGCTGCCCAGATTTCACTGCACCCTAATAGGTGGGAGACGGGAGATTAGTGGGGGTCCCGCAGGGATCAGGGTAACAGTGGGTGTTCGGAGGGTGAATATAGGGGATGACAGGGCAAGAGGGGGCGCTATACCTACCTCCAGAGACTGGTACTGCAATTTGGACTGGTTCTTGTCAGCTTCTTTATTGGGAAGATCTGTCTCTTTAAATTTCAGGAACTGACGCCACAAAATCTAGAACAGGAAAGAGTTAAATCTATAATAAAAGCAACACAGCGAATATGGCCCCGACGCCACCGAAATATCAATCTGTAGGGGCCGCGACTACAGACGTGGGGGGCGACAGGGGCCGCGACTACAGACTTGGGGGGCGACAGGGGCCGCCACTACAGACGTGGGGGGGCGACAGGGGCCGCCACTACAGACATGGGGGCGACAGGGGCCGCCACTACAGACGTGGGGGGGCGACAGGGGCCGCCACTACAGACGTGGGGGGGCGACAGGGGCCGCCACTACAGACATGGGGGCGACAGGGGCCGCCACTACAGACATGGGGGCGACAGGGGCCGCCACTACAGACGTGGGGGGTGACAGGGGCCGCCACTACAGACGTGGGGGGTGACAGGGGCCGCCACTACAGACGTGGGGGGTGACAGGGGCCGCCACTATAGACGTGGTGTCCTCAGTAACGGTTTGTCACAAGGACCGGATCTAACCACAATCTCATGACGAGCTTCGCCGGTCACATCTGATCACAGGGAGAGATATTTCTGATTCGCCACAACGATCTCATTAGTCACATCCTGATCCACCCTGCACGAGATCACTGCCCTGCCCAACTACAAAGCCCCCATACACCCCGCATGTAACTGCGCCATGTGATCGAGGGGGGGGGGCAGCAACGCTCGTGGCTCTGCTACATACCTCAATCTCTTCATAGCTGGCAGGGAATCTCTTCTCCTCGAAGATGACGGTGTAGTGTCTGATCCACTGGAGCAGCATGGTCACCCTCTCATAGTATTCGTGCCACCTGAGCTCCAGCTCCTGCACCAGAAAAACAAATAGTTAATCCTTCAGTCAAGACACAGCGGGCAATGGGTCTGGACCCCGGCTCCAAGTTACTCACGTTGGCTCTTACCCCATCCTGCACGTCAGGGACACGTGGCATGGCATCATATAGGGAGGACACGTAGGTAATGATAGATTTCTCATCAGGTTGTTGGACGTCCACATCTATAGGAGAAACAAGTCTTAAGGGCACGATCTGTCAGGAGCGACAAAATATACTACAGGAGTGACATCACCACTCCAAATACACAATGTATACTACAGGAGTGACATCACCACTCCAAATACACAATGTATACTACCGGAGTGACATCACCACTCCAAATACACAATGTATACTACAGGAGTGACATCACCACTCCAAATACACAATGTATACTACAGGAGTGACATCACCACTCCAAATACACAATGTATACTACAGGAGTGACATCACTACTATCCAAATACACACTGTATACTACAGGAGTGACATCACCACCCCAAATACACAATGTATACTACCGGAGTGACATCACTACTCCAAATACACAATGTATACTACCGGAGTGACATCACCACTCCAAATACACAATGTATACTACAGGGGTGACATCACCACTCCAAATACACAATGTATACTACAGGAGTGACATCACCACTCCAAATACACAATGTATACTACAGGAGTGACATCACCACTCCAAATACACAATGTATACTACAGGGGTGACATCACCACTCCAAATACACAATGTATACTACAGGAGTGACATCACCACTCCAAATACACAATGTATACTACAGGGGTGACATCACCACTCCAAATACACAATGTATACTACAGGAGTGACATCACCACTCCAAATACACAATGTATACTACAGGGGTGACATCACCACTCCAAATACACAATGTATACTACAGGAGTGACATCACCACTCCAAATACACAATGTATACTACAGGAGTGACATCACCACTCCAAATACACAATGTATACTACAGGGGTGACATCACCACTCCAAATACACAATGTATACTACAGGAGTGACATCACTACTATCCAAATACACAATGTATACTACAGGAGTGACATCACCACTCCAGATACACAATGTATACTACAGGAGTGACATCACCACTCCAAATACACAATGTATACTACAGAAGTGACATCACTACTATCCAAATACACAATGTATACTACAGGAGTGACATCACTACTATCCAAATACACAATGTATACTACAGGAGTGACATCACTACTATCCAAATACTCAATGTATACTACAGGAGTGACATCACCACTATCCAAATACACAATGTATACTACAGGAGCGACATCACCACTCCAAATACACAATGTATACTACATGAGTGACATCACCACTCCAAATACACAATGTATACTACATGAGTGACATCACCACTCCAAATACACAATGTATACTACAGGAGTGACATCACCACCCCAAATACACAATGTATACTACAGGAGTGACATCACCACTCCAAATACACAATGTATACTACAGGAGTGACATCACTACTATCCAAATACACAATGTATACTACAGGAGTGACATCACCACCCCAAATACACAATGTATACTACAGGAGTGACATCACTACTATCCAAATACACAATGTTAACTACAGGAGTGACATCACCACTCCAAATACACAATGTATACTACAGGAGTGACATCACTACTATCCAAATACACAATGTTAACTACAGGAGTGACATCACTACTATCCAAATACACAATGTATACTACAAGAGTGACATCACTACTATCCAAATACACAATGTATTTCACATCATAAGTTGTGCCGGGGGGAGCGGGGCGCGTACCCTCTGGATCCAGCAGTCTGGTGACCCCAAGATCCCGTTCGGCCACAGTGAACGCCTGGTCCAGGTTCTGTACGTTGGTCTGGCGATAAACCCTGTTCATGTCTATGAGCATCGGTCTGTGGAGAGAAGCGGACGCTTAGAACACGCTGGACGTCACAGTTCATGTTCTACATAAAGTGCGCAGGACCGAGAAGCTCTAGAGCGGCGGACACGCTTACACGGACCAATGTATCACCTGGACTGTGCCCGATGACGGGGGACTCTGCACATGCTCCGGAACTGTCTCCCTGCTGCTTATGGATCATTCGATAAATCCCCTACTATTCATTGTATACATCACAACGTCTACGTAATATATAGTGTTCACTATCCCAGACTCCCAGCATGCACTGCGCCAGCCCCAATTATTTACTACACAAAGAACGACTGTAACGGGATACAATACACAAAAGTACCACACCCAGTAATGTGGATAGAGGAATATCAGATGAACGGAAACATACCAGACAGGACAATATCATACAGGACCAAGGAAAGGAAGGTGATATATCACACAGGACTAGAGAGGAAGAGAATATATCACACAGGACTAGAGAGGAAGAGAATATATCACACAGGACTAGAGAGGAAGAGAATATATCACACAGGACGGAGAGGAAGAGAATATATCACACAGGACTAGAGAGGAAGAGAATATATCACACAGGACTAGAGAGGAAGAGAATATATCACACAGGACGGGAGAGGAAGAGAATATATCCCACAGGACGGGAGAGGAAGAGAATATATCCCACAGGACGGAGAGGAAGAGAATATATCACACAGGACTAGAGAGGAAGAGAATATATCACACAGGACTAGAGAGGAAGAGAATATATCACACAGGACTAGAGAGGAAGAGAATATATCACACAGGACGGAGAGGAAGAGAATATATCACACAGGACTAGAGAGGAAGAGAATATATCACACAGGACTAGAGAGGAAGAGAATATATCACACAGGACGGGAGAGGAAGAGAATATATCCCACAGGACGGGAGAGGAAGAGAATATATCCCACAGGACGGAGAGGAAGAGAATATATCACACAGGACTAGAGAGGAAGAGAATATATCACACAGGACTAGAGAGGAAGAGAATATATCCCACAGGACGGAGAGGAAGAGAATATATCACACAGGACTAGAGAGGAAGAGAATATATCACACAGGACGGAGAGGAAGAGAATATATCACACAGGACTAGAGAGGAAGAGAATATATCACACAGGACTAGAGAGGAAGATAATATATCCCACAGGACTAGAGAGGAAGAGAATATATCACACAGGACTAGAGAGGAAGAGAATATATCACACAGGACTAGAGAGGAAGAGAATATATCACACAGGACGGAGAGGAAGAGAATATATCACACAGGACGGAGAGGAAGAGAATATATCACACAGGACGGAGAGGAAGAGAATATATCACACAGGACTAGAGAGGAAGAGAATATATCACACAGGACGGAGAGGAAGAGAATATATCACACAGGACGGGAGAGGAAGAGAATATATCACACAGGACGGAGAGGAAGAGAATATATCACACAGGACTAGAGAGGAAGAGAATATATCACACAGGACTAGAGAGGAAGAGAATATATCCCACAGGACTAGAGAGGAAGAGAATATATCACACAGGACTAGAGAGGAAGAGAATATATCACACAGGATGGGAGAGGAAGAGAATATATCACACAGGACTAGAGAGGAAGAGAATATATCACACAGGACGGAGAGGAAGAGAATATATCACACAGGACGGAGAGGAAGAGAATATATCACACAGGACGGGAGAGGAAGAGAATATATCACACAGGACGGAGAGGAAGAGAATATATCACACAGGACGGGAGAGGAAGAGAATATATCACACAGGACTAGAGAGGAAGAGAATATATCCCACAGGACTAGAGAGGAAGAGAATATATCACACAGGACTAGAGAGGAAGAGAATATATCACACAGGACTAGAGAGGAAGAGAATATATCACACAGGACTAGAGAGGAAGAGAATATATCACACAGGACTAGAGAGGAAGAGAATATATCACACAGGACTAGAGAGGAAGAGAATATATCACACAGGACTAGAGAGGAAGAGAATATATCACACAGGACGGGAGAGGAAGAGAATATATCACACAGGACGGGAGAGGAAGAGAATATATCACACAGGACTAGAGAGGAAGAGAATATATCACACAGGACGGGAGAGGAAGAGAATATATCACACAGGACGGGAGAGGAAGAGAATATATCCCACAGGACTAGAGAGGAAGAGAATATATCCCACAGGACTAGAGAGGAAGAGAATATATCACACAGGACTAGAGAGGAAGAGAATATATCACACAGGACTAGAGAGGAAGAGAATATATCCCACAGGACGGAGAGGAAGAGAATATATCACACAGGACGGAGAGGAAGAGAATATATCACACAGGACTAGAGAGGAAGAGAATATATCACACAGGACGGAGAGGAAGAGAATATATCACACAGGACGGAGAGGAAGAGAATATATCACACAGGACGGAGAGGAAGAGAATATATCACACAGGACGGGAGAGGAAGAGAATATATCACACAGGACGGAGAGGAAGAGAATATATCACACAGGACGGGAGAGGAAGAGAATATATCACACAGGACGGGAGAGGAAGAGAATATATCACACAGGACGGGAGAGGAAGAGAATATATCACACAGGACTAGAGAGGAAGAGAATATATCACACAGGACGGAGAGGAAGAGAATATATCACACAGGACTAGAGAGGAAGAGAATATATCACACAGGACGGAGAGGAAGAGAATATATCACACAGGACGGAGAGGAAGAGAATATATCACACAGGACGGAGAGGAAGAGAATATATCACACAGGACGGGAGAGGAAGAGAATATATCCCACAGGACGGAGAGGAAGAGAATATATCACACAGGACTAGAGAGGAAGAGAATATATCACACAGGACTAGAGAGGAAGAGAATATATCACACAGGACGGGAGAGGAAGAGAATATATCACACAGGACTAGAGAGGAAGAGAATATAATCACACAGGACGGAGAGGAAGAGAATATATCACACAGGACGGGAGAGGAAGAGAATATATCCCACAGGACGGAGAGGAAGAGAATATATCACACAGGACTAGAGAGGAAGAGAATATATCACACAGGACTAGAGAGGAAGAGAATATATCACACAGGACTAGAGAGGAAGAGAATATATCACACAGGACTAGAGAGGAAGAGAATATATCACACAGGACTAGAGAGGAAGAGAATATATCACACAGGACTAGAGAGGAAGAGAATATATCACACAGGACTAGAGAGGAAGAGAATATATCCCACAGGACTAGAGAGGAAGAGAATATATCCCACAGGACGGAGAGGAAGAGAATATATCCCACAGGACTAGAGAGGAAGAGAATATATCCCACAGGACTAGAGAGGAAGAGAATATATCACACAGGACGGAGAGGAAGAGAATATATCACACAGGACTAGAGAGGAAGAGAATATATCACACAGGACTAGAGAGGAAGAGAATATATCACACAGGACTAGAGAGGAAGAGAATATATCACACAGGACGGAGAGGAAGAGAATATATCACACAGGACGGAGAGGAAGAGAATATATCACACAGGACGGAGAGGAAGAGAATATATCACACAGGACTAGAGAGGAAGAGAATATATCACACAGGACGGAGAGGAAGAGAATATATCACACAGGACTAGAGAGGAAGAGAATATATCACACAGGACGGAGAGGAAGAGAATATATCACACAGGACGGAGAGGAAGAGAATATATCACACAGGACTAGAGAGGAAGAGAATATATCACACAGGACTAGAGAGGAAGAGAATATATCACACAGGACGGAGAGGAAGAGAATATATCACACAGGACTAGAGAGGAAGAGAATATATCACACAGGACGGGAGAGGAAGAGAATATATCACACAGGACTAGAGAGGAAGAGAATATATCACACAGGACTAGAGAGGAAGAGAATATATCACACAGGACGGAGGAAGAGAATATATCACACAGGACTAGAGAGGAAGAGAATATATCACACAGGACTAGAGAGGAAGAGAATATATCACACAGGACGGGAGAGGAAGAGAATATATCACACAGGACGGAGAGGAAGAGAATATATCACACAGGACGGAGAGGAAGAGAATATATCACACAGGACGGAGAGGAAGAGAATATATCACACAGGACTAGAGAGGAAGAGAATATATCACACAGGACGGAGAGGAAGAGAATATATCACACAGGACGGAGAGGAAGAGAATATATCACACAGGACGGAGAGGTAGACAATATATATTACTTGGCAGCCATGAGGTATATGATTTTACACTTGGTGCAGTTTACATACATGAAGATAAATGATAAGACAAGACTCTGTGACATAAATAGCTCAGATATCATCTCACCGCGCGCGCTGCCCCTGCAGGCGTCATTCTCCTCTGTTGTAATACAACACCCACACCCTGCACTGAATACATTATCACATCCATATTATATATTACAAACTTGACACAAACACAGCACATTATACACACACTGCACAATACTACTGACACCCCTGCACTGTACATTATACACACACTGCACAATATTACTGACACCCCTGCACTGTACATTACACACACACTGCACAATATTACTGACACCCCTGCACTGTACATTATACACACACTGCACAATATTACTGACACCCCTACACTGTACATTATACACACACTGCACAATACTACTGACACCCCTACACTGTACATTATACACACACTGCACAATACTACTGACACCCCTGCACTGTACATTATACACACACTGCACAATACTACTGACACCCCTGCACTGTACATTATACACACACTGCACAATATTACTGACACCCCTGCACTGTACATTATACACACACTGCACAATATTACTGACACCCCTGCACTGTACATTATACACACACTGCACAATATTACTGACACCCTGCACTGTACATTATACACACACTGCACAATACTACTGACACCCCTGCACTGTACATTATACACACACTGCACAATACTACTGACACCCTGCACTGTACATTATACACACACTGCACAATATTACTGACACCCCTGCACTGTACATTATACACACACTGCACAATACTACTGACACCCCTGCACTGTACATTATACACACACTGCACAATACTACTGACACCCTGCACTGTACATTATACACACACTGCACAATATTACTGACACCCTGCACTGTACATTATACACACACTGCACAATACTACTGACACCCCTACACTGTACATTATACACACACTGCACAATACTACTGACACCCTGCACTGTACATTACACACACACTGCACAATACTACTGACACCCCTGCACTGTACATTATACACACACTGCACAATACTACTGACACCCTGCACTGTACATTATACACACACTGCACAATACTACTGACACCCCTGCACTGTACATTATACACACACTGCACAATACTACTGACACCCTGCACTGTACATTATACACACACTGCACAATATTACTGACACCCCTGCACTGTACATTATACACACACTGCACAATATTACTGACACCCCTGCACTGTACATTATACACACACTGCACAATATTACTGACACCCCTGCACTGTACATTATACACACACTGCACAATACTACTGACACCCCTACACTGTACATTACACACACACTGCACAATACTACTGACACCCTGCACTGTACATTATACACACACTGCACAATATTACTGACACCCTGCACTGTACATTATACACACACTGCACAATACTACTGACACCCCTGCACTGTACATTATACACACACTGCACAATATTACTGACACCCCTGCACTGTACATTATACACACACTGCACAATACTACTGACACCCTGCACTGTACATTATACACACACTGCACAATATTACTGACACCCCTGCACTGTACATTACACACACACTGCACAATACTACTGACACCCTGCACTGTACATTATACACACACTGCACAATACTACTGACACCCCTGCACTGTACATTACACACACACTGCACAATACTACTGACACCCTGCACTGTACATTATACACACACTGCACAATACTACTGACACCCCTGAACTGTACATTATACACACACTGCACAATATTACTGACACCCCTGCACTGTACATTACACACACACTGCACAATACTACTGACACCCTGCACTGTACATGATACACACACTGCACAATACTACTGACACCCCTACACTGTACATTATACACACACTGCACAATATTACTGACACCCCTGCACTGTACATTATACACACACTGCACAATACTACTGACACCCCTGCACTGTACATTATACACACTGCACAATATTACTGACACCCCTGCACTGTACATTATACACACACTGCACAATACTACTGACACCCCTGCACTGTACATGATACACACACTGCACAATACTACTGACACCCCTGCACTGTACATTATACACACACTGCACAATACTACTGACACCCTGCACTGTACATTACACACACACTGCACAATATTACTGACACCCCTGCACTGTACATTACACACACACTGCACAATACTACTGACACCCCTGCACTGTACATGATACACACCCTGCACAATACTACTGACACCCTGCACTGTACATTATACACACCCTGCACAATACTACTGACACCCCTGCACTGTACATTATACACACTGCACAATATTACTGACACCCCTGCACTGTACATTATACACACACACTGCACAATACTACTGACACCCTGCACTGTACATTATACACACACTGCACAATATTACTGACACCCCTGCACTGTACATTATACACACACTGCACAATATTACTGACACCCCTGCACTGTACATTATACACACACTGCACAATATTACTGACACCCCTGCACTGTACATGATACACACACTGCACAATACTACTGACACCCTGCACTGTACATTATACACACACTGCACAATATTACTGACACCCTGCACTGTACATTATACACACACTGCACAATACTACTGACACCCCTGCACTGTACATTATACACACACTGCACAATACTACTGACACCCTGCACTGTACATTATACACACACTGCACAATATTACTGACACCCTGCACTGTACATTATACACACACTGCACAATACTACTGACACCCTGCACTGTACATTATACACACACTGCACAATATTACTGACACCCCTGCACTGTACATTATACACACTGCACAATACTACTGACACCCCTGCACTGTACATTATACACACACTGCACAATACTACTGACACCCTGCACTGTACATTATACACACACTGCACAATATTACTGACACCCCTGCACTGTACATTATACACACACTGCACAATATTACTGACACCCTGCACTGTACATTATACACACACTGCACAATACTACTGACACCCCTGCACTGTACATTATACACACACTGCACAATACTACTGACACCCTGCACTGTACATTATACACACACTGCACAATATTACTGACACCCCTGCACTGTACATTACACACACACTGCACAATACTACTGACACCCCTGCACTGTACATTATACACACACTGCACAATACTACTGACACCCTGCACTGTACATTATACACACACTGCACAATACTACTGACACCCCTGCACTGTACATTATACACACACTGCACAATACTACTGACACCCTGCACTGTACATGATACACACACTGCACAATATTACTGACACCCTGCACTGTACATGATACACACACTGCACAATATTACTGACACCCCTGCACTGTACATGATACACACACTGCACAATACTACTGACACCCCTGCACTGTACATTATACACACTGCACAATATTACTGACACCCCTGCACTGTACATTATACACACACTGCACAATACTACTGACACCCTGCACTGTACATTATACACACACTGCACAATATTACTGACACCCCTGCACTGTACATTATACACACACTGCACAATATTACTGACACCCCTGCACTGTACATTACACACACACTGCACAATACTACTGACACCCTGCACTGTACATTATACACACACTGCACAATATTACTGACACCCTGCACTGTACATGATACACACACTGCACAATACTACTGACACCCCTACACTGTACATTATACACACACTGCACAATATTACTGACACCCCTGCACTGTACATTATACACACACTGCACAATACTACTGACACCCCTGCACTGTACATTATACACACTGCACAATATTACTGACACCCCTGCACTGTACATTATACACACACTGCACAATACTACTGACACCCCTGCACTGTACATGATACACACACTGCACAATACTACTGACACCCCTGCACTGTACATGATACACACCCTGCACAATACTACTGACACCCTGCACTGTACATTATACACACACTGCACAATACTACTGACACCCCTGCACTGTACATTATACACACTGCACAATATTACTGACACCCCTGCACTGTACATTATACACACACACTGCACAATACTACTGACACCCTGCACTGTACATTATACACACACTGCACAATATTACCGACACCCCTGCACTGTACATTATACACACACACTGCACAATATTACCGACACCCCTGCACTGTACATTATACACACACTGCACAATATTACTGACACCCCTGCACTGTACATTATACACACACTGCACAATATTACTGACACCCCTGCACTGTACATTATACACACACTGCACAATATTACTGACACCCCTGCACTGTACATTATACACACACTGCACAATACTACTGACACCCTGCACTGTACATTATACACACACTGCACAATACTACTGACACCCTGCACTGTACATTATACACACACTGCACAATATTACTGACACCCCTGCACTGTACATTATACACACACTGCACAATATTACTGACACCCTGCACTGTACATTATACACACACTGCACAATATTACTGACACCCCTGCACTGTACATTATACACACACTGCACAATACTACTGACACCCCTGCACTGTACATTATACACACACTGCACAATACTACTGACACCCTGCACTGTACATTATACACACACTGCACAATATTACTGACACCCCTGCACTGTACATTACACACACACTGCACAATACTACTGACACCCTGCACTGTACATTATACACACACTGCACAATACTACTGACACCCCTGCACTGTACATTATACACACACTGCACAATACTACTGACACCCTGCACTGTACATTATACACACACTGCACAATATTACTGACACCCCTGCACTGTACATTATACACACACTGCACAATACTACTGACACCCCTGCACTGTACATTATACACACACTGCACAATACTACTGACACCCTGCACTGTACATTATACACACACTGCACAATATTACTGACACCCCTGCACTGTACATTATACACACACTGCACAATATTACTGACACCCTGCACTGTACATTATACACCCTGCGCATTACAGGTCATTGTCACAGCACTTCACAAGTGACAAGTGTTGCACCGTTGTGGTGGGGAGAGGTGTGCGCGCAGCCTGCAGCTCCACAGTACATGTCGCCGGCAGCTCCACAGTACATGTCGCCGGCAGCTCCACAGTACATGTCGCCGGCAGCTCCACAGTACATGTCGCCGGCAGCTCCACAGTACATGTCGCCGGCAGCTCCACAGTACATGTCGCCGGCAGCTCCACAGTACATGTCGCCGTCAGCTCCACAGTACATGTCGCCGGCAGCTCCACAGTACATGTCGCCGGCAGCTCCACAGTACATGTCGCCGGCAGCTCCACAGTACATGTCGCCGGCAGCTCCACAGTACATGTCGCCGGCAGCTCCACAGTACATGTCGCCGGCAGCTCCACAGTACATGTCGCCGGCAGCTCCACAGTACATGTCGCCGGCAGCTCCACAGTACATGTCACCGGCAGCTCCACAGTACATGTCACCGGCAGCTCCACAGTACATGTCACCGGCAGCTCCACAGTACATGTCACCGGCAGCTCCACAGTACATGTCACCGGCAGCTCCACAGTACATGTCACCGGCAGCTCCACAGTACATGTCACCGGCAGCTCCACAGTACATGTCACCGGCAGCTCCACAGTACATGTCACCGGCAGCTCCACAGTACATGTCACCGGCAGCTCCACAGTACATGTCACCGGCAGCTCCACAGTACATGTCACCGGCAGCTCCACAGTACATGTCACCGGCAGCTCCACAGTACATGTCACCGGCAGCTCCACAGTACATGTCACCGGCAGCCTGGCTTCCCTCCATCCCCCTGCAGTGTGCACTAGTCACCGGGTCACCGCGTACATTTCTCTCAGCAGCAGCTCTGAGCGGATGGAGTAGACGGAGCCCTGGTAAGTGCTGCTCTGATCCCCCGCGCATCCATTCACATCCTCCGGGGGGCTGTAGCCGTTTTCAGTGGGAACGTTCTCACACATCATCACCACCCTGTCCAGCGGCTGAGCGCGGCGGGACGGCGAATTCCCAGAGCGATGGTCCGTGGATCTCCTTGGCTTCCCTCTCCGCTTCTTCTGTCCAACATGAGACATCATGACGATCCGATCAGACGCTGTCCTAAAGTCCTGGAGGTGACACTTCACCTGCGGCTCGTCAGTCCCCTCATCTGACGTGTCTTGTGGCGTCAGCCCCTCCTCCGTCGTCTCCAGTTACATTAGAAGGCAGAGGCCGTGTCTCCAGTAGGTCAGATCCTGGCAGGGACCCCCCAGCACCTTCCCCCTGATGCTGCTCTGCGCTCTGTGCCGCGGCTCGGGTGTAGGAGACGCAGCTATAGATTAGGGCGTGCCGCATCGCCCGTGCTATTACATGTTATACTGGGACTAAAAAACTATTAGAGAACGAGAGGGAAGGAGGAAGACGAAGAATATGTCGCCTCCAGCTACTGAATGAGAGTCTCCACCTGAGCTCATAAACACTCTGCAGGCGCAGAGGAGGCGCACTGTAGACATGATGTTACATGATGGGGGTGGTAGTGCTTGTGTCTATTACCTCAACTCCAGCCAAAGATCAAAGTGAAGATTAAAAGGGCCGGTCCAGCGTCACAGAACTAAAGCTAAACCACTGGAGAATGAAACATTGGGCCACTTCTTAAACTTCTTGCTTCAATTCCTCTCCATTTTCAGGACCTCTGCTTGTTGTCAGTGAAGGCAAACATCCAGAGGCACAAAACATGTCCTCACCGAATATTTCTCACAGTATTTAATCCTTTGTGAGCCAAGAAGCCGGGACTCCCAACTGATACAGTTTAGGCTTCGTTCACATCTGTGCTAGGGCTCTGTTCAGACATGCCATCGGCACGGAGCCCCGACAGACTCAAACCATAGGTTTCCATCACCATCAATTTCAATGGTGACGGATCCGGTGCCCATGGTTTCCGTTTGTCTCCGTTGTGCGAGGGTTCCGTCGTTTTGACTGAATGAATAGCGCAGTCGATTGCGCTATTGAGTCCATAAAAACGACGGAACCCTCGCACAACGGAGACAAACGGAAACCATGGGCACCGGATCCGTCACCATTGAAATTGATGGTGATGGAAACCTACGGTTTCCGTTTGTCTGTCGGGGCTCCGTTCCGATTGAAAGCTCAGACGGAACATCAGAACGGAGCCCTAGCTGCACTGATACATTGTAGCAAACTATCAGGCCAGGAGAGGGATTTGTGCTGCTGATGATTGTCTGCGCTGTTACATTGCACCAGGCGCCTCAGCTGTGAAGAGTCTTCAATCTCCGGATGTAAACAAGAAGTTTCTCCACTTACTGATAGCAAGCAGAGATCTTGTAAATGTCAGAGATGATGAGAAAGTTCCAGAACGTTTCATTATACGATGATTGTAGGAGGAGTAACCCAGAACTGGTGAGCACAGCACAACGGCGGCACCGGCACTACAACACCGCGTGCAAACCGGGCCGGAGGCTGCTCACCGGTAACGACAACAGGAGCGGACACAGCAATCACCGTCTACAGCACCGCAGTCAGAGATCTGGGGGGGGTCCGATATGTGCCCCCCCCCCCACACGAGCAGAGAGTGCGAGGAGCGGCTCACACGTTCAGACCCGCCCGCACCTCTCATGGTCTGGGACCGAGCATTGTTTTTGGCTAATGGGTGAAATCTTGTTCAAGCAAGAGGAGAACACGGCTTTATTACACCGCACGCTGACTAGGTGAGATGCTCTGCAGCCAGACTGTGCTCTGCAACCATACAAGTGTATACTGTGCTGTGATGAGATGCTCTGCAGCCATACAAGTGTATACTGTACTGTGATGAGACGCTCTGCAGGCATACAAGTGTATACTGTACTGTGATGAGACGCTCTGCAGCCATACAAGTGTATACTGTACTGTGATGAGACGCTCTGCAGCCATACAAGTGTATACTGTACTGTACTTTGTACGACTGTCTGGTGGGATCCACGGTCCAGATCCTCCAGGCTCAGCACCCGGTATCTGTCCTCGCCCTGCAGCTCCTACCTTGTTCTAATAGGACTATGTACTGGGATGAGATGCTCTGCAGATATAGTGCTCTATTCCCAGTGTTGGTGAGATGCTCTGCAGGTATAGGGCTATTCTCAGTGTTGGTGAGATGCTCTGCAGGTATAGGGCTATTCTCAGTGTTGGTGAGATGCTCTGCAGGATAGTGTTATTCTCAGTGTTGGTGAGATGCTCTGCAGTATAGTGCTCTATTCTCAGTGTTGGTGAGATGCTCTGCAGATATAGTGCTCTATTCTCAGTGTTGGTGAGATGCTCTGCAGATATAGTGCTCTATTCTCAGTGTTGGTGAGATGCTCTGCAGGACAGTGCTATTCTCTGTGTTGGTGAGATGCTCTGCAGGATAGGGCTATTCCCAGTGTTGGGGAGATGCTCTGCAGGATAGGGCTATTCTCAGTGTTGGGGAGATGCTCTGCAGGATAGTGCTATTCCCAGTGTTGGTGAGATGCTCTGCAGGAGAGTGTTATTCTCAGTGTTGGTGAGATGCTCTGCAGATATAGTGCTCTATTCTCAGTGTTGGTGAGATGCTCTGCAGGATAGGGCCATTCTCAGTGTTGGTGAGATGCTCTGCAGAATAGTGCCATTCTCAGTGTTGGTGAGATGCTCTGCAGAATAGTGCCATTCTCAGTGTTGGTGAGATGCTCTGCAGAATAGTGCCATTCTCAGTGTTGGTGAGATGCTCTGCAGAATAGTGCCATTCTCAGTGTTGGTGAGATGCTCTGCAGAATAGTGCCATTCTCAGTGTTGGTGAGATGCTCTGCAGGATAGTGCCATTCCCAGTGTTGGTGAGATGCTCTGCAGGATAGTGTTATTCCCAGTGTTGGTGAGATGCTCTGCAGGTCAGTGTTATTCCCAGTGTTGGTGAGATGCTCTGCAGGACAGTGTTATTCCCAGTGTTGGTGAGATGCTCTGCAGGACAGTGCTATTCCCAGTGTTGGTGAGATGCTCTGCAGGACAGTGCTATTCCCAGTGTTGGTGAGATGCTCTGCAGGACAGTGCTATTCCCAGTGTTGGTGAGATGCTCTGCAGGACAGTGTTATTCCCAGTGTTGGTGAGATGCTCTGCAGGACAGTGTTATTCCCAGTGTTGGTGAGATGCTCTGCAGGATAGGGCTATTCCCAGTGTTGGTGAGATGCTCTGCAGGATAGGGCTATTCTCAGTGTTGGTGAGATGCTCTGCAGGATAGGGCTATTCTCAGTGCTGGTGAGATGCTCTGCAGGATAGTGCTATTCCCAGTGTTGGTGAGATGCTCTGCAGGATAGGGCTATTCCCAGTGTTGGTGAGATGCTCTGCAGGACAGTGCTATTCCCAGTGTTGGTGAGATGCTCTGCAGGACAGTGCTATTCCCAGTGTTGGTGAGATGCTCTGCAGGATAGTGCTATTCTCAGTGTTGGTGAGATGCTCTGCAGGATAGGGCTATTCCCAGTGTTGGTGAGATGCTCTGCAGGATAGGGCTATTCTCAGTGTTGGTGAGATGCTCTGCAGAACAGTGTTATTCCCAGTGTTGGTGAGATGCTCTGCAGGACAGTGTTATTCTCAGTGTTGGTGAGATGCTCTGCAGGATAGGGCTATTCTCAGTGCTGGTGAGATGCTCTGCAGGATAGTGTTATTCTCAGTGCTGGTGAGATGCTCTGCAGGACAGTGTTATTCCCAGTGTTGGTGAGATGCTCTGCAGGATAGGGCTATTCTCAGTGTTGGTGAGATGCTCTGCAGGATAGGGCTATTCTCAGTGTTGGTGAGATGCTCTGCAGGATAGGGCTATTCTCAGAGTTGGTGAGATGCTCTGCAGGATAGGGCTATTCCCAGTGTTGGTGAGATGCTCTGCAGATATAGTGCTCTATTCTCAGTGTTGGTGAGATGCTCTGCAGGACAGTGCTATTCCCAGTGTTGGTGAGATGCTCTGCAGAATAGTGCTATTCCCAGTGTTGGTGAGATGCTCTGCAGGAGAGTGTTATTCCCAGTGTTGGTGAGATGCTCTGCAGGACAGTGTTATTCCCAGTGTTGGTGAGATGCTCTGCAGGACAGTGTTATTCCCAGTGTTGGTGAGATGCTCTGCAGGATAGGGCTATTCCCAGTGTTGGTGAGATGCTCTGCAGGATAGGGCTATTCTCAGTGTTGGTGAGATGCTCTGCAGGATAGGGCTATTCTCAGTGCTGGTGAGATGCTCTGCAGGATAGTGCTATTCCCAGTGTTGGTGAGATGCTCTGCAGGATAGGGTTATTCCCAGTGTTGGTGAGATGCTCTGCAGGACAGTGCTATTCCCAGTGTTGGTGAGATGCTCTGCAGGATAGGGCTATTCTCAGTGTTGGTGAGATGCTCTGCAGATATAGTGCTCTATTCTCAGTGTTGGTGAGATGCTCTGCAGATATAGTGCTCTATTCTCAGTGTTGGTGAGATGCTCTGCAGGACAGTGTTATTCTCAGTGTTGGTGAGATGCTCTGCAGGACAGTGTTATTCCCAGTGTTGGTGAGATGCTCTGCAGGATAGGGCTATTCTCAGTGTTGGTGAGATGCTCTGCAGGACAGTGTTATTCCCAGTGTTGGTGAGATGCTCTGCAGGACAGTGTTATTCCCAGTGTTGGTGAGATGCTCTGCAGAACAGTGTTATTCCCAGTGTTGGTGAGATGTTCTGCAGGACAGTGTTATTCTCAGTGTTGGTGAGATGCTCTGCAGGACAGTGTTATTCTCAGTGTTGGTGAGATGTTCTGCATACACTTTGCCCTTTTCTCTTTACCAGCCATAAACAGGGCAGTAAACACTCTGCAGGCCGCTGCAGCGCCTCTTTCTCCGGCGGAGCGGACACACCCGGTTCATCCCTTTGAAATGACATTTATGTTTCGCGTCTGGACACGTCTCCCGAATAAAACGTAAAGAATTTGTTCTATCTGCGACAGTCGCCTCAGGTGTAAAATTCCTCGCCACGGAGGGGCGGGTCTCACACCAGCGGCCAATCACAGGCTGCCCCCTGGGGAGCCCCTCCCCCGCCTCTTACTTGTGCCGGTGGATGATGGCGTTGAAGAGTCGGCCGTCCCTCCAGTTGCTGGTGAAGTTGTCGCAGCGCAGGCCCTGGTAGCCGTCCGTCATGCGCTGCGACCACAGGAGCAGCTTCTCTTTGGCCGTCATGTCCTCCGACTGACCGCTGACCTGGATGTCCGAGATCTGCAAATACAGGAGAAAGTGAGAGCATGTCCCCGGCACCGCCACTACTCCTCCCATCATCCACCCTGGAGAAAGTGAGAGCATGTCCCCGGCACCGCCACTACTCCTCCCATCATCCACCCTGGAGAAAGTGAGAACATGTCCCCGGCACCGCCACTACTCCTCCCATCATCCACCCTGGAGAAAGTGAGAGCATGTCCCCGGCACCGCCACTACTCCTCCCATCATCCACCCTGGTGAAAGTGAGAGCATGTCCCCGGCACCGCCACTACTCCTCCCATCATCCACCCTGGAGAAAGTGAGAGCATGTCCCCGGCACCGCCACTACTCCTCCCATCATCCACCCTGGAGAAAGTGAGAACATGTCCCCGGCACCGCCACTACTCCTCCCATCATCCACCCTGGAGAAAGTGAGAACATGTCCCCGGCACCGCCACTACTCCTCCCATCATCCACCCTGGAGAAAGTGAGAGCATGTCCCCGGCACCACCACTACTCCTCCCATCATCCACCCTGGAGAAAGTGAGAGCATGTCCCCGGCACCACCACTACTCCTCCCATCATCCACCCTGGAGAAAGTGAGAGCATGTCCCCGGCACCGCCACTACTCCTCCCATCATCCACCCTGGAGAAAGTGAGAGCATGTCCCCGGCACCGCCACTACTCCTCCCATCATCCACCCTGGAGAAAGTGAGAACATGTCCCCGGCACCGCCACTACTCCTCCCATCATCCACCCTGGAGAAAGTGAGAGCATGTCCCCGGCACCACCACTACTCCTCCCATCATCCACCCTGGAGAAAGTGAGAGCATGTCCCCGGCACCGCCACTACTCCTCCCATCATCCACCCTGGAGAAAGTGAGAGCATGTCCCCGGCACCGCCACTACTCCTCCCATCATCCACCCTGGAGAAAGTGAGAACATGTCCCCGGCACCGCCACTACTCCTCCCATCATCCACCCTGGAGAAAGTGAGAACATGTCCCCGGCACCGCCACTACTCCTCCCATCATCCACCCTGGAGAAAGTGAGAGCATGTCCCCGGCACCTCCACTACTCCTCCCATCATCCACCCTGGAGAAAGTGAGAGCATGTCCCCGGCACCGCCACTACTCCTCCCATCATCCACCCTGGAGAAAGTGAGAGCATGTCCCCGGCACCGCCACTACTCCTCCCATCATCCACCCTGGAGAAAGTGAGAACATGTCCCCGGCACCGCCACTACTCCTCCCATCATCCACCCTGGAGAAAGTGAGAACATGTCCCCGGCACCGCCACTACTCCTCCCATCATCCACCCTGGAGAAAGTGAGAGCATGTCCCCGGCACCACCACTACTCCTCCCATCATCCACCCTGGAGAAAGTGAGAGCATGTCCCCGGCACCGCCACTACTCCTCCCATCATCCACCCTGGAGAAAGTGAGAGCATGTCCCCGGCACCGCCACTACTCCTCCCATCATCCACCCTGGAGAAAGTGAGAACATGTCCCCGGCACCGCCACTACTCCTCCCATCATCCACCCTGGAGAAAGTGAGAGCATGTCCCCGGCACCGCCACTACTCCTCCCATCATCCACCCTGGAGAAAGTGAGAACATGTCCCCGGCACCGCCACTACTCCTCCCATCATCCACCCTGGAGAAAGTGAGAGCATGTCCCCGGCACCGCCACTACTCCTCCCATCATCCACCCTGGAGAAAGTGAGAACATGTCCCCGGCACCGCCACTACTCCTCCCATCATCCACCCTGGAGAAAGTGAGAGCATGTCCCCGGCACCGCCACTACTCCTCCCATCATCCACCCTGGAGAAAGTGAGAACATGTCCCCGGCACCGCCACTACTCCTCCCATCATCCACCCTGGAGAAAGTGAGAGCATGTCCCCGGCACCGCCACTACTCCTCCCATCATCCACCCTGGAGAAAGTGAGAGCATGTCCCCGGCACCGCCACTACTCCTCCCATCATCCACCCTGGAGAAAGTGAGAACATGTCCCCGGCACCGCCACTACTCCTCCCATCATCCACCCTGGTGAAAGTGAGAACATGTCCCCGGCACCGCCACTACTCCTCCCATCATCCACCCTGGTGAAAGTGAGAACATGTCCCCGGCACCGCCACTACTCCTCCCATCATCCACCCTGGAGAAAGTGAGAACATGTCCCCGGCACCGCCACTACTCCTCCCATCATCCACCCTGGAGAAAGTGAGAGCATGTCCCCGGCACCGCCACTACTCCTCCCATCATCCACCCTGGTGAAAGTGAGAACATGTCCCCGGCACCGCCACTACTCCTCCCATCATCCACCCTGGAGAAAGTGAGAGCATGTCCCCGGCACCGCCACTACTCCTCCCATCATCCACCCTGGTGAAAGTGAGAGCATGTCCCCGGCACCGCCACTACTCCTCCCATCATCCACCCTGGAGAAAGTGATCCGAGGAGGGAGAACCCCAGAGGTCTCGTGATAGGCGGAGCGTTCAGCAGACAATGGTTCCTCAAAACAGCGGCGAGCGCTGAAAACCGCGCCACAGACCAACCTCGACCTCACCGCTCTGCAGCGGCACTACAAGTCCCAGCATGTCGCAGGCTGCGGATTCCGTGCTGGTGACACAGTGAGAGCACGTGCCGCAGTGTCCCGGTCAGCCTGAAGATGGCGCCATTCCCTGATCCGCACAGCGCAGGCTCTACAGACATCGGCCTCACGCACACGACTGTAGCCAAGTGCACGGAGGGGATTATCGGGTCGCAAACCGTGGAGCGTCACCCGCGGGCCGTGCGTTCCTTTCTATGAGCCTGGAACTAGGCTCCTGGGCCGTGCACAGACCATGGACGCCACGGTCCTGTGCAGGGGCCATTGAAATGAAGGCAGATTTGTGGGTGAATTGCGGGCGCAAAAATAAGTTTGTGTGCATGGGGCCTTATACCCAGAACGCGCCAGTGACACGACAAGCGGGCACATCCCGATCACAGGACCCCAGTATACAGAATTATGTGCCCCCTCCCACACATAGACGAGGCCTGGGCACAGTTATATGACGGCAGCTGGCGCTGACACCCTGCCAGGGAGACAGGAAGTTATAAAGCCTGGCAGAACGGGGGAGGGGGTGGTGAGTCACCGGTGACCACACCCTGCACATCACACCGGCGGCGCCAGTCATAGGGATAAAATAATAGAGATCCAGTAACCCAGCGCTGAGCGGAGCCGCCGCCATCATCATCATCATCGCTCACCTGGAAGTGAAGGATGATGGTCCAGATCAGGCCGAGCGTCAGTTTGGGGTTGCCGTCTGCGATGTCATCGTTACGGATATTCACCAGTTTCACCTGCAAAAGAGACAGAGCTGAGCGCGGATGAAGCGCGGATGAACCGCGGCAGGGACGGCGGCCGGAAGGACGGTCACTTACCTGTCGCAGCTTCAGGAAATCCAGAGCAATCTGAACGTTCTGCAGCTTGTGGAACCGCATGCGGCCTTTCTCCCGGGGCTGAAACATAAACACACTCAGGTTATACAAGGAGACGATGGTGGACTGCGCCCCCAGAAATCCCCCGCACACGTGCGCCCCCAGATATCCCCCGCACACGTGCGCCCCCAGATATCCCCCGCACACGTGCGCCCCCAGATATCCCCCGCGCGCCCCCAGATATCCCCCGCACACGTGCGCCCCCAGATATCCCCCGCACACGTGCGCCCCCAGATATCCCCCACACACCCCCAGATATCCCCCACACACCCCCAGATATCCCCCACACACCCCCAGATATCCCCCACACACCCCCAGATATCCCCCACACACCCCCAGATATCCCCCACACACCCCCAGATATCCCCCGCACACGTGCGCCCCCAGATATCCCCCGCACACGTGCGCCAACACTCAGACCAGTGACTCTCATAGGGGGGTCACGCCAGGGCCACAGCCCCGGGCACCCCCAGCACCACAGCCCCAGCAGACACCCCCGGGCACCCCCAGCAGACACCCCGCTGAGTTAGTTCATTGAGAGATCTTACGGTATTCGTTACACTATCAGTTTCCACCCAATGTGCCGCCATCTTGACATTGGCGCGGTGACACACCCCCGGCTGGTAGAAAGTAGTCCCCGGACGTCAGCAAACCACGACTCCCTTCATCCAGGCGGAGATTTACGTTTCCGATTACACAGATTTCTAACTTGAAAAAAGCCGAAAACGTTCCTTATATTTGTGTTGGCTGCCGGCTGCGGACTATTCTCTACTGCTCCATGGGGGGGGGGGGGCGTCTGCACCCCGATATCCTACAGGGACGTGGTGCTGCCGCCCTCCCGGCTGGTGTCGCTCACCAGGTGCACGCGGGGCGGCCACTCACATTCCTGGAGGCTGCAAAATAATAGAAAACATTCCCGGAACGTCGAGCGCCGCCATAAAGGGACATTCAGGAAATCCCAGGGACAGAGGGAGCGCTTCCTGCAGAGCAAAGACTAGGAAGAGGGACTGGACCGAGGAAATGCCCCTTCACACGACCCTCAGCCTTCATCATCATCACCACACAACACCCAGCCTTCTTCATCATCATCATCATCATCATCACCACACAACACCCAGCCTTCATCATCACACAACACCCAGCCTTCATCATCATCACCCAGCCTTCATCACCACACAACACCCAGCCTTCATCATCATCACCACACAACACCCAGCCTTCATCATCATCATCATCATCACACAACACCCAGCCTTCATCATCATCACCACCACACAACACCCAGCCTTCATCATCATCACACAACACCCAGCCTTCATCATCATCACACAACACCCAGCCTTCATCATCATACAACACCCAGCCTTCATCATCATCACACAACACCCAGCCTTCATCATCACTGACCCCTCAGCCTTCATCATCATCAATCACATGACCCCTCAGCCTTCATCATCATCACATGACCCCCTCAGCCATCATCATCACATGACCCCTCAGCCATCATCATCACATGACCCCTCAGCCTTCATCCTCACCACCATCATCATCACATGACCCCTCAGCCTTCATCCTCACCATCATCATCATCACATGACCCCTCAGCCTTCATCATCATCATCACATGACCCCTCAGCCTTCATCACATGACCCCTCAGCCTTCATCCTCATCACATGACCCCTCAGCCTTCATCATCATCATCATCACATGACCCCTCAGCCATCATCATCATCACATGACCCCCTCAGCCTTCATCATCATCACATGACCCCTCAGCCTTCATCATCATCACATGACCCCTCAGCCATCATCATCACATGACCCCTCAGCCATCATCATCACATGACCCCTCAGCCATCATCATCACATGACCCCTCAGCCATCATCATCATCACATGACCCCCTCAGCCTTCATCATCATCACATGACCCCCTCAGCCTTCATCATCATCACATGACCCCCTCAGCCTTCATCATCATCACATGACCCCTCAGCCACCATCATCATCATCATCACATGACCCCCTCAGCCTTCATCATCATCACATGACCCCCTCAGCCACCATCATCATCATCACATGACCCCTCAGCCTTCATCATCATCATCACATGACCCCTCAGCCTTCATCATCATCATCATCATCATCACATGACCCCATCACATGACCCCCTCAGCCTTCATCATCATCATCATCATCACATGACCCCTCAGCCTTCATCATCATCACATGACCCCTCAGCCTTCATCATCATCACATGTCCTCTCAGCCTTCATCACATGACCCCTCAGCCTTCATCATCATCACATGACCCCTCAGCCTTCATCATCATCACATGACCCCTCAGCCTTCATCATCATCACATGACCCCTCAGCCTTCATCATCATCACATGGCCCCCTCAGCCTTCATCACCGTCAGCGCCATCCTGTGGTCCCCCTGCACAGACACGTCAGTGACCTCTGCTCTGGCCAGCTTCGGGCACACAACCATCAGGACGAGGCCGCTGACCACTAAGCACCGGCCGTCACTGACCCCCTCCCTGCCTGGACACTGCTGCGGTGACCACCGGAGTAACGCCAATGAACCGCCGGACATCACAGTCTATGGACCCCAAATTATATAATTATCCAACATGGCGGCCAGAGTTGGTCCCAGTCCTGCAGCCGTCAATTACGTGGATGGCGTCATATATAAGAACCGGCGTGCTATGGATACGGGACGTCACTATGTAACGTCCGGGCTCAGATACCGGCCGCTCCTCATGGCGAGACACGCCGGGCACAGTCACCTGATCACTTAGGATACGAGGGAGGAGCCATGCATCTTCAGCCAATCAACATACATCCAATAACAAAACTCACCAATCACATGTTAGCGCTGGTTTTAGCGACAATCAGATTGGCTGGCTATAGTGTGTGTTGTCAGCCCTGACGGTACGTGATCTGCGTGAGGACGTGTACATGGGGGAGGGGCACGTCATGTGACGCCATTGTTCTGTGACACGCTTGGCGGATTTGGAAAAATTAAAGAAAGGGGCGTGGCTAAATAGTTAGCATTAGTTGCGCCAAATTATTGCTGTACCATTTTTGGGGAGAAAAATACCGGTATCCACGAAGGGCAGCGTGAGGGGCAGCGCATATATTACGTAGCGTGCGCCAATCTGGCACAATTCCCTGAACTCTATGCGTGTACGAGGACGAGGTCTATTATATATACGGGGGTTATAATCACCCACATGATGGGACATTATACACCGTGTGACAGTCGGGGGGGGGGGGCGGCTCGCCCTCGTCCAGGGCACATCTGATGCTACAAGTTACCTGACAGGTGCCCGGACAGGGATGACATCACACCCACACCCAGCCAATGGCAGACCAGCATGCCACTTTACCATCATGCCAGGTGCAAACATGGCGCCCTCCGGCACTCACCAGCCGCAAGTTCCTGATAACGTCCCGTTCCCTCGTCTACCCAGCAACAGCAGTGCAAGGAGGGAGCAAAGGGCACAGGGCAAAGGTCAGGGCAGAGTCCAGCAAACAGGAGAAAATAAAAGGGGAGAAAGAGAAAAGCCAAGGATTTATCCCAGCAGAAGTGTTAATGGGTTAACAACAGGGGGCGCTCATCTACCAGGACCCTGCTGCACTACAGTCTCCTCCACCTGCGGGGCCCAGTGTAAATCTTCTGTCCTGTAGTTACTACCCATGCGGTGTCCTAGAGGCTCCGGGGGAGGGGGACAACAACCTCCGCCAGGGCCGGGGTGCGGGGGCCGCAGCATGAGGCGTCTCCGTGCAGTCAATGTCTGTTGGCTGCACCTTCTACGTCCACATCTCCGGTCTGATGTCTCCGGTGACCTATAGACGCCCACGGCCTGGGGGGGGGGGGGAGGGAGGGGGGGGGTGTCATCATTCTTATTAAAGGGTTTACAGTCTAATAGGCTTCAATTCCATTTTCAAGATCTCTGCTTGCTGTCACAGCTGACCGTTTGTTGCAATGTATCAGTGTAAACAATCCTCTGTTCGCCAAATACAGCAGCAGCGCAAATCTCTCTCCTGTCCTGATCGTTTGTTACAATGTATCAGTGCAGGTAACATGTATCAGGCTGGAGTCCAGGCTGATGACTGTCTAGACTGGATACATTGTAGCACACCCTCAGCTTTGAGCAGTATTAGGTCTGTATTTCAGCCTCTGGATTTAGATTTAAACAAGAATGTTCCCATTCAATGGAAGCAAGCAGAGATCCTGGAAATGACGAGGAATTGAAACAGAAAGTTGCAGAACTTCTCACTATTCGGAAGACTGGACGCTGGCCCTTTAAGGCTCCAGAATATGAGCGGAGTCTCCTCTGAACCGGGGGCTGGATGTGAGCGCAGCTTCTAGACGGGGATCAGACCCCCGAGAGTCCTCGATATCTGCAGAACATCCACTAGATCGGGGTGAGGGGTGGGAGACGTTAGTAGTGAGAGATGCAGGAGGTCCCACATGAGATCCCAGGGGAGCGGAAGCTGCAATCCACAATGAACCCGAGGGATTGGGGGGTCACTCACCAGGGTCTCCCCCGATAGAACTTCCAGCAGAGAGATGAGGTTGTGTCCATCGCGGAGATCTTCATACAAGTCATTCACGTGACGTTGAGCCTGGAGACAAAGAGACAACGGATTAATAAGAGGACATAGCAGAGCTGACGCTGCGGAGGAGATACGGCTGGCGGCAGGTGGAGGAGATACGGCTGGCGGAGGAGATACGGCTGGCGGCAGGCGGAGGAGATACGGCTGGCGGCAGGCGGAGGAGATACGGCTGGCGGCAGGCGGAGGAGATACGGCTGGCGGCAGGCGGAGGAGATACGGCTGGCGGCAGGCGGAGGAGATACGGCTGGCGGCAGGCGGAGGAGATACGGCTGGCGGCAGGCGGAGGAGATACGGCTGGCGGCAGGCGGAGGAGATACGGCTGGCGGCAGGCGGAGGAGATACGGCTGGCGGCAGGCGGAGGAGATACGGCTGGCGGCAGGCGGAGGAGATACGGCTGGCGGCAGGCGGAGGAGATACGGCTGGCGGCAGGCGGAGGAGATACGGCTGGCGGCAGGCGGAGGAGATACGGCTGGCGGCAGGCGGAGGAGATGCGGCTGGCGGCAGGCGGAGGAGATGCGGCTGGCGGCAGGCGGAGGAGATGCGGCTGGCGGCAGGTGGAGGAGATGCGGCTGGCGGCAGGCGGAGGACTTGGCACAATCTCTGCCTCGCTGTGGAGTAACGTTAACCTTTCATCTGGAATGCGGCAGTCACCTCGCCCAGCACAATCCGTCAGTGTCAGAGCAGCGCCCGGGCTGACGATACCTGATAACAGTCAGTACTGGGACATGGTGCCCGGCTCTGTGCCACCATCATACCCTAAGGATGAGGGGCTGTGTCCTCTGAGCCCCGGATACCCCCAACGTGTATAGCCGGACCCTCAAGGAGCAGACCCTGCGTGCAGACTCCTGGCTGAGGACGGCTGAATTTTCCTGGCACTGGATCTCTCCGCAAGTGAAGACCCGGCGGAAAATTCACATAAAGGGCCCAATGTATTCAGGAGTCTCCAGAGGCCAAATCAGCGGAACGTATGGAAGACGTGAGCCAACAGCGCTGGCAGGCCCGGACCCGCTCTACAGCATGCCAGGCTACGGAGCAGAGTGCTACAATAAAGCCTGCTTCATCTGCAGGACACAGGGAGTCAGGAAGCCTACGGTCTACACTTCATGCCATGCGGCGGCCGGGTGAGCCAGGATCACAGCTGGCACAGGGCGACATGAGCCGCGGTCCTGACTCCTGGGTCTGCAGCAGGCGGCACACACAGGGTTAAGCCAGCAGACACCTTCTTAGTAAACAGAGATGATCATATACAATCTATACCAGATTTCCATGTCTGCGCCCGGGGCGTTAACGGAAATAACAGCGCCATTGTGTGATTACAGCTGTCAGCTCATTGCAGCACAATAACGCGGGGCGGGGGAGGGGGTTACGTATGATCTCCACGCTCATCGCTGACAAGAAACGGATGATGGCGGCATGCAGTGAAAAACCGTGAGACCGCACAGCACATCATGGACCAAAGACGGCACAACCAACACAACATGCCGCCCTCCGCCCCCCACACACCATGCACAGGATGGAGACCCCGTTATCCACAGACCGCACCCCATGATGTGGATGGAATATCGTCACTCGCCGCTCAAGACTGAAGGGAGTCGGAGACGACCAGAGGAGAAGACAACGCTCCACGTTATTCCAGCCCACGGCATGAACCTGAGACCTGCGGCCAGAACCACCATAGGTTTATCCCACCCTGACAGTATGAAAGCCCCTCCTGTCTGTCCTCAACGTCAGAAAAATCAGGATCAAGTCCCTCATTGTGCAGCAATAACTGGAATTGTGGTTAATATCGTACAAGCCATGCAAAGTACAACACATGGAGCCCATGCCAGGCCCAGCCGCGACCCATCACTCAACTGGGCCGCGACCCATCACTCAACTGGGCCGCGACCCATCACTCAACTGGGCCGCGACCCATCACTCAACTGGGCCGCGACCCATCACTCAACTGGGCCGCGACCCATCACTCAACTGGGCCGCGACCCATCACTCAACTGGGCCGCGACCCATCACTCAAGTCTGGGAGTCGTGGAAAGCAGCAACGTGATCAGAAGATGGAAGAAAGAGGAGAAAGCTGGAACCTACCTCCGCTCTCCAGTGCTGCAGAGTCGGCAGGAGGGGAGACGGGAGAGAGAAGACGTGGACCGAGAGGACACAAAAACAGAGAGAAAAAAAAGGCAGGAATTAAGGAAATATCATGATAAGATATCAACCGAAGGGTCTTCAGCATCATCCCAAGACCCCTTCATAGACCTACAAAAGATCAGAGGGGACAACATGGACTTCTAGAACATCCCTACTGATCATCAATGACCACGTAGCGGAAGCTATAGAACATCTGAGACCCCTATAACTGGCCGGCAGAACATACCAAGGTCCGTCAGTCTACAGAACATCAGAAACGCCATCATGGATGCACAGAAAGTCAATGGTGATCCGAAGGAGCATCATGTACTCCACAATGGGCCTACAGAGCCTCGTAGACCTACAAAGAAATCCCGATATGGACCTACCGGCCACTGGTGACCCTGTCATGGACCTACAGAAAACGAGTGACTAATAATGGACCTCCATAGGTGAACAAAACATTATCTAACCCTCGTCAAGGAACTACAGACCATCAGAGAACCCTCCATTGACCCATTAAACAGCCCATTACCTATTATTAGCCTTCAAAATATCCAAGACCTTCATGACAGACCCGGAAATCACCAAAGTCCCCATCAAAGGCCTCGGTAATTATCACAATACAGACCTGTAGTACTGGTTTTGATGAAACACTTGTGCAGATCCCACCTCTGGACTCTACGGATTAGTAGGTCACCCGTGAGCCACGTAGAGGCTGAAGAAGGCGACACCGGTAACTAGACCCACCCAGTAATCATGATGGACCTTGTTATCCACGATGGCTAAACTCACTCATTAAGAGTCACTAATTGTCAGCATTGACTCACCAGAGTAAACAAACCCCCGGAGCCAGGAGGACAAGGACCTCATAAAATCACAAGTATAAAAGGCCATATAAATTCCAAATATTATAGCAACGACCCGACCTCCCCTCCCAAAACCTACACCGCATTCCTGGAGAAGGATCACCCAGCATAGCAAGCCGGGATCTGTCGGCACGGAGGTCAGGGAGAGGATCTATCGGCACGGAGGGGGATCTGTCGGCACGGAGGTCAGGGAGGGGATCTATCAGTACGGAGGTCAGGGAGGGGATCTATCAGTACGGAGGTCAGGGAGGGGATCTATCAGTACGGAGGTCAGGGAGGGGATCTATCAGTACGGAGGTCAGGGAGGGGATCTATCAGTACGGAGGTCAGGGAGGGGATCTAGCAGTACGGAGGTCAGGGAGGGGATCTAGCAGTACGGAGGTCAGGGAGAGGATCTAGCAGTACGGAGGTCAGGGAGAGGATCTAGCAGTACGGAGGTCAGGGAGAGGATCTAGCAGTACGGAGGTCAGGGAGAGGATCTAGCAGTACGGAGGTCAGGGAGAGGATCTAGCAGTACGGAGGTCAGGGAGGGGATCTAGCAGTACGGAGGTCAGGGAGGGGATCTAGCAGTACGGAGGTCAGGGAGGGGATCTAGCAGTACGGAGGTCAGGGAGGGGATCTAGCAGTACGGAGGTCAGGGAGGGGATCTAGCAGTACGGAGGTCAGGGAGGGGATCTAGCAGTACGGAGGTCAGGGAGGGGATCTAGCAGTACGGAGGTCAGGGAGGGGATCTAGCAGTACGGAGGTCAGGGAGGGGATCTAGCAGTACGGAGGTCAGGGAGGGGATCTAGCAGTACGGAGGTCAGGGAGGGGATCTATCAGTACGGAGGTCAGGGAGGGGATCTATCAGTACGGAGGTCAGGGAGGGGATCTATCAGTACGGAGGTCAGGGAGGGGATCTATCAGTACGGAGGTCAGGGAGGGGATCTATCAGTACGGAGGTCAGGGAGGGGATCTATCAGTACGGAGGTCAGGGAGGGGATCTATCAGTACGGAGGTCAGGGAGGGGATCTATCAGTACGGAGGTCAGGGAGGGGATCTATCAGTACGGAGGTCAGGGAGGGGATCTATCAGTACGCAGGTCAGGGAGGGGATCTATCAGTACGCAGGTCAGGGAGGGGATCTATCAGTACGCAGGTCAGGGAGGGGATCTATCAGTACGGAGGTCAGGGAGGGGATCTATCAGTACGGAGGTCAGGGAGGGGATCTATCAGTACGGAGGTCAGGGAGGGGATCTATCAGTACGCAGGTCAGGGAGGGGATCTATCAGTACGCAGGTCAGGGAGGGGATCTATCAGTACGCAGGTCAGGGAGGGGATCTATCAGTACGCAGGTCAGGGAGGGGATCTATCAGTACGCAGGTCAGGGAGGGGATCTATCAGTACGCAGGTCAGGGAGGGGATCTATCAGTACGCAGGTCAGGGAGAGGATGGAGGTCAGGGAGGGGGTCTATCGGTACGGAGGTCAGGGAGAGGATGGAGGTCAGGGAGGGGATCTATCGGTACGGAGGTCAGGGAGAGGATGGAGGTCAGGGAGGGGATCTATCGGTAGGGAGGTCAGGGAGAGGATGGAGGTCAGGGAGGGGATCTATCGGTACGGAGGTCAGGGAGAGGATGGAGGTCAGGGAGGGGATCTATCGGTACGGAGGTCAGGGAGAGGATCTATCGGTACGGAGGTCAGGGAGAGGATCTATCGGTACGGAGGTCAGGGAGAGGATCTATCGGTACGGAGGTCAGGGAGAGGATCTATCGGTACGGAGGTCAGGGAGAGGATCTATCGGTACGGAGGTCAGGATCTATCGGTACGGAGGTCAGGGAGAGGATCTATCAGTACGGAGGTCAGGGAGGGGATCAGTACGGAGGTCAGGGAGGGGGATCTATCAGTACGGAGGTCAGGGAGGGGGATCTATCAGTACGGAGGTCAGGGAGGGGGATCTATCAGTACGGAGGTCAGGGAGGGGATCTATCAGTACGGAGGTCAGGGAGGGGATCTATCAGTACGGAGGTCAGGGAGGGGATCTATCAGTACGGAGGTCAGGGAGGGGATCTATCAGTACGGAGGTCAGGGAGAGGATCTATCAGTACGGAGGTCAGGGAGAGGATCTATCAGTACGGAGGTCAGGGAGAGGATCTACCAGTACAGAAGTCCGGAATTGGGTTCCATCAGCATGCAGGTAACACTTCATGAACAGTTTCCTTATATTCTCGTCTGTGCCATCCAATCGCTGGATCTTCTCACAGCCATAATAAGACGTGACAAAACTGCCCCGTCACATGTGAGGCCTCCCTGTTAGATGAATGGGCGCCTTGTATCATGAAGGACAACATGTCCTTAGCAATAAGCTGCAGCTTCGCCACGGGCGCCGCAGACCCAGAATAATGGAAGCACGGGGACGTCTGACATTTTATTTATTGGTGGGAAGATAACGAGGCCGGGAGTCTGCACATGACGAGGGGCGATCCGGACCATAAGAGGCCAGTTAAAGGAGACGTGTCGGGAGATCCCCTGATCAAGCGAATATCCTCAGTACACCGGGTGCTGCGCCCGTCACTCCAGCAGGAGACCGCCACAGGGGCACGCAACAAAGCGACTGCCCACACCAAGCTTACCCCAGGGATGCCCAACCGCCACTCACAACTGGACTATCTGGCTCTGGTCAGGGCAATTGGGAAGCGCTGTGCCTCGAGAATGCTACACCCGGGGAGGGGGGGCCCAGGCACCCGGGGAGGGGGGGCCCAGGCACCCGGGGAGGGGATGATATTCCGGGTCGGCTTCCTCTTCTGATAATAACAAGTTTTGGGAAGTTCTGGGGCACAGATCCAAACAGAAGGCCGGGAGCTGCTGGGGAATTCTCGCAGTGTTTCTAGGCCGGGAGCCGAGACAGAGGCCGACAATGTACAAACACTGAGCGACGCCGGAGTGGAGGAGCGAAAAGAGTCACTAATCAGCTCAAAACAGCGACAAACCGCACCGCAGAGACAACCCGCACAACCGGCACCGCAGAGAGAGAAACCGCACAACCGGCACCGCAGAGAGAGAAACCGCACAACCGGCACCGCAGAGACAAACCGCACAACCGGCACCGCAGAGACAAACCGCACAACCGGCACCGCAGAGACAAACCGCACAACCGGCACCGCAGAGACAACCCGCACAACCGGCACCGCAGAGACAAACCGCACAACCGGCACCGCAGAGACAAACCGCACAACCGGCACCGCAGAGACAACCCGCACAACCGGCACCGCAGAGACAAACCGCACAACCGGCACCGCAGAGACAAACCGCACAACCGGCACCGCAGAGACAACCCGCACAACCGGCACCGCAGAGACAAACCGCACAACCGGCACCGCAGAGACAAACCGCACAACCGGCACCGCAGAGACAAACCGCACAACCGGCACCGCAGAGGGAGAAACCGCACAACCGGCACCGCAGACGGAGAAATCGCACAACCGGCACCGCAGACGGAGAAATCGCACAACCGGCACCGCAGACGGAGAAATCGCACAACCGGCACCGCAGAGAGAGAAATCGCACAACCGGCACCGCAGAGAGAGAAACCGCACAACCGGCACCGCAGAGACAAACCGCACAACCGGCACCGCAGAGACAAACCGCACAACCGGCACCGCAGAGACAAACCGCACAACCGGCACCGCAGAGACAAACCGCACAACCGGCACCGCAGAGACAAACCGCACATCCGGCACCGCAGAGACAAACCGAACATCCGGCACCGCAGAGACAAACCGCACAATCGGCACCGCAGAGAGAGAGACCGCACAACCGGCACCGCAGAGACAAACCGCACAACCGGCACCGCAGAGACAACCCGCACAACCGGCACCGCAGAGACAAACCGCACAACCGGCACCGCAGAGACAAACCGCACAATCGGCACCGCAGAGACAACCCGCACAACCGGCACCGCAGAGACAAACCGCACAACCGGCACCGCAGAGACAAACCGCACAACCGGCACCGCAGAGAGAGAAACCGCACAACCGGCACCGCTTTATTTATATGAAGGAAACCGCTGCAGGGATCGTTCTTCGCTCCGCCTCTTTACATGCATTTTCTTATGCTTTGTGAAATGGCTGATAACAGGCAGCAATAGATTGTATTAGGATGTGCAATAAATACAAATCGCTCATAATACTTTCTCTGTGCTGAAGAGCTGACGATCTAGCACCACGTCACTATTCCTCACACTGCAGCTGGCAATGAATGGGCAGAAGCTTTGGTTCCGAGCGTGGTGGTTTCCATGGTAATGGAGAAAAACATCCCAGCAACAAACGGCGGTGACTCAGCAGCGGCCGGCGGGGACCCCCCAGCTGGCGCAGGAAGCAGCGACCACAAGACTTCCGCACCGCGACAATCATCAGACACAACAAGAACTCAAAGCCCCAGGAATCCAGTGACTAAACGGAGGGGCACACCCAGCGAGCGGGTACTGCCCCCCAACATACAGGAGGCCCTGCACAATCCTGTGATCTGCCATCCAATCCTTCAGAACGCCTGATAATCCAGCAAGACGGGGCAGAGGTGACGGGTTACAGGTCGCGGGTCCTGAAGCTTCTGTCCGCACAGGTGACGCTCAGTCCACCAGGACCCGCGGGTGAAGGAACGTGAATGATTCAGAGGGACGGCTGGAGCCTGCGGTTGCTGCTGTGTAGTGGCTGATGACATAAAACAGTAGCACACAATCTGCCTATAGTGTCCGCTGAGGCTTCTATACGTGGGGACCAGCAGTCCCTTCTCTATGAAATCACACAGGTCGCCGACAACAACCATCAGTAAGACGCCCGCCCGGGCCCGTACCCCGATACTGGGCCAAATGTGGTGAATATACAGAATGGAGGGACGGACTGCAGACATGTCTCATAGCAAAGCCCTGCAGTACCTCTCCCCACCACTGCAGAACGACCGCTCCACCTCCGATAGCGCATCATCATCAACAGGTTAGTGCTCTCTGGTATCTGCAACTAGACGGCCTGGAATTTATATCTGTCCGCAGAACAGGAGAGGTAGATGTACTGGCTGTAGGTCTGTGCGCGCAGGTGGAGCGCACTGGTTGTAGGTCTGTGCGCGCAGGTGGAGCGCACTGGTTGTAGGTCTGTGCGCGCAGGTGGAGCGCACTGGTTGTAGGTCTGTGCGCGCAGGTGGAGCGCACTGGTTGTAGGTCTGTGCGCGCAGGTGGAGCGCACTGGTTGTAGGTCTGTGCGCGCAGGTGGAGTGCACTGGTTGTAGGTCTGTGTGTGCAGGTGGAGTGCACTGGTTGTAGGTCTGTGTGTGCAGGTGGAGTGCACTGGTTGTAGGTCTGTGTGTGTGCACTGGTTGTAGGTCTGTGTGTGTGCACTGGTTGTAGGTCTGTGTGTGTGCACTGGTTGTAGGTCTGTGTGCGCAGGTGGAGTGCACTGGTTGTAGGTAAAGGTGGTTTTCGGACTGTGTACAAATAGCGGGAAACCTGTACTCACCTTTATAAGATGTTTGTTCACCCATTTGGTAAACGTCTTCTTCTGCACTCGGTCTCGTTCATCTGTAAGAGAGGAGACGACAGGTAAATACAAGCGACACACAGAACAGCCATATAGTACCCCCAATACCAGGTAATAGGAGGCTGTACAGGTATAGTACCCCCAATACCAGGTAATAGGAGGCTGTACAGGTATAGTACCCCCAATACAGGTAATAGGAGGCTGTACAGGTATAGTACCCCCAATACAGGTAATAGGACGACGTACAGGTATAGTACCCCCAATACAGGTAATAGGACGACGTACAGGTATAGTACCCCCAATACAGGTAATAGGACGACGTACAGGTATAGTACCCCAATACAGGTAATAGGACGACGTACAGGTATAGTACCCCCAATACAGGTAATAGGAGGCTGTACAGGTATAGTACCCCCAATACAGGTAATAGGACGACGTACAGGTATAGTACCCCAATACAGGTAATAGGACGACGTACAGGTATAGTACCCCCAATACAGGTAATAGGAGGCTGTACAGGTATAGTACCCCCAATACCAGGTAATAGGAGGCTGTACAGGTATAGTACCCCCAATACCAGGTAATAGGAGGCTGTACAGGTATAGTACCCCCAATACAGGTAATAGGAGGCTGTACAGGTATAGTACCCCCAATACAGGTAATAGGACGACGTACAGGTATAGTACCCCCAATACAGGTAATAGGACGACGTACAGGTATAGTACCCCCAATACAGGTAATAGGACGACGTACAGGTATAGTACCCCAATACAGGTAATAGGACGACGTACAGGTATAGTACCCCCAATACAGGTAATAGGAGGCTGTACAGGTATAGTACCCCCAATACAGGTAATAGGACAACGTACAGGTATAGTACCCCCAATACAGGTAATAGGAGGCTGTACAGGTATAGTACCCCAATACAGGTAATAGGAGGCTGTACAGGTATAGTACCCCCAATACAGGTAATAGGACGACGTACAGGTATAGTACCCCCAATACAGGTAATAGGAGGCTGTACAGGTATAGTACCCCCAATACAGGTAATAGGAGGCTGTACAGGTATAGTACCCCCAATACAGGTAATAGGAGGCTGTACAGGTATAGTACCCCCAATACCAGGTAATAGGACGACGTACAGGTATAGTACCCCCAATACAGGTAATAGGACGACGTACAGGTATAGTACCCCCAATACCAGGTAATAGGAGGCTGTACAGGTATAGTACCCCCAATACAGGTAATAGGAGGCTGTACAGGTATAGTACCCCCAATACCAGGTAATAGGAGGCTGTACAGGTATAGTACCCCAATACAGGTAATAGGAGGCTGTACAGGTATAGTACCCCAATACAGGTAATAGGACGACGTACAGGTATAGTACCCCCAATACCAGGTAATAGGAGGCTGTACAGGTATAGTACCCCCAATACAGGTAATAGGAGGCTGTACAGGTATAGTACCCCCAATACAGGTAATAGGAGGCTGTACAGGTATAGTACCCCCAATACAGGTAATAGGAGGCTGTACAGGTATAGTACCCCCAATACCAGGTAATAGGACGACGTACAGGTATAGTACCCCCAATACCAGGTAATAGGAGGCTGTACAGGTATAGTACCCCCAATACCAGGTAATAGGAGGCTGTACAGGTATAGTACCCCAATACAGGTAATAGGAGGCTGTACAGGTATAGTACCCCAATACAGGTAATAGGAGGCTGTACAGGTATAGTACCCCCAATACAGGTAATAGGAGGCTGTACAGGTATAGTACCCCCAATACAGGTAATAGGAGGCTGTACAGGTATAGTACCCCAATACAGGTAATAGGAGGCTGTACAGGTATAGTACCCCAATACAGGTAATAGGAGGCTGTACAGGTATAGTACCCCCAATACAGGTAATAGGAGGCTGTACAGGTATAGTACCCCCAATACAGGTAATAGGAGGCTGTACAGGTATAGTACCCCCAATACAGGTAATAGGAGGCTGTACAGGTATAGTACCCCCAATACCAGGTAATAGGACGACGTACAGGTATAGTACCCCCAATACCAGGTAATAGGAGGCTGTACAGGTATAGTACCCCCAATACCAGGTAATAGGAGGCTGTACAGGTATAGTACCCCAATACAGGTAATAGGAGGCTGTACAGGTATAGTACCCCAATACAGGTAATAGGAGGCTGTACAGGTATAGTACCCCAATACAGGTAATAGGAGGCTGTACAGGTATAGTACCCCCAATACAGGTAATAGGAGGCTGTACAGGTATAGTACCCCCAATACAGGTAATAGGAGGCTGTACAGGTATAGTACCCCCAATACAGGTAATAGGAGGCTGTACAGGTATAGTACCCCCAATACCAGGTAATAGGAGGCTGTACAGGTATAGTACCCCCAATACCAGGTAATAGGACGACGTACAGGTATAGTACCCCCAATACAGGTAATAGGAGGCTGTACAGGTATAGTACCCCCAATACAGGTAATAGGAGGCTGTACAGGTATAGTACCCCCAATACAGGTAATAGGAGGCTGTACAGGTATATTCATCTTCCATGCCGCTGTAATAAGGGGGAGTCCTTAAGGACAAGACACCGGAGGTGAAGGAAACACCTTAAAATCAATGCAGTTCCCAAGATTGACAATTTCCCGCAGAGTGACCGCGGTGCCCGCTCTCCGCAGCGATGCCACAAAGCACAGACGGGCACGGCTCACACACTGGCATAGAAGGGGTTAATGGGTGGTCTAACCCTGGCACAGACCAGCACACAGTTAACTCTCAGGCTCTAACTATTTAAAGCAGTTCTGCGGGAGCAACAGGCACAGGAGGGGTTAACCGTCCCCTACACTCACATGAACCCAGCGCTGCCCACACCCCGTCCACCCGTCCACGAGCCCCCCGGCCCCGGTACCTTTCTTGCCCTCTGTGGCCCTCAGCACCGCCAGGTAGAGGTTGTCCTCTGAGCTGGTTCTCTGGCGGAATGAGCTGTCCTGATTGGATGGCAGGGCGGCATTACTGCGATACATCTGCTGGTCCATGGAGCTGACAATCTGCCGGGCTCCGCTGGTGCTGCTGTGTCTGATCTCCGCTCTGACTCTCCAGCCTTCACCTCCTTCCTTCCCCTTCTCTCTCTACCCCCAGATTGGCCGCAGGCTAAGCAATTCCGAGCCTGCCCTGTCTGGTTCCTGCCCTGCCCCCTCAGTGCCCTCCCCTTTCCGAGGTGTGTCACTGACCCACTCAAGGTGTGCCCCACTGACACGCCCACAGGATGCCCCACTGACACGCCCACATGATGCCCCGCCTCCCTACAAAGTCCAGGCTGCGAGACACAGCGCACAGCTCAGGCTGCGAGACACAGCGCACAGCTCAGGCTGCCAGACACAGCGCACAGCTCAGGCTGCCAGACAAAGCGCGAGTCACACATCTGTGTTTTGGGGTGTCTTCCAGGTAACAAGTCCCCGTGTTTCAGGGTGTCAGGTTATATGTCTCCATGTTTCGGGGTGTCTGGTGATAAGTGCCCGTGTTTCGGGGTGTCTGGTGATAAGTGCCCGTGTTTCGGGGTGTCTGGTGATAAGTGCCCGTGTTTCGGGGTGTCTGGTGATAAGTGCCCGTGTTTCGGGGTGTCTGGTGATAAGTGCCCGTGTTTCGGGGTGTCTGGTGATCAGTGCCCGTGTTTCGGGGTGTCTGGTGATAAGGGCCCGTGTTTCGGGGTGTCTGTAGGTAAGTATCCGTGTTTCGGGGTGTCTGGTGATAAGTGCCTGTGTTTCGGGGTGTCTCACAGCTGGTGCTCTGGTGCAATGTTCAGCAGCTCTCACATTCCTAGAACTTGCTATGACAGAACGGGCTGAATATCTCGCAGCTACACATTCCTGCAGCGGCGCTTCCCGCAGAGCCATTAACCCTTGTGAGGCTGTGCCCCACCCTCGCCGCGTAACTCCTGTGCCATGATCAGCCGCCCATGGGACCAGCCCGCAGAGCAATGTGAAATTCTGCAGAGCCGTGTGATGCGTCACTAAGAGACAATGCACAAAACGCCGCACTGTGACTGTGCCCATCCCACCCCCCCGCGACGACACGGAGAGCGGCGGATACGTGAAAGTGACACCATAGCGTAACATCAGTCACATGACGCAACAAATGATCCAATCAGGACAACGTCATTATGACCGGCAGCCGCAAGAGGAGCGCAATGAGCCGGGGACAATTATCACCAAAAATACCACCGATAGACGTTTTGCATAAATACACACACCCCATTCACTACTGTCGTATAGTCGCTGGTCAGACGCCTCATTACAGGATACATTGAAACAAATCAACTCAACGAACAAGAATTCCCAGACAGTATATATTCATCCTAATCATCCGTATTTATCAATAGAACTAAAACGACAGTGAAGACTGACACACAGACAAGACAGTCACAAACAGGGATGTCGCTCAGGGTGGAGGAAAGCTGGGTGACCACCTCTACGTGCACGGCCATGGCGGGCTTTGGTGGTGGTCACCGAGCGTCTGTGTAGGAAAGAAAAAGAACTGAGAAACAGAATGGAGGCAAAAAGATACATTCCAAACACAAAGTAACAAGTGGTATGGTAAATGAAGGGTTAATGTATCAGTCTGGGAGATCCTGGAGGGACCCCACAGACCTCACTAGGTGACCCCATTATTCAAAGGGGGACAAAATGTGTCATTTGATAAACCCCATCCCCCCCTGTCTGACCGGATGATTCAGAAATCACAAGATTCACAAGATGAACTCCTTGTCAAGAGAGACGTCACTGAGGTCTACTCCATCAGCAGCGCTAAAGCAGAGGAGACTGCAGAGATGTCAATTCAGGCAGGAGAAAAAAAGCAACTCAAGTCCCCCTGGAGACATTACTAAAGGAGAGGACTAGGAAGTGTCTCCTCTACCTCACTGTCCTCCTGGAGATCTGATCTCAGCACTGGAGACATTACTAGAGGAGAGGACTAGGAAGTGTCTCCTCCACCTCACTGTCCTCTTGGAGACCTGATCTCAGCACTGGAGACATTACTAAAGGAGAGGACTAGGAAGTGTCTCCTCTACCTCACTGTCCTCCTGGAGACCTGATCTCAGCACTGGAGACATTACTACAGGTGAGGACTAGGAAGTGTCTCCTCTGCCTCACTGTCCTCCTGGAGACCTGATCTCAGCACTGGAGACATTACTACAGGAGAGGACTAGGAAGTGTCTCCTCTACCTCACTGTCCTCCTGGAGATCTGATCTCAGCACTGGAGACATTACTACAGGTGAGGACTAGGAAGTGTCTCCTCTGCCTCACTGTCCTCCTGGAGATCTGATCTCAGCACTGGAGACATTACTACAGGTGAGGACTAGGAAGTGTCTCCTCTACCTCACTGTCCTCCTGGAGATCTGATCTCAGCACTGGAGACATTACTACAGGAGAGGACTAGGAAGTGTCTCCTCTACCTCACTGTCCTCCTGGAGATATGACCTCAGTACTGGAGACATTACTACAGGTGAGGACTAGGAAGTGTCTCCTCTACCTCACTGTCCTCCTGGAGATCTGATCTCAGCACTGGAGACATTACTACAGGTGAGGACTAGGAAGTGTCTCCTCTACCTCACTGTCCTCCTGGAGATCTGATCTCAGCACTGGAGACATTACTACAGGAGAGGACTAGGAAGTGTCTCCTCTACCTCACTGTCCTCCTGGAGAACTGATCTCAGTACTGGAGACATTACTACAGGTGAGGACTAGGAAGTGTCTCCTCTACCTCACTGTCCTCCTGGAGATCTGATCTCAGCACTGGAGACATTACTACAGGAGAGGACTAGGAAGTGTCTCCTCTACCTCACTGTCCTCCTGGAGATATGACCTCAGTACTGGAGACATTACTACAGGTGAGGACTAGGAAGTGTCTCCTCTACCTCACTGTCCTCCTGGAGATCTGATCTCAGCACTGGAGACATTACTACAGGTGAGGACTAGGAAGTGTCCCCTCTACCTCACTGTCCTCCTGGAGATCTGATCTCAGCACTGGAGACATTACTACAGGAGAGGACTAGGAAGTGTCTCCTCCACCTCACTGTCCTCTTGGAGACCTGATCTCAGCACTGGAGACATTACTACAGGTGAGGACTAGGAAGTGTCTCCTCTACCTCACTGTCCTCCTGATCTCAGCACTGGAGACATTACTACAGGAGAGGACTAGGAAGTGTCTCCTCCACCTCACTGTCCTCCTGGAGATCTGATCTCAGCACTGGAGACATTACTAGAGGAGAGGACTAGGAAGTGTCTCCTCCACCTCACTGTCCTCTTGGAGACCTGATCTCAGCACTGGAGACATTACTACAGGTGAGGACTAGGAAGTGTCTCCTCCACCTCACTGTCCTCCTGGAGATCTGATCTCAGCACTGGAGACATTACTACAGGTGAGGACTAGGAAGTGTCTCCTCTACCTCACTGTCCTCCTGGAGATCTGATCTCAGCACTGGAGACATTACTACAGGTGAGGACTAGGAAGTGTCTCCTCTACCTCACTGTCCTCCTGGAGATCTGATCTCAGCACTGGAGACATTACTACAGGTGAGGACTAGGAAGTGTCTCCTCTACCTCACTGTCCTCCTGGAGACCTGATCTCAGTACAGGAGACATTACTACAGGAGAGGACTAGGAAGTGTCTCCTCTACCTCACTGTCCTCCTGGAGACCTGATCTCAGCACTGGAGACATTACTACAGGAGAGGACTAGGAAGTGTCTCCTCTACCTCACTGTCCTCCTGGAGATCTGATCTCAGCACTGGAGACATTACTACAGGTGAGGACTAGGAAGTGTCTCCTCTACCTCACTGTCCTCCTGGAGATCTGATCTCAGCACTGGAGACATTACTACAGGAGAGGACTAGGAAGTGTCTCCTCTACCTCACTGTCCTCCTGGAGATCTGATCTCAGCACTGGAAACATTACTACAGGGGTGGACTAGGAAATGTCTCCTCTACCTCACTGTCCTCCTGGAGATCTGATCTCAGTACTGGAGACATTACTACAGGAGAGGACTAGGAAGTGTCTCCTCTACCTCACTGTCCTCCTGGAGATCTGATCTCAGCACTGGAGACATTACTACAGGTGAGGACTAGGAAGTGTCTCCTCTACCTCACTGTCCTCCTGGAGATCTGATCTCAGCACTGGAGACATTACTACAGGTGAGGACTAGGAAGTGTCTCCTCTACCTCACTGTCCTCCTGGAGATCTGATCTCAGCACTGGAGACATTACTACAGGAGAGGACTAGGAAGTGTCTCCTCTACCTCACTGTCCTCCTGGAGACCTGATCTCAGTACAGCAGACATTACTACAGGAGAGGACTAGGAAGTGTCTCCTCTACCTCACTGTCCTCCTGGAGATCTGATCTCAGCACTGGAGACATTACTAAAGGAGAGGACTAGGAAGTGTCTCCTCTACTTCACTGTCCTCCTGGAGATCTGATCTCAGTACAGGAGACATTACTACAGGAGAGGACTAGGAAGTGTCTCCTCTACCTCACTGTCCTCCTGGAGATCTGATCTCAGCACTGGAGACATTACTACAGGGGAGGACTAGGAAGTGTCTCCTCTACCTCACTGTCCTCCTGGAGACCTGATCTCAGTACAGGAGACATTACTACAGGAGAGGACTAGGATGTGTCTCCTCTACCTCACTGTCCTCCTGATCTCAGCACTGGAGACATTACTACAGGAGAGGACTAGGAAGTGTCTCCTCTACCTCACTGTCCTCCTGGAGATCTGATCTCAGCACTGGAGACATTACTACAGGAGAGGACTAGGAAGTGTCTCCTCTACCTCACTGTCCTCCTCGAGATCTGATCTCAGCACTGGAGACATTACTACAGGGGAGGACTAGGAAGTGTCTCCTCTACCTCACTGTCCTCCTGGAGACCTGATCTCAGTACAGGAGACATTACTACAGGAGAGGACTAGGATGTGTCTCCTCTACCTCACTGTCCTCCTGATCTCAGCACTGGAGACATTACTACAGGAGAGGACTAGGAAGTGTCTCCTCTACCTCACTGTCATCCTGGAGATCTGATCTCAGCACTGGAGACATTACTACAGGAGAGGACTAGGAAGTGTCTCCTCTACCTCACTGTCCTCGAGATCTGATCTCAGCACTGGAGACATTACTACAGGGGAGGACTAGGAAGTGTCTCCTCTACCTCACTGTCCTCCTGGAGATCTGATCTCAGTACAGGAGACATTACTACAGGAGAGGACTAGGAAGTGTCTCCTCTACCTCACTGTCCTCCTGATCTCAGCACTGGAGACATTACTACAGGAGAGGACTAGGAAGTGTCTCCTCTACCTCACTGTCCTCCTGGAGATCTGATCTCAGCACTGGAGACATTACTACAGGAGAGGACTAGGAAGTGTCTCCTCTACGTCACTGTCCTCCTGGAGATCTGATCTCAGCACTGGAGACATTACTACAGGTGAGGACTAGGAAGTGTCTCCTCTACCTCACTGTCCTCCTGGAGATCTGATCTCAGCACTGGAGACATTACTACAGGTGAGGACTAGGAAGTGTCTCCTCTACCTCACTGTCCTCCTGGAGATCTGATCTCAGTACTGGAGACATTACTACAGATGAGAACTAGGAAGTGTCTCCTCTACCTCACTGTCCTCCTGGAGATCTGATCTCAGCACTGGAGACATTACTACAGGAGAGGACTAGGAAGTGTTTCCTCTACCTCACAGTCCTCCTGGAGATCTGATCTCAGCACTGGAGACATTACTACAGGTTAGGACAAGGAAGTGTCTCCTCTACCTCACTGTCCTCCTGGAGATCTGACCTCAGCACTGAAGACATTACTACAGGAGAGGACTAGGAAGTGTCTCCTCTACCTCACTGTCCTCCTGATCTCAGCACTGGAGACATTACTACAGGTGAGGACTAGGAAGTGTCTCCTCTACCTCACAGTCCTCCTGGAGATCTGATCTCAGCACTGGAGACATTACTACAGGTGAGGACTAGGAAGTGTCTCCTCTACCTCACTGTCCTCCCGGAGATCTGATCTCAGTACTGGAGACATTACTACAGGTGAGGACTAGGAAGTGTCTCCTCTACCTCACTGTCCTCCTGGAGATCTGATCTCAGCACTGGAGACATTACTACAGGAGAGGACTAGGAAGTGTCCCCTCTACCTCACTGTCCTCCCGGAGATCTGATCTCAGCACTGGAGACATTACTACAGGAGAGTACTAGGAAGTGTCTCCTCTACCTCACTGTCCTGGAGATCTGATCTCAGTACTGGAGACATTACTACAGGAGAGGACTAGGAAGTGTCTCCTCTACCTCATTGTCCTCCTGGGGATCTGATCTCAGCACTGGAGACATTACTACAGGAGAGGACGAGGAAGTCTCTCCTCTACCTCACTGTCCTCCTGGAGATCTGATCTCAGCACTGGAGACATTACTACAGGAGAGGACTAGGAAGTGTCTCCTCTACCTCACTGTCCTCCTGGAGATCTGATCTCAGTACTGGAGACATTACTACAGGTGAGGACTAGGAAGTGTCTCCTCTACCTCACTGTCCTCCTGGAGATCTGATCTCAGTACTGGAGACATTACTACAGGTGAGGACTAGGAAGTGTCTCCTCTGCCTCACTGTCCTCCTGGAGATCTGATCTCAGTACTGGAGACATTACTACAGGTGAGGACTAGGAAGTGTCTCCTCTACCTCACTGTCCTCCTGGAGATCTGATCTCAGTACTGGAGACATTACTACAGGTGAGGACTAGGAAGTGTCTCCTCTACCTCACTGTCCTCCTGGGGATCTGATCTCAGCACTGGAGACATTACTACAGGTGAGGACTAGGAAGTGTCTCCTCTACCTCACTGTCCTCCTGGAGGTCTGATCTCAGTACTGGAGACATTACTACAGGTGAGGACTAGGAAGTGTCTCCTCTACCTCACTGTCCTCCTGGAGATCTGATCTCAGCACTGGAGACATTACTACAGGAGAGGACTAGGAAGTGTCTCCTCTACCTCACTGTCCTCCTGGAGATCTGATCTCAGCACTGGAGACATTACTACAGGTGAGGACTAGGAAGTGTTTCCTCTACCTCACAGTCCTCCTGGAGATCTGATCTCAGCACTGGAGACATTACTACAGGTGAGGACAAGGAAGTGTCTCCTCTACCTCACTGTCCTCCTGGAGATCTGACCTCAGCACTGAAGACATTACTACAGGAGAGGACTAGGAAGTGTCTCCTCTACCTCACTGTCCTCCTGATCTCAGCACTGGAGACATTACTACAGGTGAGGACTAGGAAGTGTCTCCTCTACCTCACAGTCCTCCTGGAGATCTGATCTCAGCACTGGAGACATTACTACAGGTGAGGACTAGGAAGTGTCTCCTCTACCTCACTGTCCTCCCGGAGATCTGATCTCAGTACTGGAGACATTACTACAGGTGAGGACTAGGAAGTGTCTCCTCTACCTCACTGTCCTCCTGGAGATCTGATCTCAGCACTGGAGACATTACTACAGGAGAGGACTAGGAAGTGTCCCCTCTACCTCACTGTCCTCCCGGAGATCTGATCTCAGCACTGGAGACATTACTACAGGAGAGTACTAGGAAGTGTCTCCTCTACCTCACTGTCCTGGAGATCTGATCTCAGTACTGGAGACATTACTACAGGAGAGGACTAGGAAGTGTCTCCTCTACCTCATTGTCCTCCTGGGGATCTGATCTCAGCACTGGAGACATTACTACAGGAGAGGACGAGGAAGTCTCTCCTCTACCTCACTGTCCTCCTGGAGATCTGATCTCAGCACTGGAGACATTACTACAGGAGAGGACTAGGAAGTGTCTCCTCTACCTCACTGTCCTCCTGGGGATCTGATCTCAGCACTGGAGACATTACTACAGGTGAGGACTAGGAAGTGTCTCCTCTACCTCACTGTCCTCCTGGAGGTCTGATCTCAGTACTGGAGACATTACTACAGGTGAGGACTAGGAAGTGTCTCCTCTACCTCACTGTCCTCCTGGAGATCTGATCTCAGCACTGGAGACATTACTACAGGAGAGGACTAGGAAGTGTCTCCTCTACCTCACTGTCCTCCTGGAGATCTGATCTCAGCACTGGAGACATTACTACAGGTGAGGACTAGGAAGTGTTTCCTCTACCTCACAGTCCTCCTGGAGATCTGATCTCAGCACTGGAGACATTACTACAGGAGAGGACTAGGAAGTGTCTCCTCTACCTCACTGTCCTCCTGGAGATCTGATCTCAGCACTGGAGACATTACTACAGGTGAGGACTAGGAAGTGTCTCCTCTACCTCACTGTCCTCCTGGAAATCTGATCTCAGCACTGAAGACATTACTACAGGAGAGGACTAGGAAGTGTCTCCTCTACCTCACTGTCCTCCTGGAGATCTGACCTCAGCACTGGAGACATTACTACAGGACAGGACTAGGAAGTGTTTCCTCTACCTCACAGTCCTCCTGGAGATCTGACCTCAGCACTGGAGACATTACTACAGGTGAGGACTAGGAAGTGTCTCCTCTACCTCACTGTCCTCCTGGAAATCTGATCTCAGTACTGAAGACATTACTACAGGAGAGGACTAGGAAGTGTCTCCTCTACCTCACTGTCCTCCTGGGGATCTGATCTCAGCACTGGAGACATTACTACAGGTGAGGACTAGGAAGTGTCTCCTCTACCTCACTGTCCTCCTGGAGATCTGATCTCAGTACTGAAGACATTACTACAGGAGAGGACTAGGAAGTGTCTCCTCTACCTCACTGTCCTCCTGGAGATCTGATCTCAGTACTGGAGACATTACTACAGGAGAGGACTAGGAAGTGTCTCCTCTACCTCACTGTCCTCCTGGAGATCTGATCTCAGTACTGGAGACATTACTACAGGTGAGGACTAGGAAGTGTCTCCTCTACATCACTGTCCTCCTGGAGATCTGACCTCAGCACTGGAGACATTACTACAGGACAGGACTAGGAAGTGTTTCCTCTACCTCACAGTCCTCCTGGAGATCTGACCTCAGCACTGGAGACATTACTACAGATGAGGACTAGGAAGTGTCTCCTCTACCTCACTGTCCTCCTGGAAATCTGATCTCAGCACTGGAGACATTACTACAGGTGAGGACTAGGAAGTGTCTCCTCTACCTCACTGTCCTCCTGGAGATCTGACCTCAGCACTGGAGACATTACTACAGGACAGGACTAGGAAGTGTTTCCTCTACCTCACAGTCCTCCTGGAGATCTGACCTCAGCACTGGAGACATTACTACAGATGAGGACTAGGAAGTGTCTCCTCTACCTCACTGTCCTCCTGGAAATCTGATCTCAGTACTGAAGACATTACTACAGGAGAGGACTAGGAAGTGTCTCCTCTACCTCACTGTCCTCCTGGGGATCTGATCTCAGCACTGGAGACATTACTACAGGTGAGGACTAGGAAGTGTCTCCTCTACCTCACTGTCCTCCTGGAGATCTGATCTCAGTACTGAAGACATTACTACAGGAGAGGACTAGGAAGTGTCTCCTCTACCTCACTGTCCTCCTGGAGATCTGATCTCAGTACTGGAGACATTACTACAGGAGAGGACTAGGAAGTGTCTCCTCTACCTCACTGTCCTCCTGGAGATCTGATCTCAGTACTGGAGACATTACTACAGGTGAGGACTAGGAAGTGTCTCCTCTACCTCACTGTCCACCTGGAGATCTGATCTCAGCACTGGAGACATTACTACAGGTGAGGACTAGGAAGTGTCTCCTCTACCTCACTGTCCTCCTGGAGACCTGATCTCAGCACTGGAGACATTACTACAGGTGAGGACTAGGAAGTGTCTCCTCTACCTCACTGTCCTCCTGGAGATCTGATCTCAGCACTGGAGACATTACTACAGGTGAGGACTAGGAAGTGTCTCCTCTACCTCACTGTCCTCCTGGAGACCTGATCTCAGCACTGGAGACATTACTACAGGTGAGGACTAGGAAGTGTCTCCTCTACCTCACTGTCCTCCTGGAGACCTGATCTCAGCACTGGAGACATT